>NC_090845.1:120515536-120818567 GCF_028021215.1 Eschrichtius robustus | reverse complement strand
CCCAGGGCCTCCCTGGGGTGACAGTAAGGGCTGGACGAACTCCGGAGACCCTGCTCTCCTGGAATACACGGGTCATCACAGTCCCTATCTTAAGGCCTGGGACTCCTCCCTCTGTTGACCTGAGGTCACCCTCCTTAAACCAAGGCCTCACTTCCTGAGACAGCGGAGGAGGAAGTGAAGGGGCGCCACACTCGACCACCACTCCCTGTGTCCCGTCATGGCTGCCAGCAGGGGCAGGGAGGCGCCGGGCCCCATCTGCTCTTCCACAGGGGGTCCGCCCCGCCCCCCACCTTCCAGTTAGCTCCTGGCAGAGCCTGAGACTCGTGCCTCTGCTGCACTGAGGCTCCGCGAGGGCAGCAGGGGGGAGTGCGTTCTGCCCCTTCAGCTGACCTGAGACTGCATCCCTGAGGCCCAGGCTCTGCCTCGCCGAGACCGGACAAGGGAGCGCAGGGGACTGGAGCGGCCCTGCTTGGGGGTCTCCCGGGGTTGACAGCGGGCGTGGGACGCGGCCAGAGGCCCGTCTCTCCGCAGCTGAAGGGCCTCCCTGTCCTACCCCGTGAGTCCTCACCTCCGCTCCCGGCAGGGCTGGGGCTCCTCCGTCTGCGAACCCGAGGGTGAACCCCCCAGACCACGGCGGCCACCTCACGGGGACCACCGGGCGGGGCGGGAGGCCGGGTCTCTGCCCGACAGGCCCGCGGAGTCCCTGCGGCCGGCGGCGGGGGAGGTGCCGTGTCTGCCCAGCCCCGTCTGCGTCCCGGCCTGCTGGTCGCCCTCGGCGCTCCCGAGGTGACCACACCCATTCCCGTGGGGCCCGAAACCCTCCTTTATGCCGACTTCCGGGGGCTTCCGTCGGGTGAAGGCCGCCATGTCCGGGAGCCGCCGGGCAGGGGCCCAGGAGGATGGAGGCGGCACCGGCGCCTGAGCGCCCGCCTGGGCCTCTGAGGGGAGAGAAGGGCAGGTCCCCGCGGGGCCTCCCGGTCCTCTCAGCCCACCGGGAGCTCCTCGCCATCCCGCCTGGCGGGCCCTTCAGCCCGAGGCCCTCACTGCCCTGAGACCCCCGATGTGGAAACGGGGGAGGCAAGGAGGATCGGCCCGGCCGCCTTTCCCGGGCTGCCAGGGGGGAGCAGGGGGAGTCCCTGTGGAGGTCCCGCCAGGCTCTGTGGCAGGGCACCCACCGCCCCCCGCCTCTCCTGCCGACAGGGCCGCCCTCTCCCTTCTGTGGCCCGAGCGCAGCCCTCAGGCCCGGCTGCCGGGAGCGCGCGGAAGGAAGGACGGAGTGCCGGGGGCGCCTCTGCCTGACGGGACGGGGGCCCCCAAGCTGACAGCAGGGGCTGAACGCCATCTCTTCGGTGGCGGGGGAGCTCCCGTCCCCCGTCAAGGTGCTGCCGTCGGCCCTCAGGCAAAGGCGTCTCTCCCGGAGACCAGCCCCACGGCGTCCTGAGGGAACGAGGGGGCATCACTGAGCCCTCCCGGGGGGGGGGGGCTCGAGGGGCTCCGCGTCCGCGGAAGGTGCCCTCGTCCATCCTCACGGCTTCCCACGCAGTCGCCACGGGGCCCGCCCCCCTCCCTTCTTCTGACCCGAGGCCGCCGCCTCAGCCCACGGCCACCACGGCCACCACGGCCCCGGGGCGCCAGGCAGAGCCGTCAGGAGACGGAGAGGGGCCCCGCGGCCCACAGCCCCGCCCGAGTCGGCTCAGGGCGGACAGCCAGCCGGGCGGGGCGGGCGCCCGCGGGCCCCCGGTGCGGACTGCGAGGCCCCCTCGGCCCTCCACGAGGGTCCCCCTTAACAGCCGGCAGGGCCGGGACCCCCCCTTTTCTGACCTGAGTCCAGCCCCGACGGACAGGGCCCCGGGCCCCGACGCTCCTGACACGGAGGCCCAGGGAGAACACCTCCGAGGCCCGGCCTGGGCTGCCCGGGGCACCGCGCAGGGCGGGCAGGGGAATGCGGAGAGCGGCCCTCGGGCCTTCCTCCCAGTCCTCACCTCCGCGCCGGCTGGCTAGGGCCTCTGCCTCCGCCCACCCAAGTCCGCGCCACCGGCCTCAACCGGCCCCAACCGGCCCCAACCGACAACGCCTCGTTCCCTCAGCCCCCGGCCGGAAGTCAGGCACCTCACATCCGGGCCCCCTGCCCGGGGCCTCGAGGAGGACGGCAGGGTTAGAGCGGGCCGGAGGGGCCCGTCTAGGGCAGCTGAGAGGGCCGCTCTCCTCCCTGTGGACCCTCGCCTTGCCGCCCAGCGGGGCCTGGGCTCGTTCCTCTGTTGCCCCTCAGAGGAAACCTGCTGGGAAAACCCCTCAGGCCTCCTTTTGACTCCTGCGCTGCGTGAGCGCCCTGCCTTGGTCCCCATGGGGCCTCACCCCTCAGATCAGGAGCCTTCCCTCCCCAAGACGGGAGGGAGGCGGGGCCTCCACCTGACAGGCCTGTGTGGGGTCCGCAAGAGCTTACCGCAGGGGTGGGGGGGTGGTCTGCGTGGCTACCTGTGTGTTCTGGGTTGGGTCACCCTCATCCTCCAGAAGGCCTGCACCTGCTGCCTTCACAAGGCCCTTCCCTCCCGAGATGTCCACCTCAGAAATGAAGAGGGGGTGGCACCTGTTCCTGACACTCCTGCTTGGGGCCTTGGGTGCGTTTCTGTGGGGCCCCTCTGTACGGGTGGGCGGATAATTCAGCCCTCCATAAGGGCCCTCACCTTCATGCCTGGCAAGGCCTGGGAGTCCTCCCTTGGCCGACCTGAGTGCTCCCCCTCAGATCAAAGCCTTCACCTCCCTGTAGATGTATCCCCTCTCCTGGTGGAAGTCAGGGTCTGCCACATCTGGCCATAGTGCCCCAAGGCCTCCCAGGGCTAACAGCTGGGGTAGGATGGGCCTGGGGACTAGTTACTTCTGTGGCGGGAGTTCTTCGTCCTCCCTCAGGATCATCACCTTGACTCCTGGCACTGAGTTGGCCTTCTCCCTCTCTGGACCCGAATCTGTCCATATCAAACCAAGGGTGGAAGACAGCATCCCAAGCTTGTCATTGTGGCACAACTTTACTGAATTTGCTTATTATTGAAACAGTTTGGTTGTTGTTGTTCCTGTTGTTGAGGTTTTAGGGTTTTCTGTATACATGATTATATCATTTCAACTCGAAGAACTCCCTTTAGTATTTCTTGTAAGGCAGGTCTAGTGGTGATGAACTCGCTCAACTTTTTTTGTCTGAGAAAGTCTGTATTGCTTCTTCATTTCTGAAGGACAGCTTTGCCAAGTGTAGTATACATATTCATGTATTTCATTATTTTCCTTTTAATGTCCATGGGATCCGAAGTGATGATTCCTATTTCATTTCTGATATTTGTAATTCTGTCTTCTTTTCTCTTGGTTAGCCTAACTAGAAGCTTATTAATTTTATTGATCTTTCCAAAGAACCAACTTTGGGTTTCCTTGATTTTCTCTATTGTTTTCCTGTTTTCAATTTCACTGATTTTTTACTCTATTTTTCTCTCTGCTTTCTTTAGAATTTTGTTAAACACATTTTCATTTAGATTAAAAAATATATTTTCAATCTCTCTTTGGGCTTTTTTTCTTTAACCTACAAATTATTTAGAAGTATGTTATTTCATTTCCAAATATTTCGGGGATACTCTAACTACCTTCTTGTTACTGATTTTCAGTTTAATTCCATTGTGGTTTGTGAACAAACTTTGTATAATTTCAATTCTTTTAGGTATGTTTAATGGTTTTGAATTTGTCCTATCTTGATAAATGTTTTATGTCACTTGAGAGTAATATGTATTCTATTGTTGGATGGAGTATTTTATAAATGTCAAGTAGATCAAGTTGATTGATAGTGCTGTTCAGGTCACCTACTGATTTTCTACCTGTTTGATCTATCAATTACTGACAGAGTGGTATTGAACTCTCCAAATGTAATAGCGGATTTGTCTATTTCTCCTTTCATCTCTATCAGATTTTGCTTCACATATTCTGACACTTTGTTTTTAGTTGCATATGCATTTAACATTTCTGTATCTTCTTGGAAAATTGACTTCTTTTTCATTATGTTGTGCCCCTCTGTATCCCTGATGATTTCCCTTGTCCTAAAGTCTGCTTCTGTGAAATTAATATAGCTATAACAGCTTTCTTTTGATTATTGTTAATGTGGTATATTTTTTCCATACCTTCACTTTTAGCCTATCTGAATCTTTATATTTAAAATGAATTTCTTCATCCATTAGACAAAATGTGATTAGACATTGTTTTCTATCACCTTGACTATCTGTGTCTTTTTTTTTTTAACATCTTTATTGGAGTATAATTGCTTTACAATGGTCTGTTAGTTTCTGCTTTACAACAAAGTGAATCAGTTATACATATACATATGTTCTCATATCTCTTCCCTCTTGCGTCTCCCTCCCTCCCACCCTCCCTATCCCACCCCGCTAGGTGGTCATGAATCACCGAGCTGATCTCCCTGTGCTATGCGGCTGCTTCCCACTAGCTATCTATTTTACGTTTGGTAGTGTATATATGCCCATGCCACTCTCTCACTTTGTCACAGCTTACCCTTCCCCCTCCCCATATCCTCAAGTCCATTCTCTAGTAGGTCTGTGTCTTTATTCCCGTCTTGCCACTAGGTTCTTCATGACTTTTTTTCCCCCTTAGATTCCATATATATGTGTTAGCATATGGTATTTGTTTTTCTCTTTCTGACTTACTTCACTCTGTATGACAGACTCTAGGTCCATCCACCTCACTACAAGTAACTCAATTTCATTTCTTTTTATGGCTGAGTAATATTCCATTGTATATATGTGCCACATCTTCTTTATCCATTCATCTGTCGATGGACACTTAGGTTGCTTCCATGTCCTGGCTATTGTAAATAGAGCTGCAATGAACATTTTGGTACATGACTCTTTTTGAATTATGGTTTTCTCAGGGTATATGCCCAGCGGTGGGATTGCTGGGTCATATGGTAGTTCTATTTTAGTTTTTTAAGGAACCTCCATACTGTTGTCCATAGTGGCTGTATCAATTTACATTCCCACCAACAGTGCAAGAGGGTTCCCTTTTCTCCACACCCTCTCCAGCATTTATTGTTTGTAGATTTTTTGATGATGGCCATTCTGACCGGTGTGAGATGATATCTCATTGTAGTTTTGATTTCCATTTCTCTAATGATTAATGATGTTGAGCATTCTTTCATGTGTTTGTTGGCAGTCTGTTTATCTTCTTTGGAGAAATGTCTATTTAGATCTTCTGCCCATTTTTGGATTGCATTGTTTGTTTTTTTGATATTGAGCTGCATGAGCTGTTTGTAAATCTTGGAGATTAATCCTTTGTCAGTTGCTTCATTTGCAAATATTTTCTCCCATTCTGAGGGTTGTCTTTTCATTTTGTTTATAGTTTCCTTTGCTGTGCAAAAGCTTTGAAGTTTCATTAGGTCCCATTTGTTTATTTTTGTTTTTATTTCCATTTCCCTAGGAGGTGGGTCAAAAAGGATCTTGCTGTGATTTATGTCATAGAGTGTTCTGCCTATGTTTTCCTCTAAGAGTTTTATAGTGTCTGGCCTTACATTTAGGTCTTTAATCCATTTTGAGTTATTTTTGTGTATGGTGTTAGGAAGTGTTCTAATTTCATTCTTTTACATGTAGCTGTCCAGTTTTCCCAGCACCACTTATTGAAGAGGCTGTCTTTTCTCCACTGTATACTTTTGCCTCCTTTATCAAAGATAAGGTGACCATATGTGCATGGGTTTATCTCTGGGCTTTCTATCCTGTTCCAATGATCTATATTTCTGTTTTTGTGCCAGTACCATACTGTCTTGATTACTGTAGCTTTGTAGTATAGTCTGAAGTCAGGGAACCTGATTCCTCCAGCTCCATTTTTCATTCTCAAGATAGCTTTGGCTATTCGGGGTCTTTTGTGTTTCCATACAAATTGTGAAATTTTTTTGTTCTAGTTCTGTGAAAAATGCCAGTGGTAGTCTGATAGATATTGCATTGAATCTGTAGATTGCTTTGGGTAGTAGAGTCATTTTTACAATGTTGATTCTTCCAATCCAAGAACATGGTATATCTCTCCATCTATTTGTATCATCTTTAATTTCTTTCATCAGTGTCTTATAATTTTCTGCATACAGGTCTTTTGTCTCCTTAGGTAGGTTTATTCCTAGATATTTTATTCTTTTCGTTGCAGTGGTAAATGGGAGTGTTTTCTTAATTTCACTTTCAGATTTTTCGTCATTAGTGTATAGAAATGCAAGAGATTTCTGTGCATTAATTTTGTATCCTGCTACTTTACCAGATTCATTGATTAGCTCTAGTAGTTTTCTGGTAGCATCGTTAGGATTCTCTATGTATAGTATCGTGTCATCTGCAAACAGTGACAGTTTTACTTCTTCTTTTCCTATCTGGATTCCTTTTATTTCTTTTTCTTCTCTGATTGCTGTGGCTAAAACTTCCAAAACTATGTTGAATAATAGTGGTGAGAGTGGCAACCTTGTCTTGCTCCTGATCTTAGTGGAAATGGTTTCAGTTTTTCACCATTGAGAACGATGATGGCTGTGGGTTTGTCATATATGGCCTTTATTATGTTGAGGAAAGTTCCCTCTATGCCTACTTTCTGCAGGGCTTTTATCATAAATGGGTGTTGAATTTTGTCGAAAGCTTTCTCTGCATCCATTGAGATGATCATATAGTTTTTCTCCTTCAATTTGTTAATATGGTGTATCACGTTGATTGATTTGCGTATATTGAAGAATCCTTGCATTCCTGGAATAAACCCCACTTGATCATGGTGTATGATCATTTTAATGTGCTGTTGCATTCTGTTTGCTAGTATTTTGTTGAGGATTTTTGCATCTATGTTCATCAGTGATATTGGCCTGTAGTTTTCTTTCTTTGTGACACCTTTGTCTGGTTTTGGTATCAGGGTGATGGTGGCCTCGTATAACGAGTTGGGGAGTGTTCCTCCCTCTGCAATATTTTGGAAGAGTTGTTTGAGAAGGATAGGTGTTAGCTCTTCTCTAAATGTTTGATAGACTTCGCCTGTGAAGCCATCTGGTCCTGGGCTTTTGTTTGTTGGAAGATTTTTAATCACAGTTTCAATTTCAGGGCTTGAGATTGGTCTGTTCATATTTTGTATTTCTTCCTGGTTCAGTCTCGGCACGTTGTGCATTTCTAAGAATTTGTCCATTTCTTCCAGGTTGTCCATTTTATTGGCATAGAGTTGCTTGTAGTAATCTCTCATGATCCTTTGTATTTCTGCAGTGTCAGTTGTTACTTCTCCTTTTTCATTTCCAATTCTATTGATTTGAGTCTTCTCCCTTTTTTTCTTGATGAGTGTGGCTAGTGGTTTATCAATTTTGTTTATCTTGTCAAAGAACCAGCTTTCAGTTTTATTGATCTTTGCTATTGTTTCCTTCATTTCTTTTTCATTTATTTCTGATCTGATTTTATGATTTCTTTCCTTCAGCTAACTTTGGTTTTTTTTTTGTTCTTCTTTCTCTAATTGCTTTAGGTGTAAGTTTAGGTTGTTTATTTGAGATGTTTCTTGTTTCTTAATGTAGGGTTGTATTGCTATAAACTTCCCTCTTAGAACTGCTTTTGCTGCATCCCATAGGTTTTGGGTCATTGTGTTTTCATTGTCATTTGTTTCTAGGTATTTTTTGATTTCCTCTTTGATTTCTTCAGTGATCTCTTGGTTATTAAGTGGTGTATTGTTTAGCCTCCATGTGTTTGTATTTTTTACAGATTTTTTCCAGTAAGTGATACCTAGTCTCATAGCGCTGTGGTCGGAAAAGATACTTGATATGATTTCAATTTTCTTAAATTTACCAAGGCTTGATTTGTGACCCAAGATATGATCTATCCTGGAGAATGTTCCATGAGCACTTGAGAAGAATGTGTATTCTGTTGTTTTTGGATGGAATGTCCTATAAATATCAATTAAGTCCATCTTGTTTAATGTATCATTTAAAGCTTGTGTTTCCTTATTTATTTTCATTTTGGATGATCTGTCCATTGGTGAAAGTGGGGTTTTAAAGTCCCCTACTATGATTGTGTTGCTGTCGATTTCCCCTTTTATGGCTGTTAGTATTTGCCTTATGTATTGAGGTGCTCCTATGTTGGGTGCATAAATATTTACAATTGTTATATCTTCTTCTTGGATCGATCCCTTCATCATTATGTAATGTCCTTCTTTGTCTCTTGTAATAGTCTTTATTTTAAAGTCTATTTTGTCTGATATGAGGATTGCTACTCCAGCTTTCCTTTGATTTCCATTTGCATGGAATATCTTTTTCCATCCCCTCACTTTCAGTCTGTATGTGTCCCTAGGTCTGAAGTGGGTCTCTTGTAGACAGCATATATACGGATCTTGCTTTTGTATCCATTCAGCCAGTCTGTGTCTTTTGGTGGGAGCATTTAATCCATTTACATTTAAGGTAATTATCGATATGTATGTTCCTATTCCCATTTTCTTAATTGTTTTGGGTTTGTTATTGTAGGTCTTTTCCTTCTCTTGTGTTTCCTGCCTAGAGAAGTTCCTTTAGCATTTGTTGTAAAGCTGGTTTGGTGTTGCTGAATTCTCTTAGCTTTTGCTTGTCTGTAAAGGTTTTAATTTCTCCATCAAATCTGAATGAGATCCTTGCTGGGTAGAGTAATCTTGGTTGTAGGTTTTTCTCCTTCATCACTTTAAATATATCCTGCCACTCCCTTCTGGCTTGCAGAGTTTCTGCTGAAAGGTCAGCTGTTAACCTTATGGGGATTCCCTTGTGTGTTATTTGTTGTTTTTCCCTTTCTGCTTTGAATATGTTTTCTTTGTATTTAATTTTCGATAGTTTGATTAATATGTGTCTTGGCGTGTTTCTCCTTGGATTTGTCCTGTATGGGACTCTCTGTGCTTCCTGGACTTATTAACTATTTCCTTTCCCATATTAGGGAAGTTTTCAACTATAATGTCTTCAAATATTTTCTCAGTCCCTTTCTTTTTCTCTTCTTCTTGGACCCCTATAATTCGAATGTTGGTGCATTTAATATTGTCCCAGAGGTCTCTGAGAGTGTCCTCAGTTCTTTTCATTCTTTTTTCTTTATTCTGCTCTGCAGTAGTTATTTCCACTGTTTTATCTTCCAGGTCACTTATCCGTTCTTCTGCCTCAGTTATTCTGCTATTGATTCCTTCTAGAGAATTTTTAAATTCTTTTATTGTGTTGTTCATCGTTGTCTGTTTGCTCTTTAGTTCTTCTAGGTCCTTGTTAAACATTTCTTGTATTTTCTCTATTCTATTTCCAGGATTTTGGATCATCTTTACTATCATTATTCTGAATTCTTTTTCAGGTAGACTGCCTATTTCCTCTTCATTTGTTAGGTCTGGTGGGTTTTTACCTTGCTCCTTCATCTGCTGTGTGTTTTTCTGTCTTCTCAGTTTGCTTAACTTACTGTTTGGTGTCTCCTTTTCGCAGGCTGCAGGTTCGTAGTTCCCGTTGTTTTTGGTGTCTGTCCCCAGTGGCTAAGGTTGGTTCAGTGGGTTGTGTAGGCCTCCTAGTGGAGGGGGCTAGTGCCTGCGTTCTGGTGGATAAGGCTGGATCTTGTCTTTCTGGTGGGCGGGTCCACGTCTGGTGGTGTGTTTTGGGGTGTCTGTGGCCTTATTATGATTTTAGGCAGCCTCTCTGCTAATGGATGGGGTTGTGTTCCTGTCTTGCTAGTTGTTTGGCATAGGGTGTCCAGCACTGTAGCTTGCTGGTCGTTGAATGAAGATGCGTCTCGGCGTTGAGATGGACATCTCTGGGAGATTTTTGCCATTTGATATTACGTGGAGCTGGGAGGTCTCTTGTGGACCAGTGTCCTGAAGTTGGCTCTCCCACCTCAGAGGCACAGCACTGACTCCTGGCTGGAGCACAAAGAGCCTTTCATCCACACGGCTCAGAATAAAAGGGAGAAAAAATAGAAAGAAGGAAGGAGGATAAAATAAAATAAAGTAAAATAAAATAAGATAAAGTTATTAAAATAAAAAATAAAAAATAATTATGAAGAAAAAAATTTTAAAAATTAAAACAAAACAAAACAAAAAAACCCCCAGAAAACGGATGGACAGAAGCCTAGCACAAATGGTAAAAGCAAAGCTATACAGACAAAATCATACACAGAAGCATACACATACACACTCACAAAACGAGAAAAAGGGGGAAAAAAATATATATCTTTGCTCCCAAAGTCCACCTCCTCAATTTGGGATGATTCCTTGTCCACTCAGGTATTCCACAGATGCAGGGTACATCAAGTTGATTGTGGAGCTTTAATCCACTGCTTCTGAGGCTGCTGGGAGAGATTTCCCTTTCTCTTCTTTGTTCGCACAGCTCCTGGGGTTCAGCTTTGGATTTGGACCCTCCTCTGCGTGTAGGTAGCCTGAGGGCGTCTGTTCTTCGCTCACACAGGTCGGGGTTAAAGGAGCAGCTAATTCGGGGGCTCTGGCTCACTCAGGCCGGGGGGAGGCAGGGGTATGGATGCGGGGTGAGCCTGCGGTGGCAGAGGCCGGCGTGACGTTGCGCCAGCCTGAGGCGCGCCGTGCGTTCTCCCGGGGAAGTTGTCCCTGGATCACAGGACCCTGGCCGTGGCGGGCTGCACAGGCTCCCGGGAGGGGAGGTGTGGAGAGTGACCTGTGCTTGCTCACAGGTTTCTTAGTGGCTGAAGCAGCAGCCTTACCGTCCCATGCCCATCTCTGGGGTCCGCGCTGATAGCCGCGGCTCGTGCCCGTCTCTGGAGCTCCTTTAAGTGGCACTCTTAATCCCCTCCCCTCGCGCACCAGGAAACAAAGAGGCAAGAAAAAGTCTCTTGTCTCTTCAGCAGGTCCAGACTTTATCCAGGACTCCCTCCCGCCTAGCTGTGGCGCAATAGCCCCTTCAGGGTGTGTTCACACAGCCAACCCCAGTCCTCTCCCTGGGATCCGACCTCCGAAGCCCGAGCCTCAGCTCCCAGCCCCCGCCCGCCCCGGCGGGTGAGCAGACAAGCCTCTTGGTCTGGTGAGTGCTGGTCGGCACCGATCCTCTGTGCAGGAATCTCTCTGCTTTGCCCTCCGCACCCCTGTGGCTGCGCTCTCCTCCATGGCTCCGAAGCTTTCCCCCTCCGCCACCCGCAGTCTCCACCCGCGAAGGGGCTTCCTAGTGTATGGAAACACTTCCTCCTTCACAGCTCCCTCCCACTGGTGCAGGTCCCATCCCTATTCTTTTGTCTCTGTCTTTTCTTTTTTCTTTTGCCCTACCCAGGTACGTGGGGAGTTTCTTGCCTTTTGGGAGGTCTGAGGTCTTCTGCCAGTGTTCAGTAGGTGTTCTATAGGAGCAGTTCCACATGTAGATGTATTTCTGATGTATCTGTGGGGAGGAAGGTGATCTCCGCGTCTTACTCTTCCGCCATCTTGAAGCTCCTTATCTGTGTCTTTTAATTTGTGTATGTAGATCATTCACATTTAAAGTGATTGTTGATATAGTTGGATTAATAGTTACTATATTTGTAACTGTTTTCTCTCTGTTTCATTTATTCTACATTTCTTTTTTTTCTCCACTTTTTCTGCCTTCTCTGATTTTGAGTATTTAATATGATACCATTTCATCCCCCTTTTAATCGATCCATCATTTAATATATCAAATATATTTCTTTCCCCCCAGCTTTATTGAGGTGTATTTGACATATAACATCGTGTAAGGTTAAGGTATACAATGTAATAATATGGTATACATATATGTTGCAAAATGATTACCTCAATAAAGTTAGTTTAAAACATCCATCACCTCATATGGTTACAATTATTTTTTTGGTGGTGGTGGTAACTTTTAAAATCTACTCTTAACAACTTTCAAATATACAATACAGTACTGTTAACATAGTTACCATGCTGTATGTTACATTCCCAGAACTTATTCCTCTTATAACTGAAAATTTGTATCCTTTGACCACCTTCACCCATTTCCACACCCTCCCCCACCCCACCCCAGCAACTACCAATCTGTTCTCTGTTTCTTTGAGTTTGGTTTTCTTGGATTCCACATATAAGTGAGATCATACAATATTTGTTTTTCTCTATCAAACTTAGCAAATATACTTCTTTTAAAAATTAATGGTTTCCCTAGTTTATAATATTAAAAAAAGTTTTAATTCATTTACATTCACCTTCAAATAACACAAAACTGCTTCACATATAGTGTATGTATTTTATTAAAGAGCATTCCCAATTCTTTCTACCCATCCCTTGTGACATTGCTATTATTCATGTTTTACGCATATGCTATAATCACCCAGTACATTGTTACTAGGCAGTTATCAGTAAGATCAATTAAGAATAGGAAAAATAGGGCTTCCCTGGTGGCGCAGTGGTTGAGAATCTGCCTGCCAATGCAGGGGACACGGGTTCGAGCCCTGGTCTGGGAAGATCCCACATGCCACGGAGCAACTGGGCCCGTGAGCCACAATTACTGAGCCTGCGCGTCTGGAGCCTGTGCTCCGCAACAGGAGAGGCTGCGATGGTGAGAGGCCCGCGCACCGCGATGAAGAGTGGTCCCCACTTGCCGCAACTAGAGAAAGCCCTCACACAGAAACGAAGACTCAACACAGTCATAAATAAATAAATAAAAGAACGTGAATTTCTTAAAAAAAAAAAAATAGGAAAAATAAATGATTTTATGTCTTCTTCATTTTTTCCTTCTCTAATGCTCTTCCTTTCTTTATGTATATCCAAGGTTTTGTCCTATATATTTTCCCTTCTGCCCAAAGAACTTCTTTTTAACATTTTTTTTCCAAGGTGCATATATGGGCAATGAATTCCTTCAGGTTTTGTTTGTGTGAGAAAGTTTATCTTCTCTTCACTTTTGAAGAACAATTTTGCTGGATACAGAATTCTAGGTTGGTGAGTTTTTTTTTCTTTCAATACTTTAAATATTTCACTTCACACTCTTTTCTCCATAGTTTCTGATGCGATATCCACTGTAATTCTTGCATCTGTATATTAGTTTCCTAGAGCTGCCAAATTACCACAAACTGGGTGCCTTAAAACAAATTTATTCTTTCACAATTCTGGAGGCCTGAAGTCTGAAATCAAGGTGTTGGCAGGACCGCTCTCTTTCCCAAGGCTCTAGGGCAGAATGCTTCCTTGCTTATTCCATCTTCTGGTGGCTCCAGTCCTTGTTTTGGAGGACAGACATAATTACCATAACACAGTGCCCAGTAATCACTCAATAAATGTTAGTTCTCTCATTAGTATTTCTCTAAGTGTCTCTGTCCCTTTTTGGACTTGAGTCTTCCAAAGCCATGTCTGGATGATGCACACAACACTTATCATGGGTGTTGTACCTAATGAGGACCCAATAAGCAGTTGTTAAAATGAATTATTCAAAAGGAGCTATGGCCAGTTCCCTAGTGGATCAACAGATTTGTGAATAGATGAGAATATGTGCTGAGCCAATTGTTTTTTCTTATCCAAACATATATCTGACTATAACTAAACTTATGATTCTCTTAGGTTTCACAGCATTCTGTAGACATGGTATTATCTGAGGTATTCTGTATCTCATCTTATTCTTACAAAAACATTTGTCATTAGATTTAGGGCCCATCCGGATAACCCAGGATGATCTCATCTTCAGATTCTTCACTTAATTACATTTGCAAAGAACATTTTTTCCAAAAAAGTCACATTCACAGCTACTGGGGGTTAGGACTTATACATATCTTTTCGGGGACCACAATTCAATGTACTAAAACCTCTTTCTCTATAGATAAGATGTTCTACCCCTCATATTATCATTTATTTAGGTCTTCTTTAGTTTATATCTGCAGTGACTTTTAGTTTTTGGTGTATGGTTTTTCTACAACTTCCGTCAGATTTATCCCTATGTATTTCATATTTTCTGATGCTATTTTAAAATGCACTGTTTTTCATTTCAGTTTGCAGTTGTTCATTGCTAATATGTAAAAATAAAAAAATTTTTTTATATATAGACTTTGTATACTGCAACCTTGCTAAATTCAAATATTAGTTTTTGAAGTTTTTTTTTTTAAGATTGATAGAGTATTCTACATACACTATTTTAGAGTCTGAGTAAAGACATTTTTACATCTCCCTTTGTGATCTGGAGGCCTTTTTTCCCCTCTTGTTGCACTGGACAGAACCTTCAGTATGAAGTTGAACAACCCTTCCCTGCTCTGGGAGTACACATCAGTTTCGATGGTAGTTTCCTGAATGCAAACACCCAGAACAACTTTCAGCATGTGAATATTTGCCTCCTCACCATCTACACTGAAAAAACCTAAGCCTGGGTAATACCCTTTCTGAGTTGAACATAACCCCTCAGATTTAAAACAAGAGTAGGATACTCAGTAGGGCAAGTTTAATTCACTAAAGTCTTGACAGAATGAAGGCAGTGATTTCAGGCTAGAAACAGAACTGAGAAGAGCTACGTGGACATTGTGAAAATGAGAAAGAATGGAAAAGTCACCTGGTGGTAGCCAAGAAGTGAATGATCTTCAAGGCATACAAGGGAAATTTGTAGGAAGGAACTGAGATGATTCACATATCCACTGAGACTTACATATTAAATGTAGTCACATTATGTTGGAGGGATTTTAGGTAAACATCCAAAATAATAGGTCATGCATGGCGAAGGGTGGGAGAAAAAGAACAGAATGAACCACCGAATGTAGTAGCTGTGGTGAAAGTCTTGGAGGAAATACCCTCTCTGGCATGTCGGCTGTCAGAACTGATGGTGGGGAGATGAGGAAAAGTGGAAGGTCATTTTGGGAAGGCTCTTTAGAAGTGCTAAAAATAAATGTTCCCTTTCTGCAATTAGAGCATGTTGTCTTCCAGGGTCCCCTTACACCCCCATCCCAAGGTATCAAGAGTGGTGCTTTTTAATGTCCAAGCCACCGCAGAGTTACTATCGCTGGGGAAATTCCCTGGTGACTAAAGAAAGCCCAAGGGCATGGTTCTTCATTGTCTTGGGGAGGGATATATAGGGAAATGACAAAAAGTGTTCAAACATTCAGAGAACTAAAACATTTGCCATTTGGCTCTGGTGAAATATATAATCAGTTTCAGCATGCACCTGAAAAGGTAGAACTAAAACATTCATGAATCATCATTCCAAAGTTTTCATAAGTTTAAAAACTAAACACTCTATCCTACTGAACTGGGGAAGTCTTTAGTACTTCTTCAAATAATTTAAGATAAATAGTTTCACATAGTTATATCAAGCTAAGAAGCATGCTTAACAGTGGGAACCATGTTAATTAAATAAAGCTTAGAAGAATTAAATCTATTTACTATAAAAATGATGCTCTCACCTTGTAATATTTTTAGACAATTGAGACATGCTTCAAATAGAAAATAAAAGTCACATACATTCCCTTTCCACTCACACCCTCAAAGTTTACCACTGTGAACAATTTCTGTACATCCTTCCAGAGGATTTTTATGTGCATACTAACATTTATGTGAAAAAATTTTAATTATGTTACCTTGTTGGACTCACTTTTCTGCATCTTGCTCTTTCATTTAACATTAGATCTTGGACATTTTTCTATGTTAATGTATACTTTCTATCACTTTATTTTCATTGACTGAATAACATGGATCCTTAGGATTTTTCCAGGTTCTTGTATTACAAACAATATGACAATAAACATCCTTCCATCTTAGTGTACTTACATGACAGTTTTTGTAGGGTAAGTCTCATAAATGGAATTGCTCAATCAAAAATGTATGTACATAATAAATTTTTTAAAATGTACACTTTATAATTTGTTAGTTACTGTCATATTTTCCTACAAAATGTTGCCAATTTATATTCTCACAGTGTTCAAAAACACTTGTTTCTCTTACATTCTTGCCAACACATTTTAATCCTTGCCAATATGACTGAAGAAGTATCTTAAGAGTTTTAATTTGCCTTTTACAATTACTAGTAAAGATTGTTTTAAATGCATTTTGGACAGTTTTATTTCTTATTCTGTAAAGTATTTTTCACTTGCTTGCCTATTTTCTATTAGGTTGTTTGTTTCTTTTCTTTATAGACCTGCAGTTCTTAATATAACATCAACAATGATAGGTAACATTTTTAGAGGACCTGACTACGTGCCAGGAATATTTTAAGCACTTCATATTTATTATTTTATTTATTCTTCACAAAAACCCAAAAGGAAAACAGTACATTATCTGTGTTCATCTGACAACATAACTTAAGTACAGAATGGTGAAGTAACCTGCCCAAGGTCATATAGTAAGTCAGCGGTCCCCAACTTTTTGGCACCAGGGACCGGTTTTGTGGAAGACAATTCTTCCACGGTTGGGCGGGGTTGGGGGGGATGGTTTAGGTGGTAATGCGAGAGATGGTTCAGGCAGTAATGCGAGTGATGGGGAGCGGCAGGTGACGCTTCGCCCGCCGCTCACCTCCTGCTGTGAGGCCCGGTTCCTAACAGGCTTCAGACCGATAGTCGTCCACGGGCCGGGCGGGGGGTTGGGGACCCCTGTAGTGAGTGGCTGCATTGGAATTTGAGCCCTGGGAGCCTAACCCACAACTTACTCTCCTAATTGGAATTACATTGAATTTATAGATTAATTTGGCAAGAATTGATATCATTACTCTTTTGAGTCTTCCCCTGACCACTGTTCTCCATTTATTTAGATTTTTAAGATAACTTTCAATTAAAATTTTATAATTTTATATATAGTGGTCTTGCACAACTTTCACTGGATTATTTCTAGGTATCTAGTATTTTTGTTGCTAGTATAAATGACATTTAGACATTTTGATTGCATTTAAAACTCTTCATTCCTAATGTAGAAATAAAATGAATTTTTGTATACTGAAACCACTTTCAGCAGTGTAGCTGAATCCTTTCTTATTTACAGTGCTAGGAACTCTAGTGCAGTGTTGAATAAATAGGATGCTAGTCAATTTCTTAATAGCTAGACTCCCATGGATTCACAAGGAACGTAAACATATTAAAGGTATGGTGAAGGCTTGCAGTTAATACATCTGCTACCAGTTATATAGTGTTACTAATGTTTCAGTTACTATTCTAAGTGCTTTATAAGTGTTAGTTCATTAAATCCACCTAAAATTCTGTGAGACAAGGACTAATATTACCTTTATTCTGTTGTTGAGAAATCTAAGGCACAGGGAGAATATGTTACTTGTTCCATGTCACATGGCTAGTAAGGGATGGGGTCCACATGGTGTGGTTCTAGAGTCCATGCTTTTAACTACTATGCCAAACTGAAACTTTTATTCGAATACATTTACTTTAAATAGCAGATGGAACTGTAATGTCACTTGCCTATAATAAAATACAGTTAGTATGGGTTACATTTATTTTGAGGTTGTGAGAAAAATGCAACCATCTTAAATGATACCTATATGGAAATATAAAAAAGGTCCCCACTAGCTAGTTAATATCTCCAACTTCCATTGCCTTTATAATCACTTGCAGACAATATGGGCTGGGTTCTCCAATAAGGTGAGCAATTAAATACCAAATGGTCATCTAAAGTAGAGCAATGATCAAGGAATGGTGAGTAGACGGCTTAACTGTGCATAATAGTGAATAGTGTGTTTTTTCCTAGAGTTTGTAATCAAGACTTTTAAATACAAAGTCTGATTAGTGTAAGAAGACTCACACTGGTGTTTCTAAAATTGGTGTGAGATCACTGGCAGATTTTTTTGTTCATGTATAATTACACTTGGATAGTATTTCTAAGGTAGAGAGGAACATTTTCCTATCCAGAGCCAGTCAGAAGCGAAATGTCAGTGCCCCTGGTATGGATTCATTCCATTTGATACCTCTGTAATGGAAAGGTAAGTTAACAACAAACAATGTGAACTGGCTCGTAGGAGCTCTGAGCCACATGATCCATTTTTTTTTTTAATAAAACTGATGAGTGACAATGAGTGGGTAAAAATAATGCAAGTTTTGTTCTGATACATTTCCTCTGTAAACACAGATAAGATTTCTACGTGGGTGACATTTGCTGTTATGGTGGAGTGTAGCACTTCTCAAACTAATCTGATGCTAGTGTCATGAGAGATGGCAATGGGTGGTCTGTGAAAAAAGGAATTTGATAATCAAATTAATTTAGCCTGTCTAACCTACCCTACAACACGATCATACTTCTGCCCTGTGTGAGATTATTCAGGATGTGGATACTTACGGTTGTCCTGTATCAGCCTAATTTCAGATATCCCTCTCTTTTTTCATCAAACTCACTTACAGTAAATATACCTTAAGAAAAATGAGTGTGTTCTTTGTATTTTTTAAAATAAATTTATTTATTTATTATTTATTTTTGGCTGCATTGGGTGTTTGTTTGTGTGCGCCGCTTTCTCTAGTTGCTGAGAGCGGGGGCTATTCTTTGTTGCGGTGCGCGGGCTTCTCATTGTGGTGGCTTCTCTTGTTGTGGAGCTCAGGCGTGCGGGCTTCAGTAGTTGTGGGTCGCAGGCTCTAGAGCACAGGCTCAGTAGTTGTGGTGCATGGGCCTAGTTGCTCCGCAGCATGTGGGATCTTCCCAGACCAGGGCTCGAACCCGTGTCCCCTGCACTTGCAGGCGGATTCTTAACCACTGCGCCACCAGGGAAACCCTGTTCTTTGTATTTTATTAAGATATTTTTTGCCCTAGCAGAAAAGACAAACATGTAAACTAGCAGTAAAAATACTGTGTGATAAGTGATCGACTGAAGTACATAACAATATAAATATATAACAGACAAGGGAAACTTAAGTTTTCTGGGGAATTTGGGAAGGTTTCATAGAGATGGCGGCCCTTAGGTTGAGAATAAAAAAGATGAATTGGAGTTTTCTAGGCAGTCACGGGTCCTTGCAGATATATGGTTTGGTTAAGCAAGGTGGGTAGAGACAGAATCAGATTTAGGAGGAGGGCAGACAGGCGGCTGCACACGGTGTCAATCTATTCTGGGCGCTAAAACATTAAAGTGTTAAATAGTAAATGAAACCAGTTAATTCATGCTTCTATCTACCAATCATTGTATAACTGGCAAAACAGAAATCGGACCCCTTTTGACTGAAATATTCAGTACCTCAAGTAGAAATAAAAATACTCCTAGTGGTGCTGACTTCTCATGGTTGAACGGTTTTCGCAACACACACGTGCAAGTTGCAGGTTCCAACTACAGGCAGGTGGCACAACCAAACCCAAGACCAGTCAGAGGACAGTCACCTAAATTCAGCAGCAAAGTATAGGACTATTTATTTGGAATAAGAAATTTCATCCAGTAGCTACATTTTAAATGGTTCACCATGCCTCCCAAGAGGTTGTCAGGATTTGGAAATTGTATGGAATAAATTAATGTCATAAATCCTTTACCTTAAACGTAAAGAAGCATAAAATTTTATTATTAGAAAATTCATATCTTTCCATCCTCACTTGAAAAAATGAGGCTGAAGAAGTATGTATTTAAAGAATATCGACTTGATTGGGTGCCAAATTAGTAGCCATCTGGGGAGTACCACTTTTTATCATTCTGGCTCTGAATACAGGGGAGTAATGAGAGATGAGGCTACAGAGATCAGCAGGGGACAAATAAGTAGCAGAAAATATAAGCAACGTAAAATATAAAATTTATCTTATGTGTCATTGGGATCCACGGAAAGGGTTTAACTAAAGGATCGGTGTAATCCCGTTTATGTTTCAGACAAATCACTCTGTTAGTCATGCAGAAGATAGCCTGAGCAGGGAGAGGAAGGAGTATGATTAAAGGCAAGAAGACTACCTAGGAGGCTGCTGACATAGTCTAGGTCTGAAATGATGAGGTACTGAGCTAGTCAGTACTTGTGGAAATGAAGAGGATATCAGAGATTCAGAAGCTTTACTAAGAGGCAGATGCCACAAGACTGATTGTCCATTCATTCAAAAAATATATTCATCTCCTACTTTGTGCCAGAAACAGCTAGAACCTAGAAATCTGAAGATAGGTAAAACACAATCCCTGTTTTCAGGTGAAAGAAGTAGCAATGCATATAAATAATTATAAAACAGCGTGATGGGACTATAGTAAAATTATGTACGAGCTACAGTGGGGCATGAAGAGGAGGAAATGATTTACTTTACCTGGGAAACTTGAGGAAGGCTTCAGAGAGGCGGTAGCACTTGAAATGAGCCTTCAGGAACATATAGGAGTTGGTTGGATGATCATGAATCATCCTGGTAAAATCATTTCTGGAAGAGGGAGCTGTGTGTGCAAAGGCTCATAAGTTTAAGAGAACATGCCCTTATTTGGTAATGAAACTTCAAGTTTTTCGATCTGACAGTGTGGGTGAATGAGGGGGTGAGGGATGCGAGAGGCCATAGCAATTAATAAAAGATAAGGGTGAAGAACTAGGATGGCTACCTCATAAAGTGCATTGGAAAACCACATGCTGATGAGTTTGGCTTTGTCCTAAAAAGGCAATGAGTAGTCACTGGAGGCTTTAAAACAAAGAACTGACATTGTCTCCATTGCATTTTATTTTTTATTCTTTTTAATCTTTTAATCGAAGTATAGTCAATTTACAATGTTGTGTTAGTTTCAAGTGTACAGCAAAGTGATTCGGAGATATATATATATATATATATATATATATATATATATATATATATACACACACACACACACACACATACACACACACTCATTTTCAGATTCTTTTCCCTTATAGGTTATTACAAGATATTGAGTATAGTTCCCTGTGGTATACAGTAGGTCCTCGTTGTTTACCTATTTTATATATAGTAGTGTGTATGTATTAATCCCAACTCCTAATTTATCTCTTTAGAAATGATTCTGCTCTTTGAAACAGAGTTATGCAAACAAAGTTGATCCTGTTTTTTTTTTGTGTTTCTATGGTACCCACTGTTTTATCACTTATCAGACTTAAGTCAAACTGAAAAGGTTTGAATCCTGTGTCCATCAGCCACTTACCATTAGACCTTGGGCCAGTCATTTTACCATAGGTTCTTTTTCCTCTTCTGTTAAATGGAGATACAGTAAGTCCCCTACATATGAATAAGTTCCATTCCAAGAGCGAGTTCATATGTCCAATTTGTTTGCAAGTCCAAAAAAGTTAGCCTAGGTACCCAACTAACACAATCGGCTATGTAGTACTGTACTGTAATAGGTTTATAATACTTTTCACACAAAAGTAAAGTACACAAAAGCACAACCACTTGTAGAGGATGCACGCACGTGACAATGTATGCCAGACACGTGAACTAACTTACGTGATTGGACATGTGAACACACGTTTGCATCTTTGAAAGTTTGCAACTTGAAGGTTTGTATATAGGGGACTTCTTGTATTAATAGTACCACCCACGTTGGGTCCTGGTGGGGATTAAAAGAGATAATATATGTGAAATGTTTGTAACAATGTCTTAAATACCATAACCACAAAACAAATAAAATACTATTTTTGTTTGTGTGTTTCTAAGACAATCTACCCTACCAGACTTTGACCTTTCCAAGGGTAAGAGTTGTACCTATTTTCGTGTTTCCTGGTATAGTGCATAGCTATGGTAGACAAGATGACATGCCACCCAGATCCCCCTTCAGTGAAGGACTTATTCCCCTAGCTGTTGGGAGTACTCTCAGCAGAAAGCCTTCAGTTGTCAGCCCCTTCAGGAAACATCTCAGCTACACAGAGCTGCTTTGTTCAAGGTCACATCCCTTCCCAAGGTAGAGACACAGTGAGTAATTGATTTAGAAATATACAGGCCTGGTGATATCCATTCTTGGGGATGGCAACTCTGAAGGGCAGCTATAGCTTCAGAGATCCCTGTGGGGCTGGACAAGGTTATCATTGGGCTGCATCATAATTTGAGATCTCCCACTGCCCACTCCTGTTTCCTTTCTTCTCCCTTCCATAGATGTTTATCTCAAAGGCACTCCTTAGAAACATCCTGCACATTGACGTCCATCTCAGAACTGGCTCCCTAGGGAATCCAACCCACAACTGTGGCATTTGTAAGGTAGTCAAAGGTTAGTTGAATGAATGAATGGATGAACGTTCATTTCTTCTGCAAAATATGAAAATCATGGGCTTTGTGTGTTATTTAACCTTTCTTCCCTTCATCTTTATGGGGATGTAGTAAACAATGTGCTCTGTGAAGAGAATATATATACTCTTAACTATGTGAATCCAGGAATAAATTATACTCTGGCAGAGTGCAAACTTTCAGTGCCAAAAGTATTTCTGTTGGCTTCTCTCCTTGTAATTAAACCATGTTCATCCTTGAGGATGTCTTAAAAAGAAATGCTTGGATTTTAAGAGAACACTAATACAATATGAAGGGAAGCTATGTTGATAATGTCTTTTTGAGGAGATAGCTAACGCAAAAAACTTTTAAAATATTACATAAAGTAAGTCAACTCAGTACACCATATGAAAATGTAATCTCCTGTTTCTTCGTGTTTTGTTGGTAGGAAAGGGCCTTTAATTTCTTTACTTTATTCATCATGCTGTTGTATATAACAAGATATATATATATATGTTTTTTTAAATTTATTTATTTGGCTGCACTGGGTCTCAGTTGTGGCACATGGGATCTTTAGTTGTGGCATGCAGGATCTTTTGTTGTGGCATGTGGAATCTTTAGTTGTGGCATGTGGGATCTAGTTCCCTGACAAGGGATCGAACCCAGGCCCCCTGAATTGGGAGTGTGGAGTCTTAGCCACTGGACCACCAGGGAAACCCCAATATTTTAAAAGTATATATCTATAAAGAACTCAGTTCTACTGTCCTGCGGTGAATATCAATTGACCATAAATGCATGGGTTTATTTCTGGGTTCTCTATTCTGTTCCATTGGTCTATATGTCTGTTTTTATGCCAGTACCATACTGTTTTGATTATGATCACTTTGTAATATAATTTGAAGTCACAGTCAACATACTTTTATTGCATATGTAGTTAGGTGAAAAAATAATACCAAAGACGGGGACCCATCCTTTCATTCATGGAGCTCACAGTCATTGGGACATGGAAAAGTAAACAGAATACTGCAATCCAGTATAAGAGGGACTATGAGAGAAGCTGGAAGTGAGAACAAGAGGCTTTGGTTGCTCACAACATGTACAGCTAATTAAGAATGGAGTAGGGAAAACATGCTAGGGTAGCTTACTGGAGCAGGTGGTGATGACCAACCCAAGTTTTGCATGACCATTAAGACTGAATCAAGAAAAGAGACAGGGAAAAGGTTTTTCAGGCAGAGGGATCAGTATGTGCAAAATATTGAGCTAGGACTATGAGGGAGTCAGGATGGGAGTTCTGGAAGTAACAAAACAAACAAGAACTTCAATGGAATAGAAAAATTTATTTTTAGTCCTAATGTGATATCTCATCACCTCACTAAACAATTCATTTTGGAAGTCACCTCTATATAGATGGTATATTTCTTTCACTTTATAACTCATACATTTCCCAAAAGTGTGATTTCTGAATGTTTACTATCAATTTTATCCATTTGAGAAATAACTTTCAAATGGCCCAGCTTTTACAAATATCTACATATGGAGATTAATATAGCAATGATGTGATAGTTTCACTATATATTTAGTACTGAAATTGGCCCAAGCCTGGGCTTTTCAAGCTGACTTTCTTCCCCATCCACCCTGGGGCCAGCATGCCATAGTAATGGAAACTTGCAGTTTTCTGAATAATAGCACATGGCAGCACCACTTAGGTAAGCACAGAGATCTCATAATTTAAAACTCATCACCCCCTTTCTAAAACACTTTCTATGGCAGCCCACTGCTTTTAAAAATAAAGCCCAATTTCCTATGTAAAGCATTCAAAACCTGGGACAAATTCACCCCAAACTTCTATTCCAGGCTCCTTTCCCTGCATTTTCCCTCCCCGTCACAGCCTGAACACACCAGCCATGCCAGAATTCCTTGCCATTGCCTGAATATCATCTGTAGAGCTTTAGCTTTGCTCATATATCCCTCTGCCTAGAATTCCCTTCCTCACTACACCCCACCCCTTTCTGGCTCCCTTCCGTAATACTTAGTGTATCACTTTTCTTTGAGGAGCACTTATCACCTATTGGACAATGGTGATTACTACTGAGTCCAAAAGAACTGTGTTCAAATTGAAGCTCTGCCTTTTTTACTAGCTGTGAAACCATGCACCAGTTAATTAACCATTTTAAGGGACCTCTGTTCCCTCATCTGTAAAATGGGAATAATGATAATACCTCTGTCATAGGAGGGTGGTGAGGATTAAATGACATAATTACCATAACACAGTGCCCAGTAATCACTCAATACATGTTAGTTCTTTCATTAGTATTTTTCTAAGTGTCTCTCTCCCTTTTTGGACTTGAGTCTTCCAAAGCCATGTCTGGATGATGCACACAACACTTATCACAGGTGCTGTACCTGATGAGGACCCAATAAGCAGTTGTTAAAATGAATTATTCAAAAGGAGCTATGGCCAGTTCCCTAGTGGATCAACAAATCTGTGAATAGATGAGGATTTGTACTGAGCCAATTGTTTGTTCTTATCCAAACATATATCTGACTATAACTAAACTTATGATTCTCCTAAGTTTCACAACATTCTGTAGACATGGTATTATCTGAGTGTTATGTGACTTCTTATGGCGTTTCAGATTATGAAATACTGTTAGGTTATTTTTTTTGTTTAATAACAGAAGAATATTTGTAAGAAATTTCAAGTTTACATAAATTGATTCTTGTTTTTCATTTTTTCCTATATTTAGAGTTCACTGAGTGAAATAATTTCCTAGTCACAGTTGAATGGAAACCCATAGTCAAACTACAAATTAGAGTAAAATACTAGTTTCTTGATATATTTGTTCAAAATGCAATTTTCCTTTGCTCCCAATATAATTTACTAAGTGAGTACAGTCGAATTACATGTCAAATATTTTTTTCTCTTTTTGTGACACACTGAGATATTTTTCTACCATTTAGTGATTATTTGAAATCTTGCCAACTAGGAATCATGTGCCAACTGCCGAACATCCTACTCAGAGTCTCCTCAACACAAGAGGCTTAGGGAGTGCTGAAACATATATCCATTAGAGGCGGATGACAGTCAGAGGGAGCAGTGTACAAATGGCTAACAAATGCTTAGAGCACAGTTTCAAAAGCACAAAGCCATTTGTTTTTCTTATCAAATTAAATATATTAGTTGTGATATTCCAAAGCATCATTTAGATAAATGTCTGTAGCTCAGGGCATACTGTATAGGTCGGCACACCAGTATAGTCCTGTATTAGAAATGTATGCATTTACTTAAATTGCAGAAAGCAGAACAAAGGCACAGATACTAAGACATTCAGTAGTCTCTGACTCTCATACTGAGTTGGCAGTTTTGGAGGTCATTTTGAGAGGGTCTAAGGATGAGACTCTCAAGTATGGGTTTGAATAATCCTGACAGATTCATAATGATTTTGGAATTTTAAGAGTCAGTTATTTCTAAAGTTACGTTGGAGGTTGTATTATTTGCTTCAAATTCCTCATCCTTCCATATGTCTATGGTGCAGCAGTGTCCTCCCAAACTCAAACTTGAGTAGGACTGTGTGATTTGCCTTGGACTGTAGAATAAGCTGGAAGTAACAGTGAGCCAATTCCAAACGTAGCCCTCAAGAGGCTTGCATTTTTCCACTTGCTCTTTTTTTTTGTTAACATTTTTATTGGAGTACAGTTGCT
Source organism: Eschrichtius robustus (assembly GCF_028021215.1). Lineage (NCBI taxonomy): Eukaryota > Metazoa > Chordata > Mammalia > Artiodactyla > Eschrichtiidae > Eschrichtius > Eschrichtius robustus. Next base: position 120,792,881 of record NC_090845.1, on the reverse strand, counting down.
TTACAATGTTGTGTTAGTTTCTGCTGTATAACAAAGTGAATCAGCTGTATGTATACATATATCCCCATATCCCCTCCCTCTTGCGTCTCCCTCCTACCCTCCCTATCCCACCCCTCTAGGTGGTCACAAAGCACCCAGCTGATCTCCCTGTGCTATGCGGCTGCTTCCCACTAGCCATCCATTTTACATTTGGTAGTGTACATATGTCCATGCCACTCTCTCACTTCGTCCCAGCTTACCCTTCCCCCTCCCCGTGTCCTCAAGTCCATTCTCTACGTCTGCATTCTTATTCCTGTCCTGCCCCTAGGTTCCTCAGAACCATTTTTTTTTTTAGATTCCATATATATGTGTTAGCATACAGTATTTGTTTTTCTCTTTCTTATTTACTTCACTCTGTATGACAGACTCTAGGTCCATCCACCTCACTACCAATAACTCAGTTTTGTTTCTTTCCACTTGCTCTTGAGCCTCTGCTGTTGCTGGAAGAACGTGGCGAGCTCAGGATAGCCCACTGAACCCCAAAGGAGGATGAGAGAAAAGTGACGCAGAGTTTCTACCACAGCTGAGCCGGGCTTAGATCAGCCAACTCCCAGGTGTGTGAACAAGCATATCTGACGTTAGCAGAGCTGCCTAGTGTATCCCAGACTAGATCAAACAACCACTGGATGTGTGAGCAAACACATCTGAGATAAAAAGAGCTGCCCAGCTGAGCTCAACATAGATAAACCAACCCCTAGATGTATGAGCAAGCAAAATTGAGATTAGCAGATCTGTCCAGCAGGGTCCAGCCTAGATTAGTTGACCCAGCGTTGTGAGCTAAAAAAATACTTACCATTCATGCCACTGAGATTTTGTAATTGTTTACATGTTACTGTGGCCATAGTTAGCTGATAAGTTGTGTACAGACATGTAAAAAGTTTTGTAATATTATGTTATAACAAGGACTCTATTATCATGAGCGAAGACCAAACAGATTTATAGGTTATTACACAGATGTACCCAATCAGAATAATTTTATTTCCATCTCTCAGCCTGTCTACTTATTATAACTCTAAAGCCTAGCTATATTCTTTAATAAAAGTTGATTGTCAGGAATTAAACCAACTAAGATAATCTAAATTCACAAAATCTGCATCTAAATTCAGAGAGCAATATTTATTCTTTTTTAAAATCCCATTTTAATGTACCTAGTTGTTTATATGAAAGTAATTCTCAAGCATTGGGCCTTGGATTTCTCAGGGAGAGGGTGTATGGAGTTATTGCAAACGGTCCTGGAAGCTATATTTATGTACATGTTCACACACTAACATGCAATTAGTATTTTACATGAAAGGGCTGGGAGTGACCATCAAAAAGTGTTTCATGTAAGGCAATGAACAAGCCAAAAATAAAATTAAGAAAATTTCACTCACAACAACATCAAAAAGAAAACAAATGCTTAGGAACAAATTTAACAGAAGAAGTGCAAATCTTGTACCTGAAAACTGTAAAACACGGGGCTTCCCTGGTGGCACAGTGGTTGAGAATCTGCCTGCCAATGCAGGGGACACGGGTTCGAGCCCTGGTCTGGGAAGATCCCACATGCCGCGGAGCAACTGGGCCCGTGAGCCACAGCTACTGAGCCTGCGCGTCTGGAGCCTGTGCTCTGCAACAAAGAGAGGCCGCGATAGTGAGAAGCCTGCGCACCACAATGAAGAGTGGCCCCCGCTCGCCGCAACTAGAGAAAGCCCTCGCACAGAAACGAAGACCCAACACAGCCAAAAAAAAAAAAAAAAAATGTAGTCATTTAAAAAACAAAACAAAAAACTGTAAAACATTGTTGGGAGAAATTAAAGAAGACAAATAAATGGGCAGACATTCCATGTTCATGCATTTTGAGTTTTAACATTAGGTGGCAAATTGATTTATAGATTCACTGCAATCAAATTCTCAATAGGCATTTTTGCAGAAATTGACAAAGTATCCCTGAAATCCATAGGGAAATGTAGGGACCCAGAATAACCAAAACAACATTAAAAAAGAACAAAGCTGGAGGGCTCACACTTCCCAATTCATCAGTTACTACATTAGTAAAGACAGTATGGGAGTGGTGTACAAATAGGCATATCAATTAATGGCACAGAACTGAAATTCTCAAAATACCTTTACATTTATGGTCAATTGATGTTTGACAGAGTTGAGAAGTCAATTTGATAGAGAAAAGATAGTTTTTTCAACAAGTGGTCCTGAGACAATTGGGTAGCACATGTAAAGAAAAATTATACCATTACTCCACACAAAACACAAAAAAGTGATTCAAAATATATCATACCAAAATGTGAGATATCAAACTATAATACTTTTGGCATAAAATCTTTGTGACCCTGGATTAGGTAAGCACATAAATACGACACCAAATGCATGATCCATAAAAGAAAAGATTGATAAATTGCACTTTACATAAATAAAAAGTTTTTGTGTTTCAATAGACAACATTGAGAAAATGAAAAGGCAACCCACAAACTGGAAGAAAAACATTTGCAAGTCTTATATCTGCTAAAGAAGTTGTATCAAGAATAATTACTCATATCTCAATAATAAGAAGGAAATGCAATTAAGAAATGCTCAAAAGATTCAGATATTTCAGCAAAAAAGATATAGGAATGGGTGAATAAAAACATGAAAAAATGTTCTACATCATTACTCATTATGAAAATGCAAATTAAAATCACAGTGATACACCACTAAAATGCAAACCCTAGAATGGTCATACATTGCTGGTGGGAATGTAAAATGTTGCATCCACTTTTAAAAACAGTTTGACAGTCTCTTAGATAGTTAATCATAAACATACCACACAACACAACAAGTCTATGCCTAGATACCTATCTGAGAGATATGAAAACATGTTTCCACAAAGACTTGTGGGGGAATGTTTACAGAAGTATTTTTTCATAATAGCTACAATCCAAATATCTATCAGTTGGTGAAAGGATAAACAAAATGTGGTTTTATTGCAAAACTATTCATCTATAAAAAGAAATAGACTACTGATACATTCCACAACATGAATGAATCTCAAAAACATAATGCTAAGTGAGAAAAAGCCAAATGCAAAAGATTATATATTGTATGATTCTATTTATATGTAATTTCCAGAAAAGATAAATCTGTAGAGACAGAACAGTTCACTGGTTGCCTGGGGTTGGGTCTGGGGGTGGGTATTGACTACACATGGACATGAAGGAACTTTTTGGAGTGAAGGAAATGTTGTAAAACTAGACAACTCTGTAAATTTACTAAAATCGTTGAAATCTATACTTAGAGTGGGTAAATTTTGTTATATAAACTATACCACAGTAAAGCTATAAAAAATGGCAGATGAAAACATGTGATTATCTATGCTACTACCTTAAATCCCATTAAAAACAACAACAAAGAAATAAGACACGTATAAACCATAACCACAAAGAGAACAGGAGAGAAGACTACAGCACGAGAGATAAATAAACAAAAATCTGAAAGATCTACAGTAGATAGAAGATTGGTAAATGACCTAGAACATAAAGAACTGAAGCCTAAGTAGCTATAGAGGGGAATAACGGTAAGACCTGAACTAATCTTTCTTTGTCAAACTTAAGCAAGACTTTGATTGGAGGTCCCGAGTATCACAGAAAGCATGGGTAAAGTTGAGGTGATATGAAAGCATAGGAACTAGTTAAAAATCTAAAAAAAAAAAAATGCTGTTTAGACTTCCTAGTCTCCTATGTCAATTTGTGTAGCCCCATGTCTGTCCCAACAAATTGAAATGACATTTATTTTCTGGAGAAATTATACATGCTAAAGAGGTTCTAGACTGTCTGGTGTGATGTTTAATCATTGGTAAGGTTAGAATATTCCCCATTAATCCAATATCTCAAAATATTATGGTGAATTTTTAGCATATGAATAAAAGTCATGGTTCAGTATAAAGTGAAAAATAAATTTTTTCTGTGACTAAAGAAACAGTGAAATTAGATCATCAATGGAGAAATGAAAATTTTTTTGGAGATAGCCTTTATCAGATTGAGGAAGTTCCTTTCTACTGTTAGATTTCTGGGAGTTTTCTTTTTTATCATGAATAGATGTAAAATTTTGTTAAAGGCTTTTTCTTCATCTATTGAGATAATGATATGGTTTTCTTCTTTTGTCAGTTGATATGGTGAATTCCTCTGATTGGGGTTTGAATATTGAACTAGCCTTGTATTCCTGAGATAAACCCCACTTTGTCATAATGCATTATCCTTTTTAGTATACTGTTGGATTCTATTATTTTGTGTTTTGTGTCTATTTTGTGTTTTGTTGAGGATTTTTACATTCATATGAGGGATATTCTTGTGTAGTTTTCTTTTGTTGGAATGTTTTTGTCTGGTTTCCTTATCAGCGTAATGCTGGTCTCATAAATCGAGTTAGAAAGGGTTTCCTTTTGTTACATATTTTGGAGGAATTTGTGTAGAATTGTTACTATTCTTTCCTCAAATGTGTGTTAAGATTTGCCAGAGAAGCCATCTGGACTAGGATTTTTCTTTGTTAGAAGTTTTTAAATTACAAATTCAATTTCTTTGGATAACAGCACTATTCAAGTTATCACTGTTTCCTTCAGTGAGCTTTGGAAGCTCATATCTTTTGAGGAATTCATCCATTTCATCTAAGTTGTAAAATTTATTTATTGTCACACCATTGTGTGAAGTATCCCTTATTATCCTCTTAATATTTGCATTGTCTATAGTGACTTCCTCTCTCTCATTTCCTATATTTGTAATTGGTGTCTTTTTTTTGGTCATTTCAGCTAGTTTATCAATTTTATTGATTTTTTTTCAAGGAAATTACTTTTCGTTTCATTGATTCTCTCTACTGATTTTTGTTTCCATTTTCACTGCTCTTATTTTTGTATTTTTCCTTCTCTTTGCTTTTTCTTAAATTTGCTCTTCTTTAGCTAGTTTTTTTTTTTTTTTTTTTTGGTGAAATCCTAAGTCATTGATAGATTTTCCTTCTTTTATATTATAAGCCTTAAATGTTATAAATTTTCGTCTCAGCACTGCTTTAGCTGTCTCATGAATTCCGGTACGTTGTGTTTCTGTTATACTTCAACTCAGAATATTTTCTCATTTCCCTTGTGATTTCCACTTTGACCTCTGGGGATTTTACAGAATATTTATTTTTTGGAGGAGACCTTCAAGATGGCGGAGGAGTAAGACATGGAGATCACCTTCCTCCCCACAAATACATCTACATGTGGAACAACTCCTACAGAACACCTACTGAATGCTGGCAGAAGACCTCAGACTTCCCAAAAGGCAAGAAACTCTCCACGTACCTGGGTAGGGCAAAAGAAAACGAAAAAACAGAGACAAAAGAATAGGGACGGGACCTGCCCCTCTGGGAGGGAGCTGTGAAGGAGGAAAAGTTTCCACATACTAGGAAGCCCCTTCACTGGCGGAGACGGGGGATGGCAGGGGGGGAAGCTTCGGAGCCACGGAGGAGAGCACAGCAATAGGGGTGCAGAGGGCAAAGTGGAGAAATTCCACATAGATGATTGGTGCCAGCCAGCACTCACCATCCTGAGAGGCCTAAATGAGTTCCAGAGATGGGCAGGAGCCGTAGCTATCAGTGCAGACCCCAGAGATGGGCATGAGACGCTAAGGCTGCTGCCGCCACCAAGAAGCCTGTGTGCAAGCCCAGGTCACTCTCCACACCTCCCCTCCTGGGAGCCTGTGCAGCCCGCCACGGCCAGGGTCCCGTGATCCAGGGACAGCTTCCCCGGGAGAACACACGGCGCGCGTCAGGCTGGTGCAACATCACGCCGGCCTCTGCCGCCGCAGGCTTGCCCCGCATCCGTACCCCTCCCTCCCCCCGGCCTGAGTGAGCCAGAGCCCCCTAATCAGCTGATGGGGTCCTTAAACCCCATCCTGTCTGAGTGAAGAACAGATGCCCTCAGGTGACCTACACGCACAGGCGGGTCCAAGTCCAAAGCTGAACCCCGGGAGCTGTGCGAACAAAGAAGAGAAAGGGAAATTTCTCCCAGCAGCCTCAGGAGCAGCGGATTAAATCTCCACAATCAACTTGATGTACCCTGCATCTCTGGAATACCTGAATAGACAACGAATCATCCCAAAATTGAGGCAGTGGACTTTGGGAGCAACTGTAGGCTTGGGGTTTGCTTTCTGCATCTAACTTGTTTCTAGTTTTATGTTTATCTTAGTTTAGTATTTAGAGTTTGTTATCATTGGTAGATTTGTTTATTGATTTGGTTGCTCTCTCTCCTTTTTTTTTAAAATTTATAGATATATATATATATTTCCTTTTTCTCTTTTAGTGAGTGTGTATGTGTATGGTTCTTTGTGTGATTTTGTCTGTATAGCATTTCTTTTGCCATTTTCCTAGGGTTCTGTCTGTCTGTTTCTTTTTCTGTATAGTTTTTAGCACTTGTTATCATTGGTGGATTTGTTTTTTGGTTTGGTTGCTCTCCTCTTTCTTTCTTTTTTTATTACTTTTTAATTTTTTATTTTTAATAATTAAAAAATTTTTTTATTTTAATAACTTAATTTTATTTTATGTTTTTCTTTCTTCCTTCCCTCCCTCCCTCCCTCCCTTCCTTCCTTCCTTCCTTCCTTCCTTTTCTTCTGTGGCTGACAGGGTCTTGGTGCTCTGGCCAGGTGTCAGGCCCATGCCTCTGAGGTGGGAGAGCTGAGTTCTGGACATTGGTCCACCGGAGACCTCCCGGCCCCACATAGTATCAAATGGTGAAAGCTCTCCCAGAAATCTCCATCTCAACGCTAAGACCCAGCTCCACTCAACAACCAGCAAGCTACAGTGCTGGGTACCCTATGCCAAACAACTAGCAAGACAGGAACACAACCCCACCCATTAGCAGAGAGGCTGCTTAAAATCATAATAAGGTCATAGACACCCCAAAACACACCACTGGATGCGGTCCTGCCCACCAGAAAGACAAGATCCAGCCTCATCCACCAGAACAAAGTCACCAGTCCCCTCTACCAGGAAACCTACACAACCCACTGAACCAACCTTAACCACTGGGGGCAGACACCAAAAACAATGGGAACTACGAACCTGCAGCCTGCGAAAAGGAGAACCCAAACACAGTAAGTTAAGCAAAATGAGAAGACAGAGAAACACACAGCAGATGAAAGAGCAAGGCAAAAACCCACCAGACCAAACAAATGAACAGGAAATAGGCAGTCTACCTGAAAAAGAATTCAGAGTAATGAGAGTAAAGATGATGCAAAATCTTGGAAATAGAATGGAGAAAATCCAAGAAATGTTTAACAAGGAACTAGAAGAACTAAAGAGCCAACAAACAATGATGAACAACACAATAAATGAAATTAAAAATTCTCAAGAAGGAATCGATAGCAGAATAACTGAGGCAGAAGAACGGATAAGTGGCCTGGAAGATAAAATAGTGGAAATAACTACCACAGAGCAGAATAAAGAAAAAAGAATGAAAAGAATTGAGGACAGCCTCAGAGATCTCTGGGACAACACTAAATGCACCAACATTCGAATTATAGGTGTCCCAGAAGAAGAAGAGGAAAAGAAAGGGACTGAGAAAATATTTTAGGAGATTATAGTTGAAAACTTCCCTAATATGGGAAAGGAAATAGTCAATCAAGCCCAGGAAGCACAGAGAGTCCCATACAGGATAAATCCAAGGAGAAACACGCCAAGACACATATTAATCAAACTATCAAAAATTAAATACAAAGAAAAAATATTAAAAGCAACAAGGGAAAAGCAACAAATAGCATACAAGGGAATCCCCATAAGGTTAACAGCTGATCTTTCAGCAGAAACTCTGCAAGCCAGAAGGGAGTGGCAGGACATACTTAAAGAGATGAAAGGGAAAAACCTACAACCAAGATTACTCTACTCAGCAAGTATCTCATTCAGATTCGATGGCGAAATTAAAACCTTTACAGACAAGCAAAAGCTAACACAATTCAGCACCACCAAACCAGCTTTACAACAAATGCTAAAGGAACTTCTCTAGGCAGGAAACACAAGAGAAGGAAAAGACCTACAATAACACACCCAAAACAATTAAGAAAATGGTAATAGGAACATACATATCGATAACTACCTTAAATGTAAATGGATTAAATGCTCCCACCAAAAGACACAGACTGGCTGAATGGATACAAAAACAAGACCCATATATATGCTGTCTACAAGAGACCCACTTCAGACCTAGGGACACATACAGACTGAAAGTGAGGGGATGGAAAAAGATATTCCATGCAAATGGAAATCAAAAGAAAGCTGGAGTAGCAATCCTCATATCAGACAAAATAGACTTTAAAATAAAGACTGTTACAAGAGACAAAGAAGGACACTACATAATGATCAAGGGATCAATCCAAGAAGAAGATATAACAATTGTAAATATTTATGCACCCAACATAGGAGCACCTCAATACATAAAGCAAATGTTAACAGCCATAAAAGAGGAAATCGACAGTAACACAATAATAGCAGGGGACTTTAACACCCCACTTTCACCAATGGACAGATCATCCAAAATGAAAATAAATAAGGAAACACAAGCTTTAAATGACACATTAAACAAGATGGACTTAATTGATATTTATAGGACATTCCATCCAAAAACAACAGAATACACTTTCTTCTCAAGTGCTCATGGAACATTCTCCAGGAGAGATCATATCTTGGGTCACAAATCAAGCTTTGGTAAATTTAAGAAAATTGAAATCATATCAAGTATCTTTCCTGACCACAACGCTACGGAACTAGATATCAATTACTGGAAAAAAATGTAAGAAATACAAACACATGGAAGCTAAACAATACACTACTAAATAACCAAGAGATCACTGAAGAAATCAAAGAGGAAATGAAAAAATACCTAGAAACAAATGACAGTGAAAACACGATGACCCAAAACCTATGGGATGCAGCAAAAGCAGTTCTAAGAGGAAAGTTTATAGCAATACAATCCTACCTCAAGAAACATCTCAAATAAACAACCTAACCTTACACCTAAAGTAATTAGAGAAAGAAGAACAGAAGAACCCCTAAGTTAGCAGAAGGAAAGAAATCATAAAATCAGATCAGAAATAAATGAAAAAGAAATGAAGGAAATGATGGCAAAGATCAATAAAACTAAAAGCTGGTTCTTTGAGAAGATAAAGAAAATTGAGAAACCATTAGCCAGACTCATCAAGAAAAAAAAGGAGAAGACTCAAATCAACAGAATTAGAAATGAAAAAGAAGAAGTAACAACTGACACTGCAGAAATACAAACGATCATGAGAGATTACTACAAGCAACTATATGCCAATAAAATGGACAACCTGGAAGAAATGGACACATTCTTAGAAATGCACAACGTGCCGAGACTGAACCAGGAAGAAATAGAAACTATAAACAGACCAATCACAAGCACTGAAATTGAAACTGTGATTAAAAATCTTCCAACAGACAAAAGCCCAGGACCAGATGGCTTCACAGGCAAATTCTATCAAACATTTAGAGAAGAGCTAACACCTATCCTTGTCAAACTCTTCCAAAATATAGCAGAGGGAGGAACACTCGCCAACTCATTCTACGAGGCCACCATCACCCTGATACCAAAGCCAGACAAAGATGTCACAAAACAAGAAAGCTACAGGCCAATATCTCTGATGAACATAGAGACAAAAATCCTCAACAGAATACTAGCAAACAGAATGCAACAGCACATTAAAAGGATCATACATCTCCTCTCCTGGTTGCCAGGACAATAATGGGTTAAATCCCAGGGTAACCTAGCTCAGGCTGTGGTGGGTCTGATAAGGAGGAAAGAGATTATACCCTGAAGGGGCTGCAAGAATTTGTTAGCATGTCCTGTAAAAGCCATCGTACTCCCTGGGATTGAATTTTGCGGATGCTTCTACAAGAGAGGTGGAATTTAAGAATGAGTTATCAAGAATTAATTGACTCTGGGCATTTTCTTAGGGCACAGGATTTAACACCTGGCAAGGACCCCTGTGAGTGCTACAAATTCACTTAGTGTGTCTCTTAGAAACCTGGAGAAAGATACATCTTATGTTGTAGGAAGTGGAAATGCCAGAGTTACCCTGGCAGATGGTAGAGGAAAGAATAAAAAAGCTCAGGAAAGTGGGCATATTGTAAGAGATATATTAAGTGGGGCCATAAAAACCACCAGAGAATTATGTTCCACAGGGGAACTCAAAGGACCTCAAGAATTCACCAAGGACCTCAGGAATGTGCTAGTGAGAGTGGCACTAGCATCACTAAGAAGTTAAATGGTGGCTCTCTTCCGCAGGCCAGGGATGATGCTAGAAGACGTCATCACCGAGCTTGGCTTGTTAACAGCCATGGGAGTGACGGGTAATCAAGTAGTAGAGGGTAGAAGCCAGAACTGACACATTCTCAAATAAAGATGATCTTTAAAAAAGAGTCGTTCAGGTGCTTCTGAGGTCCATCTAGTTTTGGAATCCACCGTCTCTGGTGACTAGCTTAGTGTTCTTTCCATTAAATCATCATGGCTCCCTTGTTTATTTAGGTCTGCTCATAAACAACAGTTATTTTTCTCCTATAACAAAAGTAACTGTTCATTATAGACATGTAGGGAAAGGAGATAGAAAGAAAATAAAAGGAATCATTTTTGGTGCCACATGTAACACTGAAATGAGCATTCTAGTAGCTAAATCTCTAAAAATTAACATGATTTTCTTCCTTCAGACAAATTCCTAGAAGCAGAATTGCTGTGTCCCAGCTGATGTATATTTTTAAGGTTTTTTGGTACATGCTGCCAAAAAGCCTCCAGAGACTCACCAGATTACTCTCCCAATTTCAGCCTATCAACATTCCCGTTCCGCATTCCATTGCCAACACTAGCTATTACAGTTTGTAATGTTCCATGAATTTAATTGAAAATTGTGTCTCTATTTACGTCACCATTATTTGTGAGATTGAACTTTTTCACGTTTTACCTTGTCTTCATGTTTGTTTGCCTTCTGTATTTCTTTTTTGAATTCATATAGTTACCAATTTGGGGAAAATGTTACTCCTTCTTGATTTGTAATAGTGGTTTACAGATTAGGGCTTTTTTTTTTTTTTGATTTGTCATTTGACTTCAATTTTCTTCATAGTTTTTCCTTACATAAGGTTTTGTTGGTCTGCGGGATTTTTTTTTAAACGTCATGTATGACACTATTCTTATTAAATTGACATGACATTTTAATCATATATTTATATCTGATATATTCTTCAATATCTCTCAAAAGTCTCTATTGTTTCATTGAGCTGACTCCTTCTGTGGTAATATTGTGCTTTTAAAATTATTTTTTGATACAAGAACCCTCTAATTTTTTTTTACACAATTTTCTTGATGGATCACAAATGTTTATTTTTCCTGATAAGCACAAGATTCATTTTAAGTTCCAGAGTAAATTTCACTGCTTTTATTTATCTTTTAAATATTTATTTATTTATTTATGCAGGGTCTTAGTTGTGGCAGGTAGGCTCCTTAGTTGTGGCTCGCCAGCTCCTTAGTTGCAGCACATGGGCTCCTTAGCTGCGGCATGTGAACTCTTAGTTGCGGCATGCATGTGGGATCTAGTTCCCTGACCAGGGACCGAACCCGGGCCCCCTGCATTGGGAGGGTGGAGTCTTAACCACTGCACCACCAGGGAAGTCCCTCACTGTTTTTAAAATTGTGTTCAATGTATACAGTAATTTGGAAAAATGAACATTTGTGTAATACTGAGTCTTCATATTTGGTAACATGGCTTCTTTTATACTTGTGCAGTTTTGTTTCCTTAAACAAGATTTTGTGCTGTTTTAGTGTATTTTAAATATTTCTTAATAACTTATTCTTAGAATAATAAAGTCCTTAGGTATTTTATTTCTTCCTCCTCCCAACTTCACCATATGGTTCTCTTCTTCACTAAAAATTTTATTTTGTGGTCTTATGCTAACAGCCACTTCCCTGGCCTAACAAATAAATATACCATGTATCTTTTGCCAAAATAGAAAATGGACAGATATATGGGAGAACTGAAAAAGAGGGAAAACACTGAGATAAATGGATATCCAAGGAAAGGATGGCTCTGCTTCAGGGACTTAGAGAGGATGCTTGATGAAAGTTTGACTCATTGATTCAATAAAGTAGTTTAATTGATTCTCAGGGTTTGGTGTAATAGATTGTTAGCTCCTGTCTCCAGGCAGTGGTTATTATAAGCCTGGCATTTCACTTCGATGATGAGGAAAAACTCCCTTTAGCAACTTGAAAAGCCATTTGGGCTCAGGACAGACATGGTAACACTCAGTGTGAAAGTGTTAGTGGAAAGCAATCCTGGCTTCCATCAGAGGTATCATTCTAATTAATGAGCTTGAGATGTTAATGGAATTGTACAGCATTGTATATGTTTGAGTGCATGCATGTGTTTTAAGGATGAAAAGAAAAAAGAATAAGGACACTTTAAAGGCATACTAATTATGATGGTAAGGAATGGGTGGTGGGGTTAGAATTTTAGAAAACCTTATCCTAAAAGGACAAAAGTGATTAATAAATGAAGTCCTCTAGTGTTTCCCTCCTGTTTGCTATAGAGAATTCTAGTGTGGTGTGTGTCAGTCTCTTCTTTTCCTGCATCCTGGAAAGACGGGGTTCTGCCTGATCAGCTTTACTCTTGGAGTTTTGTGACACAGAATGAATCAAGGGTAGAGAGCAGGAGCATAAGACATTAACAAGAGGCGTGGAGAGTGGAGAGATGGAGGGTTCTAGAGAAGAGCTGTGATTTACGAAGGAAATGGATGAAAGAGAAATGGGACATCTTAAGGACACTTCAAGGAAGTGTTGATGCGGTTTAGGAATCCCTGTTCACAGTTGTGATGGTTATTCTCCATTCGTTCTTGCAGAGTCATTCTTTACCCTTCTCTGCTCTGTTTTGTACCCCTGGAGGCTCCAGGTACTGCATCTCCTGGGTCTCTAGCTGGGGTAGGATCAGATTCAGTCAGTGGGAGGCACTAGCATAAGATCAAAGGATGGGAAGAAAGAGAAGTTGGGTAGGGTATTGATTCCCCACCTCACGCCTAACCTGCCCATGCTTTTGGCAGTGGCTGCAGTCTTTGACAAAGGCCACGATTCCTGTTGAGGAGCCCTTCTCCGTGGCTACAGCTCTCACTGAGTTCTAGTAACACCACTTCCCTCCCCTGGCTTCTTCAATCCTAAGCAGTAGCAACTTCCCTCTGTTCTTAGTCCCCAGGCACTTTACCATCTTTGTGGGTTTCTCTTACCCTGCCTACCCCTCTGTAAAAATGGGCCCTATATTAAACCTTCCTGACTTATACCCTTTGAGTACGCCATCTATGTCCTGCTGAGACTCTGACATACTTCAATGTTAAGAAATACAAGTAAGGACTTGGCTTATTTTAATATTACTTTTGATTGTATGGAGTGTTTGGGGCCAGGATACAACTCCAGAGTAAATACAAAATAACAACTTTGTAAGTGTCTTACACTATAGGATAATTTCAGCCTTTTATATAAAGTTTTATAAGTCTAACTAGGAAATGAACTAGTTTCTTGCAGGGTTTTGAAGTAATATCGGATAAATTTAGAAGAGAAATGGATTCCATACTTATTGCTTTATCTGTGGGCTTCATGATCTTAGACATGCAACTTGATTTCCTAATGGCTCTGACTTGTCTGAATGATGTCAGCTAATGCTTTCCTTTAATTTTAATAGAAACTAATTTCATTTCCTTCTTGCCTTTCTAAATGATAATTTCTCCTCTATCAGCAGCAAAAAAGCTATAGCTGCCACACATGAACTGCCTGGGTCCCTATTACCAGAGATTCTGTTGCACATAGCAATACTGTCGCAATGTTTGATTCCAAACAGACAATTCAGGAGCCACACATACTTTCAGCCCCTTGGGTAACTTTTTCTCCTTGTGATTGGTTGTTAGCATAGGAAAACCAACGAGAAGGCACTTGAACAAATGGAAAGAATTGTCTCCAGTTCATGCTTGCTTTCCTTGGCTCTTCATAAATCATCACTTCTTTCCGTCTTTGTACAGGACTTCCTGCCTTTGCCCAATAGGTACGTTCACGAGGAGTTTTGCGTATGGAGAAAAGCCCTTCTAAAACGCACTATTGAAAGAAATCCTGATGTGAATCTTTTTTATAAAGAAATCATTTCTAATTTACCTTCAAGCAGATTCAACATAGGAAATTCCAATTTTACATATAAAATATGGCATGATTGTAACATGTTTGCTTTTTCCTGGCGTTCCTTAAAGCACCTGCAGAGTCGAGCTAGGGAAACAACTTGACTCTGATAAGCATTTGTAACTTTCGGCTATTCTCTGAACTAAATTCTTTGTAATGTCTGAGCTTTACGCCACTACTCCATTAGGTCTGTCTGAGAGAAGACTTAGTACTGATCCTAAGCAAGGTAAGTAGGGCAGCCTACTTGGCGACACTGCTGCTTGCATCCTCTTTCTTGGTTTTCCTCTTCAGTATTCTCACAAAAGGCTGCCCATAAAGATTTTTAGCTAAGTTCCTCAATTCTTAGACTTACCTGGTCAGTCGTTATGAGCTTTCATGAGTGGGTATCTTTATCAGGCATTTGGGGTGAAGCTGGGGGACTGCTGAGCTTCCCATAGCATACCCTAACTCTGACAAGCCCATACCCTATCAAGCCACCTGGCTGAAGTCTTCAGAGCAAAGATGCACAGAGAAGACCAAGGAAACTTGAGAAGTCATTACATTTTCCCTCCTGCCTCTTGCACTGGCATAGTAAATGTTCTGGTTTAATAAATTACTTACTTTAACCTCCTTCTATGTGCCCCAGATTGATATAGAAGAACCTTTCAGAGCCCGCAAGGCAGCAATGGCTTATCTTTACCTATAGTCTGCAGAAGTGTCATGCTTAGTCACCCTTCATTTTCTGGCCTTCCTAGGCTCATGTCTGTGTCTATGACTTAAACCCTTGCACTCCAAGAAGCCAAGGAAAAATGAGGGCAAAGTGGAGGGAAAAGGAATAACCATTTACTGAGCACCTACTCTGTGCCAGACCTTTGTACTAGGGGCTTTATATATAGTATTCTAGTTAATCTCCATTAAACCTTAGTAAATAGGTGTTATTACTAGTTCCATTTGACAAATGAGAAAACTGAGACCATGTTGATTGAAGTCACAGAATATACCTTCAATGGCAGATCTGGGATCTGAATCCAGGTTTACCTGGCTCCAAAATCTGTGCAATTTTCGTTATAGCATGATACAGCCCACTTTGTAAGGCACCCATCTCTCTGAGTTTCGTGTACATTTTCAACCAGGTCTTCATTGCTGGATAACAGTATATCAAACTAAAAAAGATGTTTGGTTATTATAGCCCATCTCTCTGCCTCTTGGTAGGGCTGCACGTACACTGTGAGATGACATGCAGGAATCATGAACCTCCAAGATCCTCCTATACTCGCTCATAGGAATGGATTTAATCTTCAGTTTTAGAACCAGAACGCTGGCATTTTCATGATTCTTTTCTCACACTCACCCCTCAGATTGAACGGGTGAAGGACTGGTGTTGGCTTTGTTCTCTGGTGCTCTCCTCCTCACCCAATAACCACGAGCTGGACTGCAAAGGCAGCAGGAAACTAGTTACAGCCATGTGACCAGAGACACTAAACGCTTCCAAATCTCAAGGAACCAGGTAGGATGTGGGGCTCACCCTGGGGTTTGTTAAACTTAGTGATGCCACTGCTAACCACTTGGCACAGCTGTTGTTGCTTCAGCCGCCCCACCTACTATAGGTGCTGTTCCGGGGAGCCCACAATGTGCCTGCAGCTATTTGAGGTTTCCTAGACTTCTTTTGGCTGTGTGGCTTTTGACATAGTCAGAGCTTCTGGGGTCTCCTGGTTTTGGTGGAGATGAGCAATCGTGAGAACTCCATTCAACCAGCACTAGGGGAAGACAGAGGTGATGAGGGGAGGCTGCATATGATCCTCCTGGGAGTCCTAAACCTGCTGGTATATATTAGTCTTTTTCACTTATATGCACACATTCCCCAAGTCTTCCGTGGCTTATTAACTTTGTCAACCCTCAAAGAACCGGCAGCAATGGGCTGTCAAATGTAAAATACAGAAGTTTCCTTCACGTGGACTCCCTAGACCTCTCCAGTGACCCTCTGGAAGAGGTCTTCCTGCCCATGAGCAGTGTATCTCGGGCAAAATCATGAGAGGAAACTCTGTTTCAAAAATCCCCTTTAGAAGTACTATAGCCTAAATGGGTACTGGCCAGTTAGAACAGATGCAAACAATAGGTAGGGCCATACGAGAATGTACTAGCTGAACGTTAGCCCTGTTGGGAGTTGCTATTACTTTCCTCATAGGGATGTTTGACCAAGAGCAATTGAAGACATGCTTTAGCAGTCATCTACTTAACTCTTTGTTTCCCATTATTAGACAGAAACTTGAATTTTCGTTTCTCCCAAGGCTCTGCCAAGAGCCGTCTTAGAGAAACTTTCATGGGTGTGAGCAGAACACTTAATAAAAGAAGACGGAGCTTTTGGCTGATTCTCTAAATGCCCTTCTCCCTTATCACACTGCCTTATTCCCTGGAGATGCTATAAACTGGCCACTACTTCCGTGTAAAGTCCTTGGTCCTCTGTTATTTTCTGAAAAGTCCTCAGTTGGTGTTTATGGTTGTGCTTTTGGGAACAAGTGGCACGTGGGTCCAAGTGCCAATGAGGAAGGTTTACGTGTCATTCAGTCTGTTCTCCTGCCGGCAAACTTCAAATTACATGTGACAATGCTTTGTCACTTGCCCTCATATTTCACCATATCTTTCAGAGAGAGGCCCCCAGAGATCCCAGAGAGAGAAAAAAGATCCTTGATGCTTCCTTGCTTTCAGTCCGCTCTTCATCTGACACCCAATCCTTTTTTCCCGGTTTCCTATGGCTAGTAACAGGGAATAGCAGGGCAATGCACTTCCCAGGCAAAATCTCTGATTCCCCTAGAGTGTTCTTGTCTCTTCCCACCCCTCAAAGACTTCTTGCTGACTTTGTGTTCTAAGTGGTCAAAGCAAACCAATAAATAGTTTGAATGAAGAGAAGAGAAACTAGATCTAAGGAAGGTGAACACAGGAGCAGTGACAGGGAAATGGCAGGTGGCTAAGGAAGTGGAATTTTTCTCTCATATTCTGAAAGTGTGGATGTGATTAGTTTTGAAAACTTAGAGATTTCTGTGACAGGGATCTGAGATTCTTACATTTTTTTGCCTGTCTCTGGCCCTAGCGCTTTATCACTGTGAGACCTTGTCAGAGCTCTGTCTCTTGTATCATTTATAATCTAGTCTGTGAGGTCTTGAAGAGCCAAATAATGTCATTCTCCAACTTTCAGTCCATAAAATTGAGCCGCCCCAAACCAAAAAGGTCTCACTAGTAAGCCTTATTAACGTACATAACAATTGTTCTCCTAGTCCATTTCGAAAGGAATTAACAGCAGATGTAGTTCAGGAAAGATTAACTGTAACTACTTTAATAAGAATATGAATTGGGTGCAAGATATTATAATTCAAAGCCTTAATATAATGAACTGCCCTACTTGAGACTTGGTATTTACCATGGGCCTGTGTTGACCCATTGCTATGAGATTAGAAAGAATAAAAAATAGGCACAGAAAAAGGAATGTTATGATAGGAAGGGGCCAATGGGAGTCAAGACTCCAACCTCAGCAAACCAGTGACCTAGAGTTATCTAATGACTATTTACAAATATATAGTTGTAAAGGAGAACTTTATGTTGTGTTTTTCACTCAAGAGCATTTTTAGAAGGGCTGACACAATTTCTTTTTCCTTTACCCTTTACCACATTTCCAGTTAATTTAATGCTATAGCTATAACTGCTTAGTATCATGAACTTTTTGACTTGGATATGCTGTTCAATCCTTCAACATCCAATATGTAAAACATTGAGCACCCGTACCTTCTGTCTAGATCAGAATAGGCTTTTCATGAGTTTTCAGATCATTTCAAATATTCTCCCTCTCCTAATACCCGCCTAATTCCATATCTAGATAAGAAAATGAGGTTAGTGGTGATTTAGTGGCAGAGTCAAAATTAGAGCTCAGATCTCCTTAATTACCAGACAAACAATGTCCAGTGTTCCAATGTTCCTTACCATACAGGCTCCAAGAAGTAAGACCCTCAGTCTTCTCTGCAAGGGGCCTACTCAACACTTGTTGGCAGCTACCAAAGTGCTTCATATTTCATGGGAGGTTACTATGTCTTCAGTGAGGTCTTTTAAAAAGAGGCTTCATAATAGCTGGCAAAATTGCCAAAACAAACATCTTGATAATGCATATGCTCTTGATTTTCCCTGTTAAAGCACTAATAAAAATCCACAAAAAATTAAAATTGATAAAAACAGATGTATGAATATTAATTAGGCAGCATCAGTGACAAGAAAATGAAATATGTTTTTGATTGTAGAAAATATTTCTTTTGCCTATATGCACAATAAGATCTCTATTTATAAAAATATACTAAAATTACATAGTTTCACCAAATGGTAACAGGAGTCATAACTGAGTAGTAGGATTCCAGGTGAATTTCATTTTCCTTTTGTGCTTACATACTTCCCAAATGCTCTACAATGACAATGAATTACTCTAGTGACTAGAAAAAGATTTGTACTTGCTTTGAGGTTTAAAATAAATGTATATCATATACAGGATTGGGAACCACTGAGCTATGTGCCCATCAGTAAGTTGTTCTCTCATAGAGTGACTATTCTCATTTCTTATGTCATACAAATCAGGCATATTTATGTACTAGTACTTCAACTTTAAAGTCATACAAGTTGTTTTTACTTTTCTAGCACATACATGGCCTGGTATTAGGCCATCTCTCCTGTAACTTGTGTTTAGGTTGTATGGTTCAAAGAAGTTAGGGGTCAACTACATTGACCTAATAAGTGTACACACATTGACTGTTTTTAAGAACTGCCTAGTTAGATGAATGTCCTTGCAAGGAACTACTTAATCATTTTATTTTTCATACATCTATTAAGTTGGCACCATGGTCCAAATGGAAACCATTTTGCTATGCTTCAGCATTATCTGCTTTCAATGAGTCTCTGGAGGTCTCTGGATGGATTTTGCTGCCAAATACCATTCAGCCTAACACTGCAAGTGAAGCATCGAATTCAGGGCGTTTTGTCTGCCAATAGATTTCTGCTCAGAGTAGTATCCTATACATTTGGAAAATCCTCAAATGACAAATTTCTAATACTTTACCACAAGGCCACCCAGATGAATTCAATGTGGTGTTCTTGGTTCTAAAAAGTTGCGTATAATTATCTTCACATAACTATGGTACTACAAAAAATTCCCTACCTATCTTTAATAAGTATGAAATAAGAGAATAAGTGAAATCACTGAATCTATTCAATGGATTTGATCTCTAGTTAACAGCTATTTACTGTATTTGTGTACTGTACAGCTATTAAACAGTATTTGTGTAATATTTGTGTGGACAATGATGGGGGAGTTGATACTATAATCTTTGTCTTCAAGTTGCTTACAAAGAGATTGTAAGAGGTTGTTCCTTGAAGAAACAAGAAAAAGCACGCCCCCCATGTCTAATAACTGTGTACAGAAGAAATGAGTGAATGCATTTTAGATGGGAGTGACAGGAATAAAAGGAGCCATTCTTCACACTGTCACTACATAAGAGAATGAGGGAAATCAGTTAAGCTTCTGCAGTGGTCCATGTCTGAAGTGATAAAGGCCTGGATTAGGGTGGTAAAAGTGGAAAATGGAGACATAAGAGTTCCAGAGCATTATAATGAAGAGCAAACAATTGGTTTCGTGATTAATTGATCAGGAGGAGAGGGAGGTGGAGGTATCAGAAATGGTTTAACTCTCAAGCTTGGGTGGCCTGAAGGAGAAAGGGCCTCTTTGTCAGAAATAGGGAAATTAAGAAGCAGATCTGTTATGGAGTAAGGTGATGAGATGGACTATGTTGAATTTTGTCAGACCGACATATCAAGGGTATTCTGTGAAAATGGTATAACTGGATTTCTATGTGGCATCTTACAAAGCCTTTCCTCATATCCTATCCATAAGAGGGATAAATTGTGACCAGACAATTGTATTGCTACATATTGGGTTAAATTATCTTTGTCCTAATTCATAGATCAAAATTTACACATCTCTAATGAGTCTCTATCTTATGCCTTGTCCTAGTAATCATTTACATTAATGAATTAAATGAGAGCATAGCTGACATGCTTACCCAACCATTAGTAGATACAAAGCCAGTAGGGATAATGACTTATTATGAAAAATAGATTTTGCCCATCTCTGTAGCCTCTTGGTTTTAGATTCTGATTTTAAAAAGATGAAATTTAATAGTGACACATTTCAATGTCCTGCTTTTGTGTATAAAACAAGCTCTATAAATACAGTAGTGCAGTTTTGGGGTGACACCTTAAACAAGTGAGAGACCTGTAAAAAAGACTAGCTGTCTTAGTAGGTTACATGAATCAATAGCATTATGAGGTTATACTAACAGATGTTTAATATCTAGAATAGGCAACAGGCTTGCTCTATTTTGCAAAGATCAAAAGATACCTGAAAAATTTACCCTATTCTTGCTTTGACATTTTGAAGACTCTATACTGGGATATGCTCAGAGAAGAAGTACCAGGATGGTGAACCTACTCAAAACCTCAACATCCTCCAGCATTTATTTATTTATTTCCTCTCTCTCTCTTTAAATTTTTATTGGAGTATAGTTGATTTACGATGTCATGTTAGTTTCAGGTGTACAGCAAAGTGAAATCAGTTATACGTATATCCATTCTTTTTTAGATTCTTTTCCCATATAGGTCATTACAGAGTACTGAGTAGAGTTCCCTGTACTTTACAGTGGGTCCTTATTGGTTATCTATTTTATATATAGTAGTGTGTATATGTCAATCCCAATTTCCCAATTTATACCCTCCCCTTACACCCTGGTAACCATAAGTTTGTTTTCTACATCTGTAACTTTATTTCTGTTTTGTAGATAAGCTCACTTGTACCCTGTTTTTAGATTCCACATATAAGTGATAACATATGATATTTGTCTATCTGTGTCTGACTTACTTCACTCCGTATGACAAGCTCTAGGTTCATCCATGTTGCTGTAAATGGCATTATTTCATTCTTTTTTTACGGCTGAGTAATATTCCATTGTATATATGTACCACATCTTCTTTATCCATTCCTCTGTAGGTGTACATATACCCCCATATCTCCTCCCTCTTGCGTCTCCCTCCCACCCTCCCTAATCCACCCCTCTAGGTGGTCACAAAGCACAGAGCTGATCTCCCTGTGCTATGTGGCTGCTTCCCACCAGCTATCTATTTTACATTTGGTAGTGTATATATGTCAGTGCCACTCTCTCACTTCGTCCCAGCTTACCCTTCTCCCTCCTCGTGTCCTCAAGTCCATTCTCTACGTCTGCGTCTTTATTCCTGTCCTGCCCCTAGGTTCTTCAGAACCTTTTTTTTTTAAGATTCCATATATACGTGTTAGCATACAGTATTAGTTTTTCTCTTTCTTACTTCACTCTGTATGACAGACTCTAGGTCCATCCACCTCACTACAAATAACTCAATTTCGTTTCTTTTTATGGCTGAGTAATATTCCATTGTATATATGTGCCACATCTTCTTTATCCATTCCTCTGTTGATGGACACTTAGGTTGCTTCCATGTCCTGGCTATTGTAAATAGTGCTGCAATGAACATTGTGGTACATGACTCTTTTTGAATTATGGTTTTCTCAGGGTATACGCCTAGTAGTGGGATTGCTGGGTCATATGGTAGTTCTATTTTTAGGTATTTAAGTAACCTCCATACTGTTCTGCATAGTGGCTGTATCAATATACATTCCAACAGGGCAAGAGGGTTCCCTTTTCTCCACACCCTCTCCAGCATTTCGTGTTTGTAGATTTTTTGATGTTGGCCATTCTGACCAGTGTGAGGTGATACCTCATTGTAGTTTTGATTTGCATTTCTCTAATGATTAGTGATGTTGAGCATCCTTTCATGTGTTTGTTGGCTATCTGTATATCTTCTTTAGAGAAATGTCTATTTAGGTCTTCTGCCCATTTTTGGATTGGGTTGTTCGTTTTTTTGATATTGAGCTGCTTGTATATTTTGGAGATTAATCTCTTGTCAGTTGCTTCGTTTGCAAATAGTTTCTCCCATTCTGAGGGTTGTCTTTTCGTCTTGTTTATGGTTTCCTTTGCTGTGCAAAAGCTTTTAAGTTTCATTGGGTCCCATTTGTTTATTTTTGTTTTTATTTCCATTTCCCTAGGAGGTGGGTCAAAAAGGATCTTGCTGTGATTTATGTCATAGAGTGTTCTGCTTATGTTTTCCTCTAAGAGTTTTATAGTGTCTGGTCTTACATTTAGGTCTTTAATCCATTTTGAGTTTATTTTTGTGTATGGTGTTAGGAAGTGTTCTAATTTCATTCTTTTACATGTAGCTGTCCATTTTTCCCAGCACCACTTATTGAAGAGGCTGTCTTTTCTCCACTGTATATTCTTGCCTCCTTTATCAAAGATAAGGTGACCATATGTACATGGGTTTATCTCTGGGCTTTCTATCCTGTTCCATTGATCTATATTTCTGCTTTTGTGCCAGTACCATACTGTCTTGATTACTGTAGCTTTGTAGTATAGTCTGAAGTCAGGGAGTCTGAATCCTCCAGCTCCGTTTTTTTCCCACAAGATTGCTTTGGTTATTTGGGGTCTTTTGTGTTTCCATACAAATTGTGAAATCTTTTGTTCTAGTTCTGTGAAAAATGCCGTTGGTAGTTTGATAGGGATTGCATTGAATCTGTAGATTGCTTTGGGCAGTATAGTCATTTCACAATGTTGATTCTTCCAATACAAGAACATGGTATATATCTCTCCATCTGTTTGTGTCATCTTTAATCTCTTTCATCAGTGTCTTATAGTTTTCTGCATACAGGTCTTTTG
Source organism: Eschrichtius robustus (assembly GCF_028021215.1). NCBI lineage: Eukaryota > Metazoa > Chordata > Mammalia > Artiodactyla > Eschrichtiidae > Eschrichtius > Eschrichtius robustus. The sequence goes on along the minus strand of NC_090845.1, from coordinate 120,769,835 downwards.
TCTCCTTAGGTAGGTTTATTCCTAGGTATTTTATTTTTTTGTTGCAATGGTAAATGGGAGTGTTTCTTTAATTTCTCTTTCAGAGTTTTCATCATTAGTGTATAGGAATGCAAGAGATTTCTGTGCATTAATTTTGCATCCTGCTACTTAACCAAATTCATTGATTAGCTCTAGTAGTTTTCTGGTAGACCATGCTGGCACCCTAATCTTGGACTTCCAGCCTCTAGAACTGTGAAAAATAAATGTCTGTTTTTTTTATGCCAAAAAAGAAAAAAGAAAAAAGAAAAAAAGAACCCTGGTATATGTGGACAATTTAAATGAATCTCACGGTGTGTTGAGTTAAAGAAGCTAGAAAAATAAAAAAGTAAACCCTTTATTATTCCATTTATATTAAGTACAAAAACAGGGAAAATAAATCTATGGTAGTAAAAATCCAAACATGGTTGTATTAGGGTTGGGTTGGAACTGACTGGAAAGGGGAACAAGGGTACTTTCTGAGGTGATGGGTATAGTTTATATTCTTGATTATGTAGTATTTACACAGGTATTTGTAATTGTCAAAATTAATCCAATGGTACACTCAGAATACTGTATGTGCGTTCACTGTATGTAAATTTGACGATAAAAGAAAAGGACAAAAATAAATAAGGAGAATTATTATTATTGGAGGTATGATTATTTTTATTTTCTCCCAATGCTGAAATTATAACCTAAGTACCCTTTGTTTTCATGATACTTACTGTGTCACATGGCATAACTGTATTTGCACTGAGTGTAACCAACTAGCTTTACCTCCCTGAGCCTTGGTTTTCTCACTTGTAAAATGAAAAATGTTTATTGGTAATATTCTATAATATTTCTACAAAATCCATTAAATATTTCACCAGGGATTCAGCAGAAGGGTACAAAGGAACACATGCATTTGGGCCACCAGACTGTGGAAAGCCACTAAAGGCAGTTTTTGCCTATCCTAACTTGGAGGTGACCTCTAGAGAGAAAGGGAAAAAAAATATGGTATTGTCACTGGACACCACTTCTTCCTGCTTCACATGGGTTGCTAAAGAGATGAGGAAATTAAAGTTAACTACTATAAACTATCTCCTTTATTTTAACATCAATACTTGGATATTCAGGCGGAGTTTCAAGTTGGACATTAACCAGACCCACCCACTTCCTGCAATTGTTTGGGGTCACAGTAATAGAAATTTAGTTACATTGTTTTAAGCTACAATTGAGTTCTATGTTGTTACTACTATTTACTTCCCACATATACAAAGACACTTAGAAGGAACAAAGTAAACCAGAAGTGACAAGAATTATAAGCACATTAAGTGAACAAGAAAGATAAGCACAGTATCACCTCCCATATGATTTCCCTTCTTCAACTCTTCTCCAGATAATGGGAAAGGAGAAAGAAGGAGGGGCACACTTTAGGTGTATGTGTGTGTGTAGGGGCAGTTCAAGCAACAATCTGATGCTGCCTTTTATTCTTCTGGACTGTTTGCATTCATGTTTACCTCCAATTATGGCTTCTATAGTGTTGATCCTTTTTAAAGGGCTCTAATATATCTTTTAGATTCAATTTAATTTCATAGAATGTATAAAATATTATTTAATCAATTCTACAATTTAATTCCTAATTAGCAGTCTCTTAGCAGCCTGTGATTTTCAGGTAATCAGTCTGTAATTCACCAAGAATCTTCTCAGAGCCCAGCACTAGGCTGGCTCTTGAAGGTCCATAATCAAGGTTAATCATCCTTAAAGAACTCAAAGCTTGAATTAAGAGGTGGCTCTTTGTCTACAGATATTTGGAGGGGAATTCTACTATCTATCCAGCACATAAAACAAAGTTTTGCAGATGGATTTGGGAAAACTGGTTACAAAAATCAGCACTGGCATCTGCAAATCCATTATTTTTTTGGGGGGGGGGCAGGTAGACAATTGGTTATTACTAGGGACTATCGGTATTTGGGTTTATGGTGGCATAAGAAAGTGGAAAGCTAGAGGAAGTGGCTTGAAATGTTGATCCTAAACACATTTTTCTACAACATCCAGAGAGATGAATGAATGAAAAGTGGGTTTATTTTAATGATTTTGATAAATGCTTCAGTTGATCATGAAGACTAAATTAAACCAAACAAATTTCAGGGAAATAATCCACACGCTACATGGTTAGAAATAGCCACAAGACTTAAACCAACATTAACAAAGATCCTCCAAGGAATTATGAGGAGGAAAAGGAATTTAGTCCAGTTTATGGTGTAAAATGACATTTGCATTTTTAGTTTTCAAAATCTCAGGAAAATCAAAGCAGAAAGCTAGCCCTTAGCTACATCAAGGGAAAGACTGACTGAGGAAAAATGTGATCAAAGCAGAACCATCTGTGGCAATTTAATGATGATTTCAAGCTTGCACCAAAAACATACTTAATAAGAAGTTAAGAGCTTAAAGGAAGACAATTTCAAAGGGATTTGAACATTGAAGAAAATATCTGTGTATATAGATACAATTAACTGATGATTTGATTTTAATTCTCTTGGAACAGGATGTCTTCTGTGGAATTGGGAAGACCTAAGAAAAGAAAACAAACTGCAATAATGCCTTTATGTGTTCTTATTTGGGTCAAGTAAAAAATCATTTCCCTACCTCTTATTTGACATCTCAGTCATATAAGGCAAGAATGAATAGAGACCCAGCTGAAAAAACTAGGGAGTTCTACACATTTTAAACTCAGCTATAACAAACCATTTGCTGAAAGCATTTTTAGCACATTACTGTATGAATGAAAATGCCAGTGTTCTCTCATTTTGAGAAGTTTGGCCCTAATATTTAGTGAGGTGAGACTTTCCCTGAGTCAGGTGCACACAATACCCAGTGGTCTGCGGAGAGTAGTCAGGAACTCTGGGAACTCTGTTGTCAAGGTTATGGTCCTTTCCTAATTATGGAAGTAGACAACCCCAAATATAATACAAAATAGGGCATGAGTGGCCCGGCAATTTCTTTTTCTTTTTTTTTTTTGCCATATCTATCAGCATTTGTGGCCCGGCAATTTCTTTTTCTTTTTTTTTTTTGCCATATCTATCAGCATTTAGGTTTGATTTATAATATGCTATTTTCATATGTCACTTGACATTTTATATACAAACATACAAAAGTGTTTAAACATTGAAACATTCCCCTTGCATCTAAGGAAGGTACAATCTCCTAAAGCCAGTTTGCATATAGACTTTCAAGTTTCTTTCCTAGGGAAGAAAAAAAGCCACTTATCTTTTCATCAGAAATTAAAATTCTCTTTGCACATAAACTCTTCAGTAAATGTATTTTTTTTTTTACAATGGTGTGTTAGTTTCTGCTTTATAACAAAGTGAATCAGCTATACATATACATACATCCCCATATCTCTTCCCTCTTGCGGCCTGGCAATTTCAGAGAATTCTCTTTTCCACTGCCAACTGAAGTGAATGAAATAGTAACTTTATGAGTCAGAAATGAGATAAAACCTTTCCTTAGTCCACTGAGAAATTAATCAAAATAATTTCCCTGGGTGAAAATCTTACTCCATGAGTAATATCAATAACATTGAGGTCAAGAAGCCTAACCCTGAGCTCTGTTAATTTAATATACTCAACAAATGGAAATACAATGCTCAGTCACCTTTCATTAATGATTTTACTAACTGTCCCAGGGGCATGGTTATCATTTTTTTAAGTCAATGACTACATTTTAGAGGAAGTAATCACATCTTCCCTTCTCAGCCAAACTTTTCTGATAACGCATCATAGACAAGTTGTTTAAAAACACAACTGAACAGTGCCCCACTTTGGAAAATGACTTTGGAGATTTTATTTTATTAAGGGAAAAAGTACTTGTGTTTGTATCATGAATCATATCTGTTGTGTTCTAGCTGCAGTAAAAGTGACAAGGAAGTGTTAGCGCTTCAGGTCGGGAATCCACGGAGACAACACTAGGCCACTTACAATATCACAATGGTGAAAATGCATAGGCTGTAAATGTAGGGTATTTAAGCTGTTCTTTTGTTCTCCAGAAGCTTGCTTGGAGATTCTAGTATGAGAGGATAGCAACTTGCATTCCCATGGCCAGATCAGCCTCTTTGTCAGGTCTGTGTCAAGTAGTGAGGGAGAAAGTGAATCCCTACCCAGCCAGCTAGACCAACAGACATCCTGCCAATCAGCGGGGTGACAAGGGTGCAACAACACTGCTCTTACATTCCATTAGAAATGGTTACGTTAGAGGAATGAGGGGATGGTGAGTTAGTTCTTAGCTGTCTGAAGTTCTATGCTAAATCCGTGCTGCCACTGTAGTGTTCGGGTAGCCATAAATCAGAGTTTCTGATTATCAAGGGAGATTGGAGAAAAGCAATCATTAAAATAAAAGGCAGACAGCATAAATACATGGGATCAGTAACTAAATCCACTTCTCCTCAAATGTGAGCTGGACTGATGCTTAAAATGTCTGCTCTGATGCACGACAGGGGGTTTGACTTCACCAGACTAATCCTTCAACTGAAATTCTTTTGGCATAGGAATCCCTCAGTGAATAAAATACAGTAAAGGTCTATGAGCACAAGTGAACTGAAGGCCACAACATTTGAAGAGTCCAAAAAAGTTCAGAACGTCCCTGCTTCACCCAAGTCTTAGTCATTTGATAAAATTCTCAAATTAATCAAACTTCTCACTAGCATCAGCACTGCTCAGTGATTTAAAGTCCCAGCGTGAAATCGGCTGATTGGAATGACTGTTCTGTACATCACAGAGCTGTGTCACCCATCCCCATTTTAGGATCAGAGGTATTTCACAGATTTCATGTAGTAGATTAGCTTGTTTGGGGAAATGTTTGATGAAACTCTACTCTTTGTTCATCTGTAAAAAAGAATAACAACAGCACTTACCTCATAAAGTTATGGTATTAAAGATGTTATTATACATATAATGCTTAAAATAGTGCCTGGCACAAAGCATTGAAAAGGCATTGTCATCACCACCAATGCTATTAATATTTAACCCATTCTCACTTATTTTAATAACTGATATGTTTGACCAAAATTATGTGACAGAGAAGAAATTGTACAAGTCTGAGCCCATTCCTTAAAAGACTTTTATGGTCTTGGGAACCCTGTAAGCACCTACGTGAGCGAGCGCAAGAAGACCTGCTGGAGGATGAGAGGCCACGTTCAGGATGTCTTAGGTCATGATCCCCAGAAGACAGATTCTGGGATGGAGATTTTCAAGCAGGAAGTTTACTGGGGAGTGCTGTTGGCAACAACTGTGAGGCAGGAATAAATGTAGGATTGGCCATGGGAAAGTTAAGCTGCAGCGCAGTTGAAACAGAGGTCTCAGCTGATCCCTTGGGGAACTCTGGAGCTGAGATGGCCCTTCAAAGTTGTTTCAGGTTAAGGCAAAGGGCCAGGCACTTTGATGTCTGCATCAGCCAGTCATTGGATGAGGGCTGCCCTCAAGGAGGGAGTATGATCTTGGGCTAGGCAGCTGCTTTTGACAACTATTGGGGTAGAGATTCAGCAGTAAGTTGTCAAAAGGCAACACTTCTAGTCACTGTGGGAAAAAGGTCTTGGCCTTGAAGAGGGGCATCTGGGTTGCATGCCATAGTATTCACTACAGAGGTGAATCTAAGTGTTCCATTCAATAGCCTGGCAAGTGCCAAACATGTGAGTGAGACCACCCTAGATCGTCCGGGTGCCATTCAACCCACTACCTGACCGCACACGTCAGTGAGCCCAGCAGAGATAAATCAAACCAGCCCAGACCAGAAAAATATCCTAGGTGACTCACAGAATCTTGAGAGATAAGAAATAGTTGCTTATTTAAGCCATTAAGCTTTGAGGCAGTTTATTATACAGTGATCGACAACTGATACAAAATATTACATTATATTACACTGTAATAGTAATCACTAAAGGCTGTGAGTGTAAGATTAAGGTTATTCTAGTTGTAGTGTTAGTAACAGATTTTTCTTTTTTCCAAACAGCCATGGCCAAGGGCATTAAAATCAACATACATTTGAGATTAAATCAGCAACTCAGATGCTACTGATAGAAGCTGGGTTTGACTATGCAGTACAACTCCTATGCCAAGAGGATGCCAACTGGCAGCACATGAGGTGGGCACACAGGCGTCTGGGGGAGGATCCAGCACACACTTCTGGGAAGCGGTGCTCAAAGCCTTTGTGTCATCCAGACAGTACAACTGCAGGGAGTTGTCAGGAGCTTTCCCTAAGGTATTCTTTGAGAAACTGGGAGCTTACAAGGGGGAATCAGTGTCATTCTATTTAGATATTGATATTATACCAATTTACTTGAAAGCTAGAAATATCTTTTTTTCTCTAAGGAAAAGAAAGTTGAATCAGTTGAGACAAGTACTTAAAAATTTTATTGATTGAACAAACATAACTAGAAAAAAAATCACCTACCAATCCTACCATTCTATCAAATTATTTTTATTTTCTCACATTCCTTTTCAGTCCTTGTCCCTATTTATATCATGATTACATAGTTTTAAATATAAGGTAGATAAAATTTTGTGTTAGAGTAGGACCTTTCGAAGAAAATAATCCGAACTTGGAACTTGTTTTTTTTTCACACAAAGCCTAAAACCCTTGCAAGTCAAATGTGATTAGGAACTCTAGACTGAAGGGCTTCAGGAATTCCTCACTGTCAAAGAGTGGTTACACTTTAGAGATCTCTTCTGAAAAACCTACAACAGGATTCATTTCAGAAAGAAGGAAATTGAACCTACAAAGAGCAGGATGCAAAAGTTAAAAAAAGGAAGGGGGGACTGGGAAACTAAAGCTGAACAAAGCTCTGACTGTATAAACCAGAATTTGGCAAACTGTGGCCTCTGGGCCAAATGCAGCCCACTGCCTATTTTTGTACCTATAGTTTTATTGAAACACAGCTACTCTCATTCATTTACCTACTGTCTGTGGCCACTTTCATACTGCAGCAGAATTGAGTAGTAGTGACAGGGACGGTATGGCCTGCAAAGCTGAACATATTTACTATCTCATCTTTACAGAACAAGCTTGCTAACTTCAAATCAACAACTAATCATGTTAATGACTGGTTTGGGTACAAACAATTATATTAATGACGAATTTTGGGGTGATGTGATAAAAAAAAGAAGGTGGGACTATAATACTAGAAAACAAAAACATGGAAGATAGGAGAGGTGACTGGAGTTATTCTAAGATGTCTGTATTCCTTGGAAAGAGTTAGGGATAATGCCAGGTATATATGTTAAAAATATAAGGATATGATTTTTTATATACTACAGTACAGCATTTATAGATTTCATATTGAAAGTTTAAAATAATTTCAAGTTACCCTTAAGGTTGACGATGTAATAATTTGTCTCTCTCCCACCCTGTTAGCAACCTTCAGGAGTCACTTAGCTGGCAGGTAAGGCTGGTGGAGTGGCAAGCACTTCCTCTGCAAGTGGCATGATTGTTCTCTAGTCAACCTCACATAATTCTAAGTGATAAAAACTTGTGTGGGTAAAAACAGCCCCCACAAGAAAGTCCACTGTTGGTGATGAATGTATAAAAATTCTCCAAAGTTTATTATTCTTAGCCATAACACAGAAGTTTTAGGGGGGAAGTTATATGTAATCTTAATATTTGTGAATTTCGGAACTTGAAAAGTATATGTCATTTGTAAATGCAAACAAACTGCTTTATGTAACTGCAAAAAGTTCTGTACCCAACCAATTCAACAACTCCTGATCATACAGAAATATACTAAGGCAAAAATTTTGTGAATCAGTGTTTGAACATTGTTATATTTATAGAAAAGTATTGTTGTTACATTTAAATCATTTAGCATAAAGTAGATAAAAGCTAGTCGACCAAGTCTTACACATTTCAACCAGTGACTTTAATATTGTATAAACAATCTAGTGTCATAACTTGGAATTTAAACCAAGGAAAATATTTGAGGCAACTTAATGTAATTTAATTTATGGAAATCATAATTGCATTGTCAGTCATTTTTGAACTTCAGCTTTTAAATTATTTTTTATATACAATACAACTCAGTAAAATACATTGTTTATTAATCTTTGTCTAATAGACATTTCTGAGTCTTTAAATGTACATGCTTCATTATTTTGTCCACAGCATTTTCTATTTTTTTTTAACCTTAAGCCAGTTATTCTTTCAGAAGGTTAAGGATTCTAAATTTTTTGTTGTTGTTAAGAACAACAACCCGTCTGATGCAGACATTTTTAGAACTTTGCAATACATAGGTCCACTAAATCATGAGCTCCTCCAGGGAAAGAAGTATTTCTTATTCATCTTTTTACTCTCATGGCCTGGCACATAGTGGGCACTTATTAAATGCTTATTGAATGTATCAGCTAGCAACATCTCATAACCCCTAATTCTTCCAGAACAAATTGTGCTTCTCTTCACAGGGTCCACGTATCTTCCTAAGTCCTACTCTACTGTAAATATTTGTCCCTTTTCTCTGTCTTCTCCATGTACATCTGTTACCAAAAAAAAAAATCATCTATGTATTCCCAGTCGCTAGCCCTGGTACCAGTTTCTGACACATAGTAGTAGGTGCTTAGGAAAAAATTTTTGAAGTGAATGTATCTCTGGAAGTTAGATCGTCTTCAGAGGGTAGGCTTCAAATTGAGAGAAGATAGGAAAATTCATCCTTTGTGATGTTATCCCTCCCTCTGATTCTTCTCAATAAACTGTGGGCTCCTTGAAGGTGAGGTATGAGGCCTAGCCCTCTCTCTCTCCCCAGTACCCAGAACCTATAGCGCATGCAGTGCTCAGATGTTGAACTGAGTTGAACTCCTACCTCTAATCTTAGGTTGGACTTCATTATAGATTAACCTAGCCCAACCATTAGAGTCAAATAGCTTCCTGGCTTGATTCAATAAATGCAATCAAATTCAAATCTTGAATGTCTGCAATAAATCTTAAAGTTTAAAGTGCCAGATTAGACTATTCTGCCTTAATTTGTTTAGCTTTCTTTGATTTGAACACGGCCCATTAATTTAAATTAAATAAGCAATTCAAAGCCTGTGGACAATAAATTAGATAAACGTAAACGTCAGGGACTGCAATCCCCTGGCTATATTTTAAAGATAGTAAATATGTAAGACATCAGAACCAAATATTCCTTTTGATGATGATAATGAGATGTTCCAGATCAAGAGTAAAACTGGGACTTATTTTTAAAATCCACAGACACTACAAACATCCTGGCAACAAATTCTCTATTTCTGTGCGTGGAAGTTGCCCTATTTCAAATACAGCTTTAGAAGTTATCACCAAATTGTTTGCATTGTTGTGCTATTTTAAAGAATCAGGTCGTGATGATGGTTTAGGAATCTCTTTGCCATGCCATACTAGATGCTCTGTTTCTGGGGATCATTTGTGGATGTTCATTACAAAGCTAACTAAAGTGCTTTCCTCCATCCCCTACAGTTTGTCAGAACTTACCCTCTTCTACAGAAAACCACAGCAACTAATAATTTGGTCAAATGGTCAATTTAGTGGGCAATAACAGCAAAACACGAGTTATATGAATCAGCTGAGAGTTTGTTTCACAGATCAGATCAGTAAATACAACAAAAAGAACTGATGCAGTTTTCTAACACTAAACAAGCATGTTTGCTGTTGACATATTTGCTCGAACTTTCTCTGTACTATAGTACTCTGAGGTAGGACTTCAGAAATACTACTCAGGAAGACATACAGATGTCCAAGAGGCACATGGAAAGATGCTCAACATCGCTAATTACTAAAGAAATGCAAATCAAAACTACAATGAGGTATCACCTCACACCGTCAGAATGGCCATCATCAAAAAATCTACAAACAATAAATGCTGGAGAGGGTGTGGAGAAAAGGGAACCCTCCTATACTGTTGGTGGGGATGTAAATTGGTACAGCCACTATGGAGAACAGTATGGAGGTTCCTTAAAAAACTAAAAATAGAGCTAACATATGATCCAGCAATCCCACACCTGGGCATATATCCAGAGAAAACTCTAATTCAAAAAGATACATGCACCTAAATGCTCATAGCAGCACTATTTACATTAGCCAAGACATGGAAGCAACCTAAGTATCCATCAAGAGATGAATGGATAAAGACGATGTGGTATATATATACAATAGAATACTACTCAGCCATAAAAAAGAATGAAATCATGCCATTTGCAGCTACCTGGATGGACCTAGAGATTATCATACTAAGTGAAGTAAGCCAGACAGAGAAAGACAAATATGACATGATATCACTTATATGTGGAATCTAAAATATGATACAAATGAACTTATATACAAAACAGAAACAGACCCACGGACATAGAAAACAAATTTATGGTAACCAAAGGCGGGGGGATAAATGAGGAGTTTGGGATTAACATATACACCCTACTACATATAAAATAGATAAACAACAAGGTCCTTCTGCATAGCACAGGGAACTAACTGTATTTAATATCTTGTAATAACCTCTAATGGAAAATAATATGAATAAGAATATATATAACTGAATTACTTTGCTGTACACCAGAAACTAACACAACATTGTAAATAAACTATACTTCAATAAGAAAATACTACTCAGTAAAACAGCTCTCCAGAATCTCAAATGTTCATGCTCATTTGAGCTCTTCCATGGGCATGTACATATACAGGCTTTGCTCTGACATATGGATAATGGTTCCCAGTAGCTCTCTGATATTTGTAGAGACTCTTTTGCCTGAGCTGCAGGTGCTAACTTGCAACACAGTAACCCATATTCAAAGGGTTCCCACTTTAAACGTAGGAAGAAAAATGTGGTCACAGAGAAGGTAGTTTATGCTGTGAGTCCACGGCAATGTTAATACTTAAAATAACTGCTCTCTTCCCATTAGTAAATATTCTTTGCAGAAGAATCCATTGTTGGTTTTCTTACTTTTCTTTCTTTCAAGAAAATAAACTGTGTTGAGAAAGGCACTGTGTCCAAGTGACAAAAACAGTTTCTAGGATGCATGGCCACCATAATTAAATAGTTCAGCTTGGAGTTATTACTGCACTATCAACCGCTTAAAGCTGAAAATTTTTAACAAACCTACATCCGGCTGAGATAGATATACATATGTCATACTTGTGAAGTGTGGCATGAGTCTTGCCATGACTCTAGTGCAATTACATTTTAAGCACCAACAACTCCATAGCCCTTTAGGGACTAAACGGTTTCTCCCTTAAACACTAAACACATCTGACAGAGATACTCATATGAATGCTTTCACAACTAAGAGCTAGCACTGACCGGAACAAGGGGATTTGGGGAAACAGTGAGAATGAGAAGGCCTCAGTGAATATATGATGGTTATTAGAAAACCAGGAGCTTGTATGAGAAGATGGATACAAGGAAACAAAAAGTTAGGGGCTGTATCAGCCAGGGTCCAAGCGAGAAATGGACGGCACACTCTTCTTGGATAATTTGAGGAGGAATTAGCATAGGGACTATTTGCAAAAGCATGGGAGGGTTTAGGAAAAGCAACAAGGGATTGTGAAGTACCCCAGGGATAACAACAGGAGCTGTTACCGACGCTAGGCTTGAAGGGGCAAAGGAGAGAATGATTATTGGTACCCAGAAAGCACATAGAAAGAGCTCAGAGATATTGTGGGTTTGATTCCACACCACTGCCATAAAGCGAATATAGCAATAATGTGAGTCATGAATTTTTTGGTTTCCCAGTGCATGTGAAAGTTATATTGTAGCATTGTAGCATTATGTCTTAAAAAAAGTACATACCTGAATTAAAAATACTTTATTGCTAAAAATGCTAACCATCATCTGGGCCTTCAGAGAGTTGTAATCTTTTTGCTGGCAGAGGGTCTTGCTTTGATGTTGAGGGCTGCTGACCAATCAGGGTGATGGTTGCAGAAGGCTGGGGTGGCCGTGGCACTTTCTTAAAATAGGACAACAATGAAGTTTGCTGTATTGATTGACTCTTCCTCTCACAAACAGTTTCTCTGTAGCATGCAACAGTGTTTGATAGCATTTGACCCACAGTAGAACTTCTTTCAAAATCAGAGCCAGTCCTCTCAAAACCTGCTGCTGCTTTATCAACTAAGTTGATGTCATATTCTAAATCCTTTGTTGTCATTTCAACAGTCTTTACATCATCTTCACCAGGAGTAGTTCCATCTCAAGAAACCACTTTCTTTGCTCATCCTTAAGAAGCAACGCCTCGTCCCTTAAAGTTTTATCATGAGATTGCAGCAATCCCGTCACATCTTCAGCCTCCACTTCTAATTCTAATAGTTCTCTTGCTATTTCCACCACAAATGCAGTTACTGCCTCCACTGAAGTCTTGAACCCTACAGAGTCATCCATGAGGGTTGGAATCAACTTCTTCCAAACTCCTGTGAATATTGCTATTTTAACCTCTTCCCACGAACCACAAATGTTCTTAATGGCACCTAGAATGGTGGATTCTTTCCAGAAGGTATTCAATGTACTTTGCCCAGATCCATCAGAGAAATTACTATCTATGGTAGCTATCATCTTATGAAATGTATTTCTTAAGTAATAAGACTTGAAAGACAAAATTACTCCTTGATCCATGCGCTGCAGAATGGATGCTGTGTTAGCAGGCGTGAAAAAAACATTAATCTCATTGTACATCTCCATCAGAGCTTTTGGGTGACCAGATACTTATCAATGAGCAGTAATATTTTGAGAGGAATTTTCTTTTCTGAGCAGTAGGTCTCAATGGTAGGCTTAAAATATTCAGTAAACCATGTTGTAAACAGACGTGCTGTCATCCAGACTCTGTTGTTCCACTTATAGAGCGCAGGCAGAGTAGATGTAACATAATTCTTAAGGGCTCTGAGATTTGCAGAATGGTAAATGAGCATTGGCTTCAACTGAAAGTCACCAGCTGCATTAGCCCCTAACAAGAGAGTCAGCCTGTCCTTTGAAGCTTTGAAACCAGGCACTGACTTCTCCTCTCTAGCTATGAAAGTCTTACATGGCACCTTCTTCCAATGGAAGGTTGTTTCATCTCCATTGAAAATCTGTTGTTAATGTAGCCATCTTCATTAATGATCTTAGCTAGATCTTCTGGATAACTTGCTGCAGATTCTACATCAGCACTTGCTGCTTCACCTTGCACTTTTATGTTATGGAGATGGCTTCTTCCCTTAAACCTCATAAACCAACCTCAGCTAGATTCAAACTTTTCTTCTTAGCCTTTACAGAATTGAAGAGAGTTAGGACCTTGCTCTGGATTAGGCTTTGGCTTAAGGGAATGTTGTGGCTGGTTTTATCTTCTATCCAGACCAGTAAAACTCTCCATATCAGCAATAAGGCTGTTTTGCTTTCTTATCATTCATGTGTTTACTGGAGTAGCACTTCTAATTTCCTTCAAGAACCCTCCTTTGCATTCACAACTTGGCTAACTATCGAGCACAGACACCAAACTTTTGGCCTATCTTGGCTTTCAACGTGCCCTCCTCACTAAGCTTAATCGTTTCTAGGTTTTGATGTAAAGTGAGAGACATGCGACTCTTAAGTTCACCATCTTATACGGGCGCAGTTCGTGGCCTCAAAACAATGACAATAGTAACATCAAAGATCACTGATCACAGATCACCATAACAAACATAATACTAATGAAAAGTTTGAAATATTGTGAGAATTACCAAAATGTGACCCAGAGACACGAAGTGAACAAATGCTGTTGGAAAAACGGCACTGATATACGTGCTGGATGCAGGGTTGCCACACACCTTCAATTTGTAAAAAATGCATTATCTGTGAAGCACAATAAATTGAAGCACGATAAAACGAGGTGTGCCTGTAGTAATGTGGAGAGGGCCACAGGACAGGAGCTGTGGCCTTTAGTAGAGAGAGGGACATTGTCATCCCATTGTAGACCAGCAGGGGGGAAGGCAGGGGAATACATACCTCAATCTCACTTTCATCTTTTTCTCTCACCTGTCATTGTCTCTCACTGGCCAAACCCAACAAGAGGTTGAAGGCAAGGGAGCTTATTGATGTAAGTCTACATAAGTCAGCCTCCCAGGGCAATAAGTAAGGTGCAGAAAAATACAGAGTTTTCCACTTGTAAGGCTTTCTGGAAAAAAGTTACCTCATGCCTACATGTCTCTCAAGGTGAATATGATTATAAATAGGTTTACTGTGAAGAAAGTGAATTAATTCATTTTAATTTAATTGATATAATTGAAGATTACCATAGAACAATTTGAGTACAGTTACAATTTTATGGCATAATTTGCTCTGTACATTGGTTGCAGATTTTGGTAAATAAAGTATGCGGCATAGTAGAGAACAGAGAACTTAGCATCAGAAGATCTGGGTTTTGGTTCTGACTCTGCAAACTGACATGCTTTGTGACTTCAGACAAGGATTTTACTTCTCTGAGCTTAGTTTATATATGGGTAAAATGGATAAGAATACTTGTTCTATTTGTCCATACCCCAAAGGGTGGTTGTATGGATCAGATGAAAATATATTAAAAAAATTTATAAACCAGAATGTCTCTTCTAACACGAGTGTCTACTCTTCTAGCATTGCAAAATAGAGTTTAAAGATAAATGCTGGGCTTGTAGAGAAATAAGCTGACTTTTCGTTATTTTTTTTTACACTGACAGATCTATCTCCTTCCACCCAGACAGGATTCTGCCAGCTTCCCCCCAGATCTAATTAGGTTTTAAATGAGATTCAGGAAGACATAATAGCTTATTCTGATTGTTCTTTTTATATCATACAGTCTCTAAATATTCATTGTGCTCATATGATTAAGCTGTAAATCAGTGGGCTTTTTTGAATTTTTTATTTTGCTCCATATATTTGGCTCTAACAGTCATCTTAGCTTCCTATCAGTTTTTACTCTTTTCACATTGCCTTTACTCATTTTGCTTTGTCTGAAAAGCTCCTAATCATATTTCAACACCCTAAGTAAATATCCCCTCTTCAGGAAAGCCCCTCCTTACACCTAAGTAGATTTGTACCTTTTCTGTTTGGTACACATAGTGCTTGGAACAAACCTCTGTTCTCACAGGTATCACTCTGCATTGTATTAGAATTATTTGCTTTTATTTCTGTATTTCCTAGTAGACTCTGAGGGTCTTGAGCGTAAGGGCCATGCTCTATCTGGGGTTCTATCTCCATCAACGAGCAAAGTGCCTGGCACTTCAATGTGGGCTCAGTTCATTGGAACTCAAGTTCTGGTGATAGGTGTAAGTAAATTAAAAAAGAAATGTAGAAGCCTAGTTTAACTGAAGTGTCATTTCTACTCCTCAAATTAGTTCATCAGATTCAAACTGCTAATATTTGGGACAAGATACTCACTCGTTTCTTTTAGGGTAGAGCTTCAACAGAAGATAAAACACTGACTTAGATGAAAGTTCTCAAAAGGGTCCCAAGCTGAGAGTGATCATAAATGCATATACGTTGAGGAAAAACTTGCCTGAAAAATGAACTTGAAAAATTTTACCAACCACTTTAAAGCTGTACGCATTTGACAGGGTGTGGATAAGATTTTAGTAGTTTTTTTTCTGTTAGTACCTGTTTTCCATTTTTGCTAATTCATTTTTGTTATCTGTGAGTACTCACTAGCAGACATATTGTAACAAGAGCTAGAGGTTTAAGAAAAAAATATTTATGGGAAGAAATAATTAAAATAGAAAAAAATTATATCTATTGACTTACCTGCCCCCAGCCCTCCCCCCTCCGCCACACACACAAAGACAGACAACTTAATGGTAAACAGGTATAATCAGTATTCCGTGAAACCTAGTTTGTTATGTTGGCCTTTTTCTTAGCCAGAATTTGTGAGGTTTGAAGATAAAGGCAATGGCTCAAAAGGATGATTTCTCTGCCTCTGCCTTTATAAGATAGATGGACTGATGGACAGCAGAGGACAGTTCTGAAAGTTCTATTTGTGATTATCTGATCTTAGGGGTTGGGCTAAAGAATGGGGAAGCAGATTTGAGATTCCGTACATGAGTTTTCCTCTTTTTGTAACAAATAAAGGCCAAACTGATGCTTAGATTTTATTAGTATGGCTTTTTTAAACGTCCTTTCAAAATACCCCAGGGTTCAAAAGATAACTTTGTACCGGTCAGCATGACCCAGTCAGAGGAGTGTTTAGAGTTTTTAAAATTTTCTCCTTAAAGAAGATAATGTAGCTGAACCAATATTGCTAGACCTCCCTCTCCTTTGTCTGTATTTTAGGAAGCAATAAATCAATGAATCATAAGCGCCTTCCTCCACTTCTAGACAGGTGCAGGCTTGGGGGAGAAGATCCAGTAGGAAGGTGGTTCTACTGTGATAGGCAAGAATGGTAAAAGCCATTACAAACATCCCTGCCTCTCAGGACAATGCCCTAAGAGTCAACTTCACTATTCACTAGTGCTCCCTGGAATAGGAAAAAATGAGGAACGGGGGCTATCAGGGTACTCATGCAGCTGAGCCACGGTCCAGCAGGAGCCACTAACATTGTCCACCAGGAGCGACATTCATCCCTGTGGTGACGCATGCCCAAACCATAAGAGTGTTCCATACTTCAGCCAAAGGACAATGAATGAGAGGTGGAAATACTGAGTGGTTGGTCTCATTTCTTATATCTTTCTATTTTTATCAGTCCTTTCAACAATAAGCTTCTTTTTAAATGCCCAATTTTGAAGGGTACTTAATTTCATTGAACTATGTGGTTATGTTAGGGAGAAGTGAAATAGAAAGTAAATTATTGAAACTAGCTCACAGAAATCATTCTATAACACACACATCTCCCTCTTCTGTTCAATCCATATTCTGACTTTTGGAAAGAAAGCAGGCAGATCTGATTTTCAAGGACCCAAATGCTTATAATATTTTCATTTTCTATAGCACCCTGTCAGCTAGTCCTTTGTATGCTGTCTTAATTTCTTCAAAGGCCAGGACTTTTTCATAGCTAGTATAGTGTAAGAGTCCTGGACTAAAGCAGAATAACTGAATCTTAGTCCTAACTAAACCTCCTAGCTGTGTAGCTCTGGACAAGTCTCTTCATCTTATTAGGTCTCAATTTCTTCATCAATAAAATGGTTATATTACCATACTGCTTACCTCACAGAGTGAAATGCATCGTCCATCATGGGTGTGAAGAACACTCCATATGCAAAGGGATACGCAAATATAAGGAACTGTGCCCCTGTTGCTGTGGGATGGCAGGGAACAGCACAACTATCTCCTGACCAAGAATAGTCTAGGGACAGAAAGTAAAATGAATGACTGAATAACAGATCCAGCCCTAAGCCCCAGAGAACAGGCCTATGTGTTTAAACAATGCATGCACAAGCCTAATATACATACAGATGTGTCTAAAACAAAACTCATATAATCAGAAAAATTGAGAGCTAGAAGTCACCTTAGAGATCTAGTTCTTACTCTGTTTGATGGATGGAGAAGCTGAGGTTTACTTCTCACCTAAAACAAGGTGTTCTTCCTCACTTCCCAATATATCTCTTGGTCAGCTTTCATCTTGACTCTCCTAACTCTCATCCAACCAGTTAATTGCCAAAATCTACCTTTGCGATGGCTAGCCATTTCTTTCCATTCATCCTCCTTCAGGAGCTAATACTTCATGCCTGTTCTCCTATAGTAACCTCCTAGCTTGCTCCCCTTCCCTCCCCAGTTCATCCTCATGTTACCAGGGCAACGTTCCTAAATGATTACTTTTATCATTTGCTTCACTGACAAAATATTTTAAATGGCTCCCTGTGGCTGTAGGATAAAGAATAAACTCCTTAGTCTGACTTTTTAGATTCCCCACAATACACCTCTGATATTCCTAGTGTATCCCCTACTATTTATTCTACATGAACCCTGTGGCCCTGGGAAGCTGGGATCCTTACTATTCCTCCAAATGCTTCCCTACAATATACGTGTTTTTTTTTTTTCTCTACCACTATGCAGTCATCCTCTTCTGGTAGCAAATGTTTCTCTTGGGAACAACCCAACCCCTACTGGAGACAAGCTTGGTGGACCATCACGCAAGGTACCCAAAGTGCGAATGTGACTCTAATTGGGCCAAACTCTGTCTGGAATTTTCACTCAGAATGAAGTTATATAAGTACTAAACACAAGGCTTGGGCCTGATTCACCTAGAAAGTGATCCCTGAAGTATTGTTAATTAGATATTACTCCCTAGGATTCTCTGCCCTCTGTCCTTTCTGAAGTTTGGTTCCTTGGCTTTTCCTTCAATTTTCTAAGCTATCTCACATTCTCCCAAGAAATGTGCTCTTTTGCATATTTAGTCAGGGCAAGTTGCTCTTATTATCAAGAGCTCAGCTGAGCTTGGAGAGATTGATGAGCTGCCAGCTGTTGGAGTAGCCCATTAAAGCCATGAGCCAAAAATGAAAGAGTTAAGCCTTTAATCACTCTCTGTGATAATAGAAGCAAGAGGCTAAAACCGAAGCAAGTGCTGATACCCCCTGTTCTGTTTTGCTCTGTGGAGCTGCGTACCCATTGAGGGTCAGGTGATCTGTACAGATGGGAGGGCCATCTCACTGTTGAGAGAGTCTGGAACAAAAGGGCTCTGATATTTTTACAGACCCTGAGCTGGTGTGGGGGAAAAGAGCTCAGAGTGGAAAAGCACTGGGTACAAAATCAGAGTGCGCAAGTGTCTTTAAGGTTTTCCCCTCCTCTCCTGATAAGGAGGCCTAGGCAAGGGCCCCTGAAGAGGACTTCTGTCCAAGGCCTCAGATAAAGAGACCTAGGAATGAAGGCACAGGAGTTAGGAATGCAAATATGTGAAGTGGGTGACTGGTCAGAGGGATCAGAGTCCTTGAGTGCAGCTCCCCTCAGAGGCTGCAGTGCTGTGACTGAGACCCAAGTCTAGCATGGGGAGGGCAGCTTTACCCCACGAAGCCAGGGAAAGCTTTGTAATTGCCTATGATTGGGCCTGAAAAATCACACAAATTTTCTCTTACTCATGCCTCCCTTTCCTCCCCCGTTACCCTTCCTATCTAAGGCTACCCAACTCCAAGGCGAAGTTCACCTTATTTACTTGAAGCCTTGCAGATCAGTCCAGTCCATATTCGATCATTCCTTCCTCTGAAGCCTCATATCACTTATTCGGGATAATTCTCTTGAGAAGATACTAACAGGTATGATCTCCATGACAGCTTTAACTTATTTACTTTTTATTTCTTGTCTCCTCACCTCAAATGGCAGTACCTTTAGGCAAAGTGTTATTTTTACCTTTCACATGACTGTGATTCTTAACAAAATTATGTGTGTAGTAAATGCTTAATACAATTGTGGGAGAGTAGTCTATAGTGTGTGATTTGAAAGGCACATGTCCTAAAATCTCCCCCAAAAGATTCTTGAGATGACTATTATTTTAAGAAAGTTGTATCTGCTACCTGCAAGGGTAGCACAGTATCAGTGATTGGTTTTCCCATTATCCATTAGCACTCATCTTAAGGAAAGATTTCTTCTGTATGTCAGCAAGGGGTATAAAGGAGAGTAGCATTTATTGAATGAGCATGATGTGCCAGAAGGATGCAGACACTTTCCAATACTTATTGATTCCCTACAGTAATCCTGAAGCTGGTATTTTCTCCATTTTAAAGAAGAGGATATTGGGGCACCAAAAATGATTTCATTTTCCTATGATCCCACAGTTCTTAAGTGACAGAGATTGTATTAAACCCAAGTCCAATTGCATATCAAGTCTATTATATTTTCCAAGAAAATACCTAAAGCATAAGACAATACAAATGCCAGAAAGAGGCATCACAATGTGATAGGAGATGGATGACTCCAAAGCCCACCCCATAAAAAAGTTCCTTCTACAAAATTAAGTTATTAAAGATTATTAGGTTGAAATAAATTAAAGAAAAGCTAAATAAATGGAATTATATCTCACGTTTATGAAATGCAAGACAATATTGTTAAGATGGCAATAATCTTCAAATTGATCTACAGACTCAATGCAATCCCTATCAAAATCCTGGTTGCTTTTTCTGCAGAGATTAACAAGTTGATCTTAAATTTCATATGGAAATGTAAGGGACCCAGAATAGGCAAAAAAATCTGTAAAGACTTACTACAAAGCCACAGTAATAAAGATAGTGTACTACTGGCCTAAAGGTAGACATATAAATCAATGTAATCAAATTGAGAATCTATAAATAAACCCATACATCCATGAGCAATTGATTTTTTTTTCTATTTCAGAGCTCTTTATTTTGTTCTATTGGTCTACTTGTTCATTTTGCATCAGTATCATGTTGCCTTAATGACACAAGTACACCTTATCACATTAACAAATTCAAGAAGAAAAATGTATCAATGTGCCAAAAGGCATCTGACAATATTCAGCAGGCATTTTTAATAAAAAAAAGTTAAGTAGGCACTGAAGGAAACAAGTGAACCACACAATGTCTGTTTACCTCAAACATAGAGCAAACATTATGCTAAGTGATTTCCATTAAGTTGGGAAAAACAACTAGATGCCTGCTATCACCACTAATCCTAAATCTTATTCTGGAAATTATTTCTATTACAATAAGAATAATAAAATAATCATTATAAATATTCAGGAAAAAATCATATCTATTTGTAGTTGACATAATTGATTGCCTAAAAAATCAAGACTCTAGTAAAAAATAAATTTTAAAGGTTATTGGATAATAAAGAAATCTATGATTATGAGCAATTGATTTTTTTTAACATCTTTATTGGAGTATAATTGCTTTACAATGGTGTGTTAGTTTCTGCTTTATAACAAAGTGAATCAGCTATACATATACATATATCCCCATATCTCCTCCCTCTTGCGTCTCCCTCCCACCCTCCCTATCCCACCCCTCTAGGTGGTCACAAAGCACCGAGCTGATCTCCCTGTGCTATGCGGCTGCTTCCCACTAGCTATCTATTTTACAGTTGGTAGTATATATAAGTCCATTGAGCAATTGATTTTTGACAATGGTGCCAAGATCATCTAATGGGAAAATAATAGTCTTTTCAACAAGTGGTGCTGGGACAACTGGATACCCACATTCAAGAGAATGCAGTTGGATATCTACCTTACACCATATTGAAAAAAATTGAACTCAAAATGGATCAATGACCTAAATGTAACGGCTAAAACTATAAAATTATTAGAAGAAAACCTAAGAATTGGACTTCCCTGGTGGCGCAATGGTTAAGAATCCGCCTGCCAATGCAGGGGACACGGGTTTGAGCCCTGTTCCGGGAAGATCCCACATGCTGCGGAGCAACTAAGTCCGTGCGCCACAACTACTGAGCCTGCGCTCTAGAGCCCGCAAGCCACAACTACTGAGCCCATGTGCCAAGCTACCGAAGACCGTGCGCCTAGAGCCCGTGCTCCACAACAAAAACAAGCCACCACAATGAGAAGCCCGTGCACCACAAGGAAGAGTAGCCCCCGCTCACTGCAACTAGAGAAAGCCTGCACACAGCAACGAAGACCCAATGCAGCCATAAATAAATAAATTTATATTAAAAAAACCCCTAAGAATAAATCATATGATCTTGGATCAGGCAACAGTTTCTTAGACATGACATAAGCATGTCTTAGATATGACATAAGCACAGGCAACAAAAGAAAAAATAGACGAATTGGACTTCACCAAAATTTTAAAAATTGTGTGTCAAGGGATATCTTCAAAAAAGTGAAAAATAACCCACAGAATGGGATAAAATGTTTGCAAATTATACATCTCATAAGAGACTTATTTTCAGAATATAAGAACTCATAAAATGACAAATATTAAAAACTAAAAATTGGTCAAAGAGTCTTAAACATTTCTCCAGAGAAGAAACACAAATGTCCTATAAGCACAGGGAAAGATGCTCAATATTATTATTCATCCTGGAAATGCAAATCAAAATCATAATGAGGTACCACTTCATACCCATCAGGATACCTATAATTAAAAAGACAAGTAATAGCAAGTGTTGGCAAGGATGTGGAGAAATTGAAAACCTCAAGCACTGATCATGGGAATGTAAAATGGTGTAGCTGCTTTGGGAAACAGTCTGACAATTCCTCAAAAGGGTAAACATATGGGAATCATAGGGCCCAGGAATTCTAGTCCTAGGTATATATCCAAGTGTAATGAAAACATATGTCCACACAAAAACTTGTATATGAGTGTTCATAGCAGCACAATTCATAAAAGCCTAAAAGTGGAAATAACCCAAATGTCCATAACATGATGAATGATAAATAAAACTTGATATATCTATACAATTAAATATTATTAGGCAATAACATGGAATATGTACTGATATATGCTTCAACACAGATAAACCTTTCAACACATCATTCTAAATGAAATAAGCAGATACAGAAGGCCATATATTGTATGGTCCCACTTTTATGAAATGTTTAGAATAGGCAAATTTATAGAAACAGAAAGTAGGTTAGTGGTTTTCAGGGTCTGAAAGTGGAAGGGGAGAATGGGAATTGACAGCTTAATGAGTACAGAGTTTCTCTTTGGGGTGATGAAAAAGTTCTAAAACTGGATAATGATGATGGTTGCACAACACTATGAATATACTAAAACCCATTGACTTCTCTATGTTATATTGGTGATTTTTATGACATGAATTATTCTTCAATAAAACTGTTAAAAATTAAGTTATTTGCATTGGTCTTACCTCTATAAGGGGATAGCAATTTTCTGGATATTTTTGTAACCTTTCAGTTTTTGCCTTTTTCCCTCCAGTTTAGCCCAATCTCATTTGTACATTTTATAGTTCCATATTTGCTTCTTGTTCTTAATGCAGCCTAAAACGAAAGAGGTCAGTTTCTCCAACTGTACTGGTTCTGAGGGAAGACTTGGGTCACTGATTGACAGGCATCTGTGTGCCTATCTAAATGAGCTTAGTCATTCCCATTTCCCTTACACATAGATGGCATAGTTTTGAAAGGCAGGATAACGTCCTAGCTACCACACTTCTAATCTAAAATAAGATAGCTATAATTCTTTAAACCAAGTGACACAGCTAGATTTTCTACTCACTGAAAGCTACTTAAGTATATTACTTATACTGCAATCAGAAAGAACATTTCATCATTTTGGCAAACATTTTTTATAGTGTGTTACTTTTCTCCTGAAATGCAATGACAATGTTCGGTACTTTCTCTACTATTTTGGAAAAGTCCCATGTATGCAGTGAAATGTAATTAATTATACTGACTAGCAACCAACAAAAGAATATAAAAATTTGCATATCTAAAACTCAAAAATATCTGTAAACTGCACCTCTCTCTGTCTCTTAACTTTATATAATAAGTTTAGAATGGATAAAAAAGAGGATTTGACACTTAACACTTAATTTTTAAAATTTTTTATACAATTTTAAAGGTTACTTTCCATTTACAGTTATTACAAAATATTGGCTATATTCCCCATGTTGTACAATACATCCTTGTAGCCTACCTTACTCCCAATACTTTGTACCTCCCAGTCTCCCACCCCTATTCTGCCCCTCCCCCCTTCCCTCTCCCCACTGGTAACCACTAGTTTGTTCTCTATATCTGTGATTTAGCTTCTTTTTTGTTATACTCACTAGTTTGTTGTATTTTGAAGATTCCACATATAAGTGATATTATACAGTATTTGTCTTTCTCTGTCTGACTTATTTCACTTAGCATAATGCCCTCCAAGTCCATCCATGTTGCTGCAAATGGCAAAATTCCATTCCTCTTTTATGGCTGAGTAGTTATTACATTGTGTGTGTGTGTGTATGCCACATCTTCTTTATCCATTCATCTGTTGATGGACACTTAGGTTGCTTCCATATCTTGGCAATTATAAATAATGTTGTTATGAACATTCAGGTGCATGTATCTTTTCAAATTAGTGTTTTGTTTTGTTTTGTTTTGATATATACCAAGGAGTGTGATTCCTGGGTCATATGGTAGTTCTATTTTTAGTTTATTGAGAAACCTCCATACTGTTTTCCACAGTGGTTGTACCAATTTACATTTCCTCCAACAGTGTACGAGGGCTCCTGTTTCTCCATATCCTTGCCAACATTTGTTATTTGCGTTCTTTTTGGTGATAGCCATTCTGACAGGTGTGAGGTGATACTCATTACATGAGGCCAGCATTACCCTGATACCAGAACCAGACAAAGATATCACAAAAAAAGAAAATTACAGGCTAATATCTCTGATGAACATGGATGCAAAAATCCTCAAAAACTACTAGCAGGGCTTCCCTGGTGGCACAGTGGTTAAGAATCTGACTGCCAATGCAGGGTACACGGGTTCGAGCCCTGGTCCAGGAAGATCCCACATGCTGCGGAGCAACTAAGCCGGTGTGCCACAACTACTGAGCCTGCGCTCTAGAGCCCGTGAGCCACAACTACTGAGTGCATGTGCCACAACTACTGAAGGCCACGTGCCTAGAGCCTGTGCTCCACAACAAGAGAAGCCACTGCAATGAGAAGCCCACGCACTGCAAGGAAGAGTAGCCCCCGCTCACAGCAACTAGAGAAAGCCCACACGCAGCAACAAAGATGCAACGCAGCCAAAAATAAATAAATAAAATTAAAAAAAAATACTAGCAAACTGAATCCAACAATACATTAAAAGGATCATACACCATGATCAAGTGGAATTTAACCCAGGAATGCAAGGATTTTTCCATATTCACACATCAATCAATGTGATACACCACATTAACAAATTGAAGAATAGGAACCATACGATCATCTCAATAGATGCAAAAAAAGCTTTTGATAAAATTCAACATTCAACATCCATTTATGATAAAAACTCTCCAGAGAGTGGGCATAGAGGAACATACCTCAACATAATAAAGGCCATATATGACAAACCCACAGTTAACATCATACTCAACTCAGTGAAAAAGCTGAAAGCATTTCCTCTGCAATCAGGAACAAGACAAGGATGCCCACTATCGCCACTTTTATTCAACATAGTTTTAGAAGTCCTAGCCACAGCAATCAGAGAAGAAAAAGAAATAAAAGGAATCCAAATTGGAAAGGAAGAAGTAGAACTGTCACTGTTTGCAGATGACATGATACTATACATGGAAAATCCTAAAGATAACACTTTAAACTTGTATTATCTGGGTATTATTTCTTCTTATTTTACTAGTACTTTTTAAAAAAATTAATTAATTAATTTTTATTTTTGGCTGTATTGGGTCTTTGTTGCTGTGCATGGGCTTTCTCTAGTTGTGGTGAGCGGGGTCTACTCTTCGTTGTGGTGCGTGGACTTCTCATTGCAGTGGCTTCTCTTATTGTGGAGCACGGGCTCTAGGCACATGGGCTTCAGTAGCTGTGGCACGCGGGCTCAGTAGTTGTGGCGCATGGGCTTTGTTGCTCTGTGGCATGTGGGATCTTCCTGAACCAGGGCTCGAACCCATGTCCCCTGCATTGGCAGGTGGATTCTTAACCACTGTGCCACCAGGGAAGTCCCCTGGATGAAATAATTTAAAGAAGAAATACCCAAAGGTTAAAACCCAAACCATATGCCCTTCATTTATTCCAACTGTATACTGTCAGAGAGCCAGTTGCTGTCTCTCTGCCCTCTAGTGGTCCCGTATTGTAGTTCAAGCACCTGCATTACATGGAAGTAGAGCCAGAATAACTGTTTCCTACAAGGACCCTGTTATTGACTACATTGGTTGCGGTCAATGAGAATTCACTAATAGCAGCCAACACCATCATTGATATGACCAATTTACATATGATTTTATGCAGTGGGGGATTGGAGTTCATTCATTCATTCAACATTTATTTACTGTGTTTATTTTGTGCTTGGCACTTATGAAAATATTGCGGGTACAATCACAAATAATGCATAGTTTATACCCTCATGGAGTTTCAATTCTGGTGAATAACATAACTTCCACTCATTTACCATCTATTTTTATGCCAAAATTTATCTTAGGCATTTTACATACATAATTTCATTAAATCTTTACAACATTAAAGGGAAGATATTATTCCCTGCCCATTAAAAAACAAATAAACTGAGGCATAGAGAGATTAAATTAACAAACTGGAGAGATGTGATGTGAACCCAAGTAGTTTGGCTCCACAGATCACAAATTTTCACACAGAATCAATCTTAAAAGACCATATAGAAACCTATATCTAAAAAGTCTACTTTGACCTTTTGATTAAGCAGTGACTCATGGCATTTCTAAAAATGTTTGCATTTCTGTCCACAAACATATATACTAGTCTTGTCTTTTGCATTGAAATTTAGCAATCAAAATAGAGAAGACGTTCATTTTCTTCCTTCTTCTCTTATCCCATGCCACAAAAACACCAAGAAGTGATTGGTAATTTTTATTTTCGCTGATGCTAAGTATTTGCCACTGATCTAATGCAAATTTTATGTTCAATGTATTAAGAGCCTGGATGCTCTAAGATAAAAATTCAGGGAAACAAGAGAAGCGAATAGATTATCGCTGAGATTATAGTCTTACCATCTTCCTAAGCATTTGGATATTCTGCATTCACTTCCTCCTCATTTTTGAAAACCAACTTTTTGCTCTTCTAAAGCTTAAAATTCCCATCTCCTCTGAAATGAAGTTTTTATGGAAGAATCTCAGTCATACTAAATATAGCACTATGAAAGGGCCATCATTTGCACTTCATCAATTAGTTATTTTTAAGATTGGTTACTTATTTGTTATCCAATATGCCTCCCATTTTTCTTCACATTAATGAGCTGAGACATTACCATGTAGGTTTTTCATTTATTGGTTGATTTTAAACAGTGTGCAGGAAAGAGGGAAAAAAAGAAAAGACAAAGAAGGAGTTTTAACAAGCTCTTCTCTCTCTTCATAAACATGATTAAACTGCTGATGTTGAAATAAAAGGACAGAAAAAGTCTCCAGGAAGCCCAGTTAGCAGTTAAGCAAGACCATTGCTTATTTTCCATCTCGGAATGTTCTGAGACGTCCTATTCTAGCACATGAAAGAACCCCTTTGGCTTTCCTCTCTTTGATCAGGTCTAGGAGATTTATAACTCTATAGCAACCAACCACACTTCAACTTCTTTCCACCAGGCTTACCCTTTCTTCCTTGGCCCATTTTCTTCACTTTTATAGGTCAGTACGTAACCCATCAAAAAGAACTATTACAACTCTTAGCCTTTTAATAAAGAGGGGATAAGTGTTTCATGTGCTTCCTCTCAATCCCTTCTGCGTCACCATACATTTGGAGAAGCCAAGTATAGTATCCTCAATTGTGGATTAATCATAAAATGTACAGTATATTGAATGAATGGCTTTATTATTTTTCCAACATAGAAAAAGGAGCAATAAAATTGTATTTCATTTTTTCTACTAATGTAATTTCATATTTATAAGGTTTGATCAAAATACCTATTTAAAACTTAATTTATATTTGTGTCTAAAATGTTATATATGAAAACATTTATATTGTGTTACTCAATGTAGCCAGAATTAAGGAGACTAACTTTGTAGATGCTAAAGTAAAACACAGGAAGATTTTTGAACGACACAGAAGTTTGAGCATGGGCTCAATCAAATGAATGGATCATTTATGACAGATCAGTGAGAAAGGTATCAACACTTACCTATTTGTCATTTCCCAGATATTTTACTAAATATTCCAACAAGTTAGGCATTATGTTAATGATCTATTTACTTGTCTGCCTCCTTCACTAGACAGTACTTTTTTTTTTTAATTGGAGTATAGTTGTCTTATAATGTTGTGTTAGTTTCTACTGTACAGAGAAGTGGAGTTCTCAGTGCTATAAGCAGGTTCTCATTAGTTATCTATTTCATACATATTACTTAGGGTATATATATCAATCCCAATCTCCCAATTCATCCCACCTCCCCTTCCCCCGTTTGGTGTCCATAAGTTTGTTCTCTACGTCAGTGTCTCTATTTTTGCCTTGCAAACAGGTTCATCTGTACCATTTTCCTAGATTCCATATATATGCGTTAATATACAATATTTGTTTTTCTCTTTCTGACTTATTTCACTCTGTATGACA
This sequence comes from Eschrichtius robustus, assembly GCF_028021215.1. Classification (NCBI taxonomy): domain Eukaryota; kingdom Metazoa; phylum Chordata; class Mammalia; order Artiodactyla; family Eschrichtiidae; genus Eschrichtius; species Eschrichtius robustus. The sequence goes on along the minus strand of NC_090845.1, from coordinate 120,741,789 downwards.
GTCTCTAGGTCCATCCACATCTCTACAAATGACCCAACTTCGTTCCCTTTTTTTTTTTTAACATCTTTATTGGAGTATAATTGCTTTACAATGGTGTGTCAGTTTCTGCTTTATAACAAAGTGGATCAGTTATACATATACATATGTTCCCATATCTCTTCCCTCTTGAATCTCCCTCCCTCCCACCCTACCTATCCCACCCCTCTAGGTAGTCACAAAGCACAGAGCTGATCTCCCTGTGCTATGCGGTTGCTTCCCACTAGCTAGCTATTTTACGTTTGGTAGTGTATATATGTCCATGCCACTCTCTCACTTTGTCACATCTTACCCTTCCCCCTCCCCATATCCTCAAGTCCATTCTCTAGTAGGTCTGTGTCTTTATTCCCGTCTTGCCACTAGGTTCTTCATGACCTTTTTTTTTTTCCCCTTAGATTCCATATATATGTGTTAGCATACTGTATTTGTTTTTCTCTTTCTGACTTACTTCACTCTGTATGACAGACTCTAACTCCATCCACCTCACTACAAATAACTCCATTTCGTTTCTTTTTATGGCTGAGTAATATTCCACTGTATATATGTGCCAACATTTTCTTTATCCATTCATCTGTTGATGGACACTTAGTTTGCTTCCATGTCCTGGCTATTGTAAATAGAGCTGCAATGAACATTGTGGTACATGACTCTTTTTGAATTATGGTTTTCTCAGGGTATATGCCCAGTAGTGGGATTGCTGGGTCGTATGGTAGTTCTATTTTTAGTTTTTTAAGGAACCTCCATACTGTTCTCCATAGTGGCTGTATCAATTTACATTCCCACCAGCAGTGCAAGAGGGTTCCCTTTTCTCCACACCCTCTCCAGCATTTATTGTTTCTAGATTTTTTGATGATGGCCATTCTGACCGGTGTGAGGTGATATCTCATTGTAGTTTTGACTTGCATTTCTCTAATGATTAATGATGTTGAGCATTCTTTCATGTGTTTGTTGGCAATCTGTATATCTTCTTTGGAGAAATGTCTATTTAGGTCTTCTGCCCATTTTTGGATTGGGTTGTTTGTTTTTTTTGTTATTGAGCTGCATGAGCTGCTTGTAAATTTTGGAGATTAATCCTTTGTCCGTTGCTTCATTTGCAAATATTTTCTCTCATTCTGAGGGTTGTCTTTTGGTCTTGTTTATGCTTTCCTTTGCTGTGCAAAAGCTTTTAAGTTTCATTAGGTCCCATTTGTTTATTTGTGTTTTTATTTCCATTTCTCTAGGAGGTGGTTCAAAAAGGATCTTGCTGTGATTCATGTCATAGAGTGTTCTGCCTATGTTTTCCTCTAAGAGTTTGATAGTGTCTGGCCTTACATTTAGGTTTTTAATCCATTTTGAGTTTATTTTTGTGTATGGTGTTAGGGAGTGTTTTAATTTCATACTTTTACACGTACCTGTCCAGTTTTCCCAGCACCACTTATTGAAGAGGCTCTCTTTTCTCCACTGTATATGCTTGCCCCCTTTATCAAAGATAAGGTGACCATATGTGTGTGGGTTTATCTCTGGGCTTTCTATCCTGTTCCAATGATCTATATTTCTGTTTTTGTTCCAGTACCATACTGTCTTGATTACTGTAGCTTTGTAGTATAGTCTGAAGTCAGGGAGCCCGATTCCTCCAGCTCCATTTTTCATTCTCAAGATTGCTTTGGCTATTCGGGGTCTTTTGTGTTTCCATACAAATTGAGAAATTTTTTGTTCTAGTTCTGTGAAAAATGCCAGTGGTAGTTTGATAGGGATTGCATTGAATCTGTAGATTGCTTTGGATAGTAGAGTCATTTTCACAATGTTGATTCTTCCAATCCAAGAACATGGTATATCTCTCCATCTATTTGTATCATCTTTAATTTCTTTCATCAGTGTCTTATAATTTTCTGCATACAGGTCTTTTGTCTCCTTAGGTAAGTTTATTCCTAGATATTTTATTCTTTTTGTTGCAATGGTAAATGGGAGTGTTTTCTTAATTTCACTGTCAGATTTTTCATCATTAGTGTATAGGAATGCAAGAGATTTCTGTGCATTAATTTTGTATCCTGCTACTTTACCAAATTCATTAATTAGCTCTAGGAGTTTTCTGGTAGCATCTTTAGGATTCTCTATGTATAGTATCATGTCATCTGCAAACATCGTTCCCTTTTATGGCTGAGTAAATATTCCATTGTTTATATGTACCATATCTTATTTATCCATTCATCTGTTGATGGGCATTTAGGTTGCTTCCATGTCTTGGCTATTGTAAATAGTGCTGCTATGAACAGTGGGGTGCATGTGTCTTTTTGAGTTATGGTTTTCTCTGGCTATATGCCCATTAGTGGGATTGTTGGGTCATATGGTAATTCTATTTTTAGGTTTTTAAGGAACCTCCATACTGTTCTCCATAGTGGCTGTATCAATTTATATTCCCACCAACAGTGCAAGAGGGTTCCCTTTTCTGCACACTCCCTCCAGCATTTATTGTTTGTAGATTTTTTGATAATGGCCATTCTGACCAGTGTGAGGTGATACCTCATTGTAGTTTTGATTTGCATTTCTCTAATAATTAGTGATGTTGAGCAACGTTTCATGTTCCTCTTGGCCATCTGTATGTCTTCTTTGGAGAAATGTCTATTTAGGTCTTCCACCCATTTTTGGATGTGGTTGTTATTTTTTTGATATTGAGCTGCATGAGCTCTTTTTATATCTTGGAGATTAATCCTTTGTCAGTTGATTCATTTGCAAATATTTTCTCCCATTCTGAGGGTTGTCTTTTTGTCTTTTTATGGTTTCCTTTGCTGTGCAGAAGCTTTTTTTTTTTAACATCTTTATTGAAGTATAATTGCTTTACAATGGTGTGTTAGTTTCTGCTTTAAAACAAAGTGAATCAGTTATACATATACATATGTTCCCATATCTCTTCCCTCTTGCATCTCCCTCCCTCCCACCCTCCCTATCCCACCCCTTTAGGTGGTCACAAAGCACCGAGCTGATCTCCCTGTGCTATGCGGCTGCTTCCCACTAGCTATCTATTTTACAGTTGGTAGTGTATATATGTCCATGACACTCTCTCACCCTGTCACATCTCACCCCTCCCCCTCCCCATATCCTCAAGTCCATTCTTTAGTAGGTCTGTGTCTTTATTCCCATCTTGCCACTAGGTTCTTCATGTCCTTTTTTTTCCCCTTAGATTCCATATATATGTGTTAGCATACTGTATTTGTTTTTCTCTTTCTGACTTACTTCACTCTGTATGACAGACTCTAACTCCATCCACCTCATTACAAATACCTCCATTTCATTTCTTTTTATGGCTGAGTAATATTCCATTGTATATATGTGCCACATCTTCTTTATCCATTCATCCGATGATGGACGCTTAGGTTGCTTCCATGTCCTGGCTATTGTAAATAGAGCTGCCATGAACAGTGTGGTACATGACTCTTTTTGAATTATGGTTTTCTCAGGGTATATGCCCAGTAGTGGGATTGCTGGGTCGTATGGTAGTTCTAGTTTTAGTTTTTTAAGGAACCTCCATACTGTTCTCCATAGTGGCTGTATCAATTTACACTCCCACCAACAGTGCAAGAGTGTTCCCTTTTCTCCACACCCTCTCCAGCATTTATTGTTTCTAGATTTTTTGATGATGGCCATTCTGACCGGTGTGAGATGATACCTCATTGTAGTTTTGATTTGCATTTCTCTAATGATTAAGGATGTTGAGCATTCTTTCATGTGTTTGTTGGCCATCTGTATATCTTCTTTGGAGAAATGTCTGTTTAGGTCTTCTGCCCATTTTTGGATTGGGTTGTTTGTTTTTTTGTTATTGAGCTGCATGAGCTGCTTGTAAATCTTGGAGATTAATCCTTTGTCAGTTGCTTCATTTGCAAATATTTTCTCCCATTCTGAGGGTTGTCTTTTGGTCTTGTTTATGGTTTCCTTTGCTGTGCAAAAGCTTTTAAGTTTCATTAGGTCCCATTTGTTTATTTGTGTTTTTATTTCCATTTCTCTAGGAGCTGGGTCAAAAAGGATCTTCCTGCGATTTATGTCATAGAGTGTTCTGCCTATGTTTTCCTCTAAGAGTTTGATAGTGTCTGGCTTAACATTTAGGTCTTTAATCCATTTTGAGCTTATTTTTGTGTATGGTGTCAGGGAGTGTTCTAGTTTCATACTTTTACATGTACCTGTCCAATTTTCCCAGCAACACTTATTGAAGAGACTGTCTTTTCTCCACTGTATATGCTTGCCTCCTTTATCAAAGATAAGGTGACCATATGTGCGTGGGTTTATCTCTGGGCTTTCTATCCTGTTCCATTGATCTATATTTCTGTTTTTGTGCCAGTACCAAACTGTCTTGATTACTGTAGCTTTGTAGTATAGTCTGAAGTCAGGGAGCCTGATTCCTCCAGCTCCATTTTTCGTTCTCAAGATTGCTTTGGCTATTCGTGGTCTTTTGTGTTTCCATTCAAATTGTGAAATTTTTTGTTCTAGGTCTGTGAAAAATGCCTGTGGTAGTTTGATAGGGATTGCATTGAATCTGTAGATTGCTTTGGGTAGTATACTCATTTTCACAATGTTGATTCTTCCAATCCAAGAACATGGTATATCTCTCCATCTATTTGTATCATCTTTAATTTCTTTCATCAGTGTCCTATAATTTTCTGCATACAGGTCTTTTGTCTCCTTAGGTAGGTTTATTCCTAGATATTTTATTCTTTTTGTTGCAATGGTAAACAGGAGTGTTTTCTTAATTTCGCTTTCAGATTTTTCATCATTAGTATATAGGAATGCAAGACATTTCTGTGCATTAATTTTGTATCCTGCTACTTAACCAAATTCATTGATTAGCTCTAGTAGTTTTCTAGTGGCAGTTTTAGGATTCTCTATGTATAGTATCATGTCATCTGCAAACAGTGACAGCTTTACTTCTTCTTTTCCGATTTGGATTCCTTTTATTTCTTTTTCTTCTCTGATTGCTGTGGCTAACACTTCCAAAACTATGTTGAATAATAGTGGCGAGAGTGGGCAACCTTGTCTTGTTCCTGACCTTAGTGGAAATGGTTTCAGTTTTTCACCATTGAGGACAATGTTGGCTGTGGGTTTGTCATATATGGCCTTTATTATGTTGAGGAAAGTTCCCTCTATGCCTACTTTCTGCAGGGCTTTTATCATAAATGGGTGTTGAATTTTGTCGAAAGCTTTCTCTGCATCTATTGAGATGATCATATGGTTTTTCTCCTTCAGTTTGTTAATATGATGTATCACGTTGATTGATTTGCGTATATTGAAGAATCCTTGCATTCCTGGAATAAACCCCACTTGATCATGGTGTATAATCCTTTTAATATGCTGTTGGATTCTGTTTGCTAGTATTTTGTTGAGGATTTTTGCATCTATGTTCATCAGTGATATTGGCCTGTAGTTTTCTTTCTTTGTGACATCTTTGTCTGGTTTTGGTATCAGGGTGATGGTGGCCTCGTAGAATGAGTTGGGAAGTGTTCCTCCCTCTGCAATATTTTGGAAGAGTTGGAGAAGGATAGGTGTTAGCTCTTCTCTAAATGTTTGACAGAATTCGCCTGTGAAGCCATCTGGTCCTGGGCTTTTGTTTGTTGGAAGATTTTTAATCACAGTTTCAATTTCAGTGCTTGTGATTGGTCTGTTCATATTTTCTATTTCTTCCTGGTTCAGTCTCGGAAGGTTGTGCATTTCTAAGAATCTGTCCATTTCTTCCAGGTTGTCCATTTTATTGGCATAGAGTTGCTTGTAGTCATCTCTCATGATCGTTTGTATTTCTGCAGTGTCAGTGGTTACTTCTCCTTTTTCATTTCTAATTCTATTGATTTGAGTCTTCTCCCTTTTTCTCTTGATGAGTCTGGCTAATGGTTTGTCAATTTTGTTTATCTTCTCGAAGAACCAGCTTTTAGTTTCATTGATTTTTGCTATTGTTTCCTTCATTTCTTTTTCATTTATTTCTGACCTGATCTTGTTGTTTATTCGAGATGTTTCCTGCTTTTTGACGTAGGCTTGTATTGCTATAAACTTCCCTCTTAGAACTGCTTTTGCTGCATCCCATAGGTTTTGGGTCGTCGTGTCTCCATTGTCATTTGTTTCTAGGTATTTTTTGATTTCCGCTTTGATTTCTTCAATGATCACTTCGTTATTAAGTCGTGTATTGCGTGGCCTCCATGTGTTTGTATTTTTTACAGATCTTTTCCTGTAATTGATATCTAGTCTCATAGCGTTGTGGTCGGAAAAGATACTTGATACGATTTCAATTTTCTCAAATTTACCAAGGCTTGATTTGTGACCCAAGATATGATCTATCCTGGAGAATGTTCCATGAGCACTTGAGAAAAATGTGTATTCTGTTGTTTTTGGGTGGAATGTCCTATAAATATCAATTAAGTCCATCTTGTTTAATGTAGCATTTAAAGCTTGTGTTTCCTTATTTATTTTCATTTTGGATGATCTGTCCATTGTTGAAAGTGGGCTGTTAAAGTCCCCTACTATGATTGTGTTACTGTCGATTTCCCCTTTTATGGCTGTTAGTATTTGCCTTATGTATTGAGGTGCTCCTATGTTGGGTGCATAAATATTTACAATTGTTATACCTTCCTCTTGGATCGATCCCTTGATCATTATATAGTGTCCTTCTTTGTCTCTTGTAACAGTCTTTATTTTAAAGTCTATTTTGTCTGATATGAGGATTGCTACTCCAGCTTTCTTTTGATTTCCATTTGCATGGAATATCTTTTTCCATCCCCTCACTTTCAGTCCGTATGTGTCTCTAGGTCTGAAGTGGGTCTCTTGTAGACAGCATATATATGGGTCTTGTTTTTGTATCCATTCAGCCAGTCTGTGTCTTTTGGTGGGAGCATTTAATCCATTTACATTCAAGGTAATTATCGATATGTATGTTCCTATTCCCATTTTCTTAAATGTTTTGGGTTTGTTGTTGTAGGTGTTTTCCTTCTCTTGTGTTTCTTGCCTAGAGAAGTTCCTTTAGCATTTGTTGCAAAGCTGGTTTGGTGGTGCTGAACTCTCTCAGCTTTTGCTTGTCTGTAAAGGTTTTAATTTCTCCATCAAATCTGAATGAGATCCTTGCTGGGTAGAGAAACCTTGGTTGTAGGTTTTTCTCCTTCATCACTTTAAGTATATCCTGCCACTCCCTTCTGGCTTGCAGAGTTTCTGCTGAAAGGTCAGCTGTTAACCTGATGGGGATTCCCTTGTGTGTTATTTGTTGTTTTTCCCTTTCTGCTTTGAATATGTTTTCTTTGTATTTAATTTTCGATAGTTTGATTAATATGTGTCTTGGCGTGTTTCTCCTTGGATTTATCCTGTATGGGACTCTCTGTGCTTCCAGGACTTGATTAACTATTTCCTTTCCCATAGTAGGGAAGTTTTCAACTATAATCTCTTCAAATATTTTCTCAGTCCCTTTCTTTTTCTCTTCTTCTTCTGGGACCCCTATAATTCGAATGTTGGTGCGTTTAATGTTGTCCCAGAGGTCTCTGAGACTGTCCTCAGTGCTGTTCATTCTTTTTTCTTTATTCTGCTCTGCAGTAGTTATTTACACTATTTTATCTTCCAGGCCACTTATCCGTTCTTCTGCCTCAGTTATTCTGCTATTGATCCCGTCTAGAGTATTTTTAATTTCATTTATTGTGTTTTTCATCGTTGCTTGGTTCCTCTTTAGTTCTTCTACATCCTTGTTAAATGTTTCTTGCATTTTGTCTATTCTATTTCCAAGATTTTGGATCATCTTTACTATCATTATTCTGAATTCTTTTTCAGGTAGATTGCGTATTTCCTCTTCATTTGTTAGGTCTGGTGTGTTTTGACCCTGCTCCTTCATCTGCTGTGTGTTTTTTTGTCTTCTCATTTTGCTTATCTTACTGTGTTTGGGGTCTCCTTTTCACAGGCTGCAGGTTCGTAGTTCCCTTGTTTTTGGTATCTGTCCCCAGTGGCTAAGGTTGGTTCAGTGGGTTGTGTAGGCTTCCTGGTGGAGGGGACTAGTGCCTGTGTTCTGGTGGATGAGCTTGGATCTTGTCTTTCTGGTGGGCACGTCCACGTCTGGTGGTGTGTTTTGGGGTGTCTGTGGCCTTATTATGATTTTAGGCAGCCTCTCTGCTAATGGATGGGGCTATGTTCCTGTCTTGCTAGTTGTTTGGCATAGGGTGTCCAGCACTGTAGCTTGCTGGTCGTTGAGTGAAGCTGGGTCTTGATGTTGAGATGGTGATCTCTGAGAGATTTTCGCCGTTTGGTATTACGTGGAGCTGGGAGGTCTCTTGTGGACCAGTGTCCTGAAGTTGGCTCTCCCACCTCAGAGGCACAGCCCTGATGCCTGGCTGGAGCACCAAGAGCCTTTCATCCACACAGCTCAGAGTATAAGGGAGAAAAAAATAGAAGGAAAGAAAGAAAGAGGATAAAATAAAATACAATAAAGCTATTATAATAAAAAATAAGAAAAAAATTATTAAGAGTAAATGTATTCAGAAAAATTTTTTTTTTTAATTTTTAAAGATAGATTTATTAATTTTTTATAATAAAAAATAAGAAAAAAATTATTAAGAAAAAAAATTTTTTAATTTTTTAAAATAAAAAATATGAAAAAACTTATTAAAAAATTTTTTTTAATTTCTAAAAATAGAAAATAAGGAAAAAATTATTAAGAAGACATTTATTAGGAAAAAAAATTTTTTTTAAGTAAAAAAAAAAAAAAAAAAAAAAAAAAAAAAAGGACAGACCTAACCCTAGGACTAATGGTGAAAGCAAAGCTATACAGACAAAATCTCACCGAGAAGCATACACATATCCACTCACAAAAAAAGGAAAAGGGGAAAAATTAATATATCCTGCTCCCAAAGTCCACCTCTTGAATTTCGGATGATTCGTTGTCTATTCAGGTATTCCACAGGTGCAGGCACATCAAGTTGATTGTGGAGATTTAATCCGCTGCTTCTGAGGCTGCTGGGAGAGATTTCCCTTTCTCTTCTTTGTTCGTACAGCTCCCGGGGTTCAGCTTTGGATTTGGACCCGCCTCTGCATGTAGGTCGCCTGAGGATGTCCGTTCCCCGCCCAGACAGAACGGGGTTAAAGGAGCAGCTGCTTCGGGGGCTCTGGCTCACTCAGGCCGAGGGGAGGGAGCGGTACGGAGGAGGCGGGGCGAGCCTGCGGTGGCAGAGGCCGGCGTGACGTTGCAGCAGCCTGAGGCACGCCGTGCGTTCTCCCGGGGAAGTTGTCCCCGGACCACGGGAGCCCGGCAGCGGCGAGCTGCACCAGCTCCCGGGAGGGGCGGTGTGGAGAGTGACCTGTGCTCGCACACAGGCTTCTTGGTGGCGGCAGCAGCAGCCCTAGCGTCTCCTGCCTGTCTCTGCGGTCCGCGCTGTTAGCCGTGGCTCGCGCCCGCCTCTGGGGTCCGCGCTGATAGCCACGGCTCGCGCCCGTCTCTGGAGTTCGTTTAGGCGGCGCTCTGAATCCCCTCTCCTTGCGCGCCGCGAAACAAAGAGGCAAGATAAAGTCTCTTGCCTCTTCGGCGGCTGCAGACTTTTTCTCGGGCTCCCTCCCGGCTAGCTGTGGCGCACTAGCTCCCCTCAGGCTGTGTCACGCCGCCAGCCCCAGTCCTCTCCCTGCGATCCAACCGAAGCCCGTGCCTCAGCTCCCAGCCCCCGGCCGCCCCGGCGGGTGAGCAGACAAGCCTCTCGGGCTGGTGAGTGCTGCTCGGCGCCGAGCCTCTGTGCGGGAGTCTCTCCGCTTTGCCCTCCGCACCCCTGTGGCTGCGCTCTCCTCCGTGGCTCCGAAGCTTCCCCCCTCTGCCACCTGCAGTCTCTGCCCACGAAGGGGCTTCCTAGTGTGTGGAAACCTTTCCTCCTTCACGGCTCCCTCTCACTGGCGCAGGTCCCGTCCCTATTCTTTTGTCTCTGTTATTTCTTTTTTCTTTTGCCCTACCCAAGTACGTGGGGATTTTCTTGCCTTTTGGGAGGTCTGACGTCTTCTGCCAGCGTTCAGTAGGTGTTCTGTAGGAGCAGTTCCACGTGTAGATGTGTTTCTACTGTATCTGTGGGAAGGAAGGTGATCTCCGCATCTTACTCTTCCGCCATCTTGCTCCTCCCTCCACCTGTGCAGAAGCTTTTAAGTTTCACTAGGTCCCATATGTTTATTTTTGTTTTTATTTCCATTTCTCTAGGAGGTGGGTCAAAAAAGATCTTGCTGTGATTTATGTCAAAGAGTGTTCTTCCTATGTTTTCCTCTAAGAGTTTTATAGTGTCCAGTCTTACATTTAAGTCTTTAATCCATTTTGAGTTTATTTTTGTGTGTGGTGTCAAAGTGTTCTAATTTCATTTTTTTAAATGTAGCTGTCCAGTTTTCCCAGCAACATTTACTGAAGAGACTGTCTTTCCTCCATTGTATATTCTTGTCTCCTTTGTCATAGATTAGTTGACCATAGGTGTGTGGGTTTATCTTGGGGTTTCTATCCTGTTGCATTGATCTAAAAGACCCCGAATAGCCAAAGCGATCTTGAGGAAAAAAAAAAACGGAGCTGGAGGAATCAGGCTCCCTGACTTCAGACTATACTACAAAGCTACAGTAATCAAGACAGTATGCTACTGGCACACAGACAGTAATTTTCTTGTAGGACTGCATTTGATCTCTGTATCCACAGTACACAGTATAGTGTGTGTGTGTGCATGTGTGTGCATTACATAGTAAAGGTTCAATAAATATTATTTGTATGAAAAACTAGAAAGCTCATTAATGTGAAGGCAAATGGGAGGCATAATGAAAAACAAGTAACCAATGTTAAAAATAACTGCTAATTGATGAAGTATTAAACAGCAGCACAAATGATGCTATACTTACTTTAACAACACTGTCTCCTTACCATCAACTCACTAATTCTGGCTTTTTAAATGTAATTATATAAATTATATATAATTATATAAGTATTCAGTATATTAGAAGTAGGCCACTTAAAGACCCAGAATTATACCCCATGTCTCTGGCCAAAGGCCTGGTGATTGCAAGCAACCACCAGTAGGAAAGGAGTTGGTACCAGATAAACCTCCTCACCATAAGAACCATAAAACTGGATCAAATACATAAAGCAACAGTTTTCAGACTTTGGACAACAGATGGCTCTCTGCTCAAGGACAATTTCCCAAACATGGTGCAGAGGACTGGAATCCAATCATAGTGGTCCCACTGAAATGAAAAGGAGGAAATGAGAGTTCAAGGAATCAGAAATGGCTAAACTCTGCAGGGCAGGGCACTTGAAGAGAAAGGAGCTGCAAAGGGGGGGGGGGCCCAGGAGTCTGAGTCAGAAGTACCCGATGAGTTCTAGACTGACCTGTGCAAGTGCTGGTTGAGAGTGCACGATGCTTACTAGAGAGCAGCTGCTATGAGGTTGAGAAGAGAACAGAGATACTAGAGGTCAGTTGGCATTGGGGAACATTGGAAATCTGACCTAGCCAGAGTAGAGGCAGACCTCGGAGATACTACACGTTTGGTTCCAGACCACCACAATAAAACGAATATCACAATAAAGCAAGTCACATGAATTTTTTGGTCTCCCAGTGCATATAAAAGTTATGTTTACACTATACTGTAGTTATTAAGTGTGTGATAGTATTATGTCTAAAAAACAATGTACATACCTTAATTAAAAATAGTTTACTGCTAAAAATGTTAATCATCATCTGAGAATGCAGAGTTACCACAAATCTTCAATTTGTAAACAAATGGTATCTGCGAAGTGCAACAAAATGAGGCATGCCTGTATAAAGTTCTCATTAAAAATTCAATAACATCCTAAAAAAAGAACAAAGAAGGAATTCCCTGGTAGTCCAGTGGTTAAGACTCAGAGTTTTCACTGCTGTGGGACCAGGTTCAATCCCCGGTCGGTGAACTAAGATGCCACAAGCCACGTGGCAGGGCCAAAAAAAAAAAAAGAAAAAAAAATCATTAACATCCTGAGGTGAGACACCAGAAAGTGTGTGCCTTAAGATTAAGAACTACACTATGGCTGACTCTAGATCTACCCTAACAAAGACTAAAACCAAACCCTGACAAAATTTGGAGGGGATACAAAGTTTGAAAGTTGAGTCCACCAAATAAGAGGAGCTTGAAAAACACTGTGGAATTTCCATACATTTTAACTACCAAAGTACAAACTTAAGCTGACACAAGTTTAAGATGATGGGCCAATAATTTAAAAGATCAACACTTTCCAGACAAAGATACAAGAATCTAAAGTATTTAAATTGTGTCATCAACAATATCCATAAAGAGAATTAAAACAAATTAGTAGACATGCAAATAAACAGGAGAGCGTGACTCATAGTAAAGAATAAAACGTCTATAGCAACTGACCCACTGATGGTCCAGACTTCACATTCAGCAGATAAAGACTTTAAAGCAGCCATTATAAAAATGTTCAAAGAACCAAAAGAAGATGTCCTTAAAGAATTAAAGTAAAGCCTGGCCTTAATGAGTGAAGGAGAAAGAACCTTAGCAGATAAAGTGAAAGTATAAAAATGGAATTTTTAGACATGAGAAGTACAGTAATTGGAAGGAATAATTTACTAAATGGGCTTAATATCAGATTGTAGATGGCAGATGGCAGAATAATGAGTCAGCGATCTTGAAGACAAAACAATAGATGTTATCCAATCTGAAAGATGGAGGGAAAAAAATTGACAAAAATGAAAAAAGCCTCACAGGCTTGTGGAATACTGAGAGATACACTGTACTTATAACTAGAATCCCAGGAATAGAAGAGAGTAGTAATAGAGCAGAAAGAATATAAAAGTAATGGTCAAAAATTTCCCAAATAAGATAGAAAATATTAACTTATGGACCCAAATATCTCAAAAAGCCCCAAGCAAAGCCACTAAAAATAAATCAAAATTGGTCACATCATAATCAAATTACCGAACCAAAAATAGAGACAATCTTGAGGACAGCTATAACAGGGAATGCCATTGCATATAGTGAACAATGGTAAGAATGCCTACTGGCTTCTCATCAAAAGTAGTGGAGACCAGAAGATTGTGAAACAGCACTTTTAAAGTATTTAAAAGGAAAAAAAAACTTGTCAACCTGTCTATATCCAACAAAAATATTGTTTAAGAATGAGGGTAAAATAAAGACATTTTCAGATGAATAAAAACGAATATTATTTGTCATCAGCTGACTTGTAATACAAGAAATGCCAAATGATTCTCATCAAGCTGAAGGGAAATGATACCAGATGGAAAACAGCATCTAAGAAAAGAAACAAGAATATCAGAAATTACAGATATGAAATAATAGGTTTTACTTTTCTTATCAAATACAATTAAAACACAACTGACTGATTAAAGTAAAAGTAATAATACCATAAGATGAGGTTTATAATGTGTGTAGAAGTAATAAATACGCCACCAGTAGCAGAAGTGGTAAGAGGTGAGTAAATGGGATTAGGTTGTTGTGAGATTATTATACTTGTGAAGTGTGCAGAGGGAAGTGGCAGGTGTTAGTGAGAAGTGTGAAGTAGGAATGTGAAGGGTCAGCACTTTCAAACTATTACAATAGCCTCACAGTTGTATCCATTTTTAAACTTCACCCATCCTTTGCATCTACCTTTTACATTCCTGCCACAAGGACCAGCTTCATAACCGTGTGATCAGTGCAGTTGCAGAGGGCTCCATGTTCAGAAATGCTCCACAGTTGCTGTCTTAAATTTAAAAAGTGATTTTATCTTAAAAATTGTGTTTTGTAAGTTAAGTCAGATGAGACGTTGGAGCGTGCACCAGAGGCTTGGAGTCCTGGCTTGCATGAGGTCTCATATCCTGCCACCTCCCAGGACCGGTTCTCTCCCGCCCTCTGGCACCCTAGGCCCTGCTAGGTCTGTCCTCTCTGCCTGGGCCCTGCTGTCCTCTGCTCTGAGCAGGAACCTGGGCGCAGGTATGGGGAGAGTTGGAGTTGGCTGTGCACGCCCCAGGGCATCTTGGGATGGGGCTTGGTGGTAGCCATGCCCACTCCAGGCTAGCAGCACAATGGCGCGTCTAGTGGGTGGCCAGCCTGGGTCTGCATCTTGGTTGGGGGAAGCCACTTGCCCACTCACCCCCAATCCAAGTACCAAGCACGGCCCAATGCAGAGGTTTAAAGATCTTTGAGAGTCACTTGTCTGCCATGGGTTGGTAAGACGCCTAAGTGGACTTCTCCAGAACACTCCCCCATCTAGGGTGCAGTGCATAGGTCCAGTGGCTGGTGGGAGGGGCCAGCCGGCAGCAGTCAGGCCTGAGCGAGTGTGTGAGCACATCCCATGTCGTGGGGCAAGGCCTCTGGGCACCTGTGAGGGTATGCCCTCCCCTTGCTGGTGCCCAGGAGCGCTCCTTCAGCTAGTTCCAGGTCTGGGAGCACTCTCTCTTTCTCCTTCCAGACTTCCTGGAGCTGGCTTGTGTTTTTCTCTGATATCTGCATTTAAAACTTAGCATCAACAACTCAACCACAAGGTTGAGGATGAGAGGAAACTCATAAACAAATGATTACCCCACCACCTATATCAGAAAGAACCCAGGGTTTGGTGTGAAAAATAAGAAATGACAGAATTATTTTTTCCAGGATCAATCCCCAAAAGACTAATTTCCATACTACTGAAACACCTAATCATCTCTGTCATCTATGTGTACTTTTCTTCCGGTGAAATTTTCATTATGTTTAGCTTTGTCCAACCACCCCCTGGCATATGTTATATTCTCTCATTCCTGACTCTAATAACGAAAGCAAAATAGAGCTATGAAGATAAGACGGATATGCAAAACGTGATAAAATATGCCCATGATTCAAGAAATGGCACTTCCTATATCACCTCATTGAGGAACCTCCCTGATCTCCCCAGTCAGACAAAGCTCGCTCAGTACTTCTATTACATGTACTCTATCTATACTTCTGTTATGGTGTTTCACAATAAGTCCAAATGTTGGACTTCTATGCATGACTTATCTCAACAACTAAACTACCAGCAGGCACTGTGTGTAAATCACTTGAGCATTCCTCTTTACTTGTCCTCAATCACCTTAACACATCACCTTTCAATAAATATAACTGTATTCTGAAGGTTACTACACATTAGTCGTCAAGATAACACAAATTAAACAACAGGGAGATACTGTTTTTCACTCATTCGATTGTCAAAAAAATATAATGATACATCTTTTCCTGGTGAGGAGGCAGGATAAAGAACACTGATGAATTGCTGTTCAACTATAAATTACTAGTCTTCCTAGCAACAATTCTGTAATACCTATTAAAGTTAAAAATTCACATACCCTTTAGCCTGATGATTCCATTTCAGGAAATCTATCTCATAGAAATAAAGCCACCATACTCGTATAGATATATCTATTGTAGCAAATTATTCGGTGTAAAAAAACTGATGTGATATATTGTAAAAGTGATCAAATCCTTCCATTAAGAGGTAGATTCTATTTCTCTATTCCTTTAATCTGGATTGACCATGCGACTTGTTTGGCCAATAAGACATTAGCCAATATGATACAAACAAGCTTCAAAAGTGCCTGTGCATTGAAACTTGACTGTTTGCTTTCTTGGAAGCTTAAGCCTGCCACGTGAATTAACCTAGCCAGAATGCTGGTGACAAGAGACGTGTGCACTTGTCAGTCCCGTCACTGTGGCCAACAGCTCGCCAACTGTCAGCGATATGATTGAGGCCATCCTGAACATCCAACCTTCTGTAATGTGCCAGTACATCATAGAAATAAGAGTGAGTTCAGCAGAGATGAACTGAGTTGACCCAGATGAGAAAAACTTCCCAGTCAATCCATAGCATCATAGGAATTGGTAAATGATTGCTGTTTAAGCCACTAAATTTGGGAGAGTGGTTAGAAACACAGCAAGAGCTAACTGATCTATTTTTTAAAAAAGCTAACATATAACTGGCAACAATATGAGCCCATCAGTAGGGGAACACTTGAATAAATAGTGGCATATTATGAGACATTATGCGGCTACTAAGAAAAATAAGTTAGACATGCATCTGTTAGTCATCGTTTGTTTCAGTTTCCAACTAGGTTGTGAGCTCTTGGAGGACAGGAAGCTTGTCTCTCTCTACCTTCGCTGATTTCCTCCACAGCACAGTGGGAGCTCAAGTATTTGCTGATTGATTTGATTGCTCATTGGCTCCATTTTTTAAAGTAAAAGAAGCAGCCTTTAGTTGGAAGAGTTATTCTACTGGTATAGTCTCGAGAATGGACCATCTGGTGGAATGAGGTCTGTATGTCTGCTTATTAAAGCTATAAGAGCTGAATTGGCAAAAGTCCCAATGTAATGGACAATCACGTGATCCACCAGAGCTGGCTTCGTGAGCAGGTTATCAGTGTAGCCATACACTGCCCTGTGCTCAGAAGGACCTTGCGCTTGGGGATTGAAGCTGTTTGGCTGCAGTCTTGAAATTCGTTATTTTTTAAAATTAATTTTTATCGGAGTATAGTTGATTTACAACATTGTGTTAGTTTCTGCTGTATAGCAAAGTGAATCAGCCACACATATACATATATCCACTCTTTTTGAAATTCTTAATAATCTTACCTTTGACATTGTGTTCTGTAAGTGAATTCGGATGGCACAGTGGAGTCTCAGTTCACTTGTGGTCCCACCATTCCAGCTGGCTGAGATGGGTCCTCAGCCATGGGGTCTGGGTCCAGAGTAATGATGTAGCCAGCTCTACGTGAATTGTATTAGGAAACTGCAGAGGAAAGAAAATATATATTGTTTCAATACAAACAGAAAAGCCTGGCATTGTGTGAAATAACAGTGTAGCTACCTTCTGCTTGTGGTGAGAGAAATGAAATTAGTCTAAGATGGCACATTTGACAATGAAGAATATAGAAGAATGCTTCCTGGACCTGACACTGGCTCTTGCTACCTGTTTGTCTATCTTTTTTCCCCTCCAAAGAATCAGCTTTTGCTTTTGTTAATATTCTCTATGATTTTGGTGTCAGTTTATTCATTTTTGCTCTTGTCCTTCTGTTAATTTTTTCTCTGTTATTTGATTTTCCTCGGTTATTCTATTTGGATCAAATACTTGATGTATATATAGCTAGGTGCTTTATTAACAAGAACAATTCTGTAAGTTGCCTAGCCTGACACTATCTTTAACCAATTTTCTGGAAAAGGTGGAGAGAGTTCCACAACTCTACAATGATAACTGAACTTCAATTTGGAAACAGATTTATGTAGAAAAAAACCAGTTTAACCCAAAATATGGAGTGACTACTTCACAGCAATCAAATGCTGTTACAATGCATCCTACTCTGACTCCACGAGCACTGCTCCGTGGTTAGGTCTGTTGTCTCTTTGTTACTTGGGATCACGCCATGTGCCCTGCTCACCGCCAGAAGGGAGAGTAGTGCTGGTGGTTAAGTAAGTGGTAAGGACAGGATTGTTGCTGATAACACGCATGAACCTGAACAAGCAGCTGAGAGAAACTCACAGACACCTGCTCGTCAACCTGGTGCTCAGGGCAGGCTAGGAGTGCAGAGTATGAACTGAAGTATCAGGCAGGCCTGGTTTGATTCCATTTCTTTCAATTACTAGCTGAGTTACCTGCTGGCACTTTCCTTACTCACTACAAATCTCCCCTTTCTTGTTGTAAAATAGAGGTAATAACACTTTTCACTTACAGTTATTTGAGTTTTAAATGAAATGCGTCACTTTCTCTGAGAAGCCTTCCCTAACACAATCAACTGTAATTTTTCCTTGTTGCACACAATTATTTTCCTTTAGAGCACTTATCTCAATTTGTATGTATACATTCATTCATATATTTATAGATTAATTTGCTGAATATTTGCCTATCTTGCTAGACTGTTAAATTGGTGAGTACAGAGACAATATCTGTTTTGTCCCTCACTTTATACCTGCACTGAGCAAAGTATCTGCCACCTAATAGCTGCTCAATAAATATTTGTAGAATGGACAACAAAATGCTCAGCACAGTGCTATGTGTTTAATATAATAAAGTAGACAACTCAAGAACCGAAATAAATACAACAAAGGAATGATAATTTCTTTTTTTTAAACTTATTTGACATAGGTGGCCTTGACCTACTCCCTCAGCCAATTCTTTGTCAATTTGAGCACTCTTAAGTCTCAGCAGCATTCAGTGTCAGGCTTACATTATTTCATTGCTCACTCATTTACTCAGAAACTCCTTTTGCTGAATTTCCCCTAACGGACACTTTCATAACACTGCGAGATCCATGGCTTCTGGTCTCTGGGAGAAGTCTCCCTTAAGGAGGAGGACTGGCCCTTGCACAGGCCCAATATTCGTCCATTTTTCCTAGCTCTTTTGCTACTTCTGTATACTGAAGGGCTATCTGTCAGAAAGTGCTTCTGACTGACTCACTTCTGAGTGAATTATTCTGTTTTGAAAAAAAAGTCTATACTGAAACATGTTCAACCTAATTAATCCATACCACAAGTAAAAAATAGAACGCTCAGTTTTTATTTTTTTCACCCCTCCCCCGCCGCTGCCACACACACTCACACGCACACACAGAGACACACAGACACACATATAAACCTCTGTGTAACAAGACGACAAAGCCCAGATTCTGGCTCTCAAGTATTCTAAGTAATATTAAGTGCATTCAAATTCTTGTGCAAGAAAGGAGTGTGGCCAGTGCCCTAGTAGCAGTATTGACTAGTACCAGCTTGATTTTAACTGATGGCCCAGAGACAAAATCTCCTTTATGTAGGTAGCAATTTCCTGGGGCATGAATAGATATCTAATTTATATTTACTTTGCCCTAACATCTCAGTGTCAATTCCCCTGCTTTCTGAACCCAGGACCTGAGTTTAGATATGCAGAAAACAAATCAATGAAAATGACTCTTTAAATTTCCCTCCACATATTTGATATTTCCCATGTGTCATTTCATTGCATCTTATCATTTATCAGAATCAGACTTGACTTTGAAAATGCTAAATCCCTGTGTTGTCTATGTCTAATGATATAGTTTACAAAACTTTCTAAAGGAAAATAGACAGGGTCGATTGGTATAGCAATTATGCATAGCAAAGTATATGCTCGTTGATATGAATTACTATATTTTGTGAACTCGTACTTTGAATATTTTTATTTTTCCCAAATTTCAGACATATAAAATTTTACATATTTATATCTTATAAAATGGAAGTAAACAAGTAGTTCAGCACATAAATCTCAGTATCTGCTCGTGGGTTCATTCCCTCCATGGGCCTGGGAAAGCGATAAGGCAGGATGACTGAAATATGAGCAGACAACGGTACCATTTTTTTGCACTTATTTTTCAAACTTCTCTGCAAGGACATCTTTGTTTGGTTCATACATTTCAGGTATGTTCTTTTTTTAGTGTCTCAGCTATAGAAAGAATTCTCAGGGTCTGAGTAATGAGTAGCTGTGTGGTTCGTCAGATAATGTCACTTTAGAAACTAGGATCTCTACATGACAATATGTAGCCCCTACCTGGATTCCTGACAGTCGTTTCTTTTTGGAATTATTTGGAGATGAAAGGAAAGCTTTAGAGGAAAGGGTGAGTGAGAAACCTGATGTAAACATGAAGATAGGCTCGAACAGCAAATGCCCCGAAGCCACGCTGTACCACTGATGACAGGGTCAGCACCATCTCGCACGGGGTCGACTATAACAGCTGCCAAACTGGTACCCTTGACTTTAGCCTCCACAGCAGTATGTCTTTTTCTTAAATATTTTACTGTTCCTCTTATATTACCATTATGCTCAAAAACTTTTAAAAGTAATAATAGTTACCATGTTTTAGGGCTTTGGCCTCGTTGTATTTAATAGTTTATTTCTAATCCTCATGGTAACACTGCAGGGGAACAAGTATGACACCCGTTTTATGTTACGCAAATGATGTGGCATTAATTAATCACGATCCTGTTAAAATATGTCAGATCATATCCACGCCTCTGCTCAACACTCTCCAATGGCTTCCCTTCTCACGTACAGTCAAGGCCAAAGTCCTTACCATAAGGCCTTACCTTATCCGATCCCCACCACTTCTCAGACCTCATCTTCTAGCCCCTCACTCTTTGGTGAGGGTTCCCTTGTCACCTATCCTCCACAACATTCCATAGCTCCTTCCCTGATTTATGTTTTATCCTTAGCACTTATCCCTCTCTACGGTACAAACAACATTACTGATTACTGTCATCTTATGTATTGTTTGTCTTCCTCCACTAAATTGTCAGCACCATGAGAACAGGGATTTTTGTCCTTTCGTTCACTACCGTATTCCCAGCTCCTAGCATATGGCTGGCATTTACTAAATATTTGCTAAATAAAGTAAATTTCATTCCTTTACATTTTAAAATTATGAACTACATCATCTACACTCAGAGCCTATATACTGGCAGATACAGTTGACAGACGACTAAGGAAATTACCAATACTTTACATGTCACCCGTGTACTCCTGCTCCACGGCGTCCACCTTTATCTCCCAGATTTGCCTTTATGAATTGAAAACAACACTCTTCTGTGTTTCTTAGAGTTTATCACTTATGTATGTATCTCTTAACAACATATTATATAGTTTTACCAGTTTTTGACCTTAATATAAATGAACTAATATGTATGTATTCTTCTGAAACTTGCCTTTTCACTCAACATGTTTCATGTGTTAATGGACATTTAGGATGTTCCCACATCTTAGCTATTGTGAATAATGCTGCAGTGAACATAGGAGTGCAAATATCTCTTTGAGGTACTGATTTCATCTCCTTTGGATATATACACAGAAGTGCAATTGCTGGATCACAGCGTAGTTGTATTTTTTTTTTAACGTCTTTATTGGAGTATAATTGCTTTACAGTGGTGTGTTAGCCTCTGCTTTATAACAAAGTGAATCAGCTATATGTATACATATATCCCCATATCCTCTCCCCCTTGAGCCTCCCTCCCTCCCTCCCTATCCCACCCCTCTAGGTGGTCACAAAACACCGAGCTGATCTCCCTGTGCTATGCGGCTGCTTCCCACTAGCTATCTATTTTACATTTGGTAGTGTATATATGTCCATGCCACTCTCTCACTTTGTCCCAGCTTACCCTTTCCCCTCCCCGTGTCCTCAAGTCCATTCTCTACATCTGCATCTTTATTCCTGTCCTGCCCCTAGGTTCTTCAGAACCTTTTTTTTTCTTTTCTTAGATGCCATATATATGTGTCATAGTTCTATTTTTAATTTTGTAAGGAACCTCCATATGGTTTTCCATAGTGGCCACAGCAGCTTACAATCTCACCAAAAGTGCGCCAGAGTTCCCAGTTCTCCACAGCTTCGCCAGCACTTATCTCTTGTTTTTTTAACTGAAGTATAATTGATGTACAATATTGCATTAGTTTTTGGTGTACGGCATAGTGATTCAGGGTTTTTTTGCAGATTAGATTCCATTACAGGTTATTTCAAGATATTGACTATAATTCCCTGTGCTATACAGTAAAATCCTTGTTGCTTATCTATCTTAGATATAGTAGTTTGTATCTCTTAATCCCATACTCCTAATTTGCCCCTTATTCTAAGGTGTGAGGTGATATCTCATTGTGATTTTGATTTGCATTTCCCTGATGATTAGTGATGTAGAGCAACTTTTCATGTGCCTGTTGGCCATTTGCATGTCTTCTTTGGAAAAATGTCTATTCGAGTCCTCTGCCTATTTTTTAATCAGATTGTTCAGGTTTTTTTGTTTGTGCGTTGGTTTTAAGCTGTATGAAGAACACACACTTTTTACCTCTTTCTCCTGAGGTCCCATTTAATCCAGAATCATAAAGATAACTAGAGGAGGCCACTAGCAAAAAGAGATTTCAACAACTGTCTAGAAGATATTCTAGAGTAGATGGGAGAGGAATGACTGATGAATGAGACAGAGGAAGTTGTAGTTCACAGCTGTGAAGGAAATTGCAGAATCACTGAGAGGCACTTTTGGTACTAATAAGTCAGTAAAGAGAAATGTGACCTCAAAAAACTGAAGCTTATTAAATCTCCACCACCAAACACCAGGGATTTATCGCTCAGGGAAACAAACAAGGAAACAAAGTGATAAGGGTCTTTCCTAAAGAGGTTAAATGCTGTGTATTGAGGGTACTAGGGCAGCTAGTGTAGCAATTAGCACCTCCAAAATAATGTGGCTTCGGTGAGTCACCTTGTGAAATAGTCGTCTCTCCTTAAAGCAAAATCTGTGAGTGAACGAGCTTCTTGCATGTGCAAAGCTTCTGGTCACCTTTTATATTGCTAAATCTTAAAATATGAAGGACAAACAATAACTAGGTTTTTGAGGACAGTCAGCAATGTGAAAAACAAGACCCAGAGAAGCAAGACCAATCAAAGACCTAAAAAGAGCTCTTAGCAAAGAATAGAAGAAAAAGTTGTGGCGATTTCACACAATTTAGACAAGTAGAAAAAGAAACAAATATATAAGGGAAATAAGAGACATGGAGAATTGATCCAAGAGTTCCACTATGTGAATATTTGGAGTTTCAAAAAGGCATTGAAAAATTATATAGAGAGCAAACTAGAAGCTAGAAGATGCAATGATGTGACACCTTCAAAATTCTAAGGGAAAATAATCTGCATTCTAGAATTCTTTTCATAAATTACCAATCAGGTTTGAGTACAGAATAAAGATCTTTTCAAATATGCAAGGGCCCAAATATTCCCTCTCATTCCTCCTTAAAATATTATTTATTTGTGTGATCCAGAAAAATGAGGTAGTCCCCTAAGAAGGAAGAATATAGAGTCTAGGAAATAGTGGTCAGACTAGGACCCTGGTGATGGAAGTTGGCCTATGATACAGTCATCATCCAGCGTGCATGATGTTCAGGGGCAGGATGCACAATGTTGAGCGGTAGATGCAGAGGCACAGATTGATGGTCAATAGTCTGATGTCAATTTGATTACTGTTCCTTTGTAGTATAACTTTTTCCCCCTTGCTCTTCCTTTCAGAAGTTCTAGGATCTTCTGTGTCTGTATTATATATTTTACTATGGTGCATCTGGATGAGTTTTATTGTTGTTATTGGGGTCATGGTGTTCATTACAGGGCATCTGACAACTTGCGTCCTTTAGTTCCTGGGCTCTTTCTCTGGGAGACAGTTTGCCTTCAGGAAGTATGCATTCTCTGGTCCTCAATGCTGTAAAGTTTATAGGGGCTGACCTGCTACAAGAGAAACCTATGACTTTCCAGTGGTGCCTAGGGTTGGGGGAATAGATTCAAATTAAGGATGCAATATTAACAAGTCTACTTGACTGACAAATGTAAAGTCATGCTCTCCAACATAAAGTTGATATTTTTACCTCTGTTTGCCTGACTTGTGTTTTCTCCCTTAGCGCGTTCTGATCTTAGATGTGGTAGAGGGGTATTTTTTTAAATTTATTTTTTTATTGAAGTATAGTTGAATTACAATGTTGTGTTAATTACTGGTGTACAGCAAAGTGACTCAGTTATGCATATATATACATTCTTTTTCATATTCTTTTCCATTATGGTTTATCACAGGATATTGAATGTAGTTCCCTGTGCTATACAGTAGGACCTTGTTATTTATCTATTCTATATATACCAGTTTGCATCTGCTAATCCCAGACTCCCAATCCAACCCTCTCCCGCCACCCTCCCCCTTGGCAACCACCTATTTTTTATTGACCTCATTCAACTCCAAGATTTCCCAGAATTCCTATCACACGTAATTGGGAAACCACAGTAATATGTTACTAAAACCTATAAAGCTCTCTGTCACAGCCTGGTCTCTTGCTAATCTTCCCACCTTCTCAGCTAACTCTATCGTATAGCTACACTGAACTATTTGCACTTCTTCAAATATGTCATGCCTTATCTCAATGTTGAACTTTGCATACTCTATTCCCTCTGTTTGGAGCACTCTTCCAACTTCCTCCTCACCTCTCTAAAAACTTGTCCTCCAGAAAGTCTTTCCTGATATCTCATAGAACCCTGTATATTCCTCAGCACAGTATTTATCATATTGCATTGTAATTTGATACCCCTTTTCCCATTAGACAGTAAGCTTCCTGAAGATGTTGATAGTGGCTTATTCTTCTCTACATATACCACATTATCTAACACAGTGCTTGGCACACAGCAGGTGCTCAATAAATGTTTGTTGGAGGGATTAACCTTTTGCATGTAGTTCAAGATAAAGAGTCTAATTTGCCCTCAATAAAAATAGAATCTTAAAAGGAAAAGCAGGGTCATTTCCTTCAGTTGCCTCATATAAATGTAACCATTGGCATAACCCACTTTCATCCTTCCCATATACACAGTCAGAGAGTCATAAGACAGGCAGATTGATCTAAGAGGCAGCAGACTGACCAGTCTAAGGGGATTGATCTGAAAGGTGGCAGAGATCAAACTATAGTTGGAAATGGAACTTTAGATAATGTCACTGGTCTGATATCTGGATCCTGAGAGCTGTGGTCCTGAAATGTAGGGGTGAGGGAGCTCCTTAGGTATTAAGAACCGTGTACTTTCTATAGCCCTACAGGGCTCATTGTTAGAAGAAGAAGGAGGAGAAGGAGGAGAGGAAGGAGAGGAAGAGGAAGGAGAGGAAGTGGAAGGAGAGGAAGAAGAGGAAGAGGCAGGAGAAGAAGAAGAGGAAGAGGCAGGAGAAGAAGAAGAGGAAGAAGGAGGGGGGGTTGGAGGGGAAAAAGGAGGAGGAGGAGGAGAAAGTAGTGGAGGGAGAGTTTCCTCCGTTTCCAATGGCAGAGCTATCATTAGGTGCTTTGTTTCAATAAATGAAGGTTATCTTCATGATCCTCTCACCTCTTTCCTCCTGTTCTTACAGTTGGAGCCCAATACCTTCATGCTCCCCTAGCCCTCCACTAGGGAAAATCACCCAGGTTGATACTCCACAAAGTACAGCAGGCCACAAAACTACCTTCTTCCTCCTCTCAACCCAAATCTCCATCCTTACAGAGCAGGGGTTAAGAGGAAGGAAGTTTTCACATTTTCAAGGAAGATACATATTAACGCAATGGAGTCTATAACTGGTAGGATTTCTTGCAGTGAAAAATTTGAGGGTGTGTGTGAAATTTTAGATTTAGGCATCAGCTACACGGTGTGACTATGAATCTGTCATTGGGTCTCTTTTTTTTTTTTTTTTAAGTTTCGAATTAATTATTTATTTATTTTTGGCCGTGTTGGGTCTTCGTTTCTGTGCGAGGGCTTTCTCTAGTTGCGGCGAGCGGGGGCCACTCTTCATCGCGGTGCGCGGGCCTCTCACTGTCGCGGCCTCTCTTGTTGCGGAGCACAGGCTCCAGACGCGCAGGCTCAGTAACTGTGGCTCACGGGCCTAGTTGCTCTGCAGCATGTGGGATCTTCCCAGACCAGGGCCCGAACCCGTGTCTCCTGCCTTGGCAGGCAGATTCTCAACCACTGCGCCACCACGGAAGCCCCTGGGTCTCTCTTAAAGTGATTTCTTTATTAAACACTGTCTTCCCTCCTTCCATTTGTGAACCTACAGCTTGTCTAAAAGTTTCCATTTTTTTACATTGACAGCAACAGTTGGGATAACTGTGGCAAACTACATATATGAATCATTTATGACTCAGACGCTGCTACGTCAGGGATTGCTTATCTTTCTATTTAAGATTATTCTCAAGTTTTCTCTTTGAATGTTGATCTTGAAGGGTTTGTTAAGAGGTAGACTCCTATGGAAAATAATACTAATGGCAAACCACATTTATATATTGTGTCTCAGTTTCTAAAACAATTCTCACATGCATTGACTTTGAGCCTTCAGTGAGCCTGAGAAATGGGTTGAACAGTATTATAACAAACCCTTTCCAATTGAGGAAATAGAAGTTCAGAGTTTGGATGGCTTGTAGAAGGTTCTCTGCTGTTAATAAAGGAACAAAGCTAGTAGGTTAGAATCCATGTTTCTCAGTCCTGGATTGAGCTCTTTCTACCACATCATTCTGCCTCAAAAACAAAGTTAAGGTTAAGCAGATATCTGGATAACTTTAAGCTCTGGATTTAAGAAACATAGCCCAATTATTGGTTGTTAAAGAGAACATATGATAAAAATATTTTACACTATAGTCAGGTATAGATATATGCTACATCAGGTGAGGACAAGTGAATGAAGAAGATCTATCTCTTATTTCTTCACTGAGGATAGAAGAATTATCATCTTTCCTCTGGATGAACTAACCCTATGAGGAGAAGTTCTATTCATAGAACCATGACTAAGTTGCCACTGCTCATTTGTTGTAATGGTAGCTTACCCAAATTACACAAAAATCCTTCAGAGGAAATTGAGTTTTGCATGTTGAACTTGTAAAGACTATGCATATGGTGACAGTAACATCAGAGGAGTCATAAAAATAATATATTTATTAATCTGAGGGAAGCACAAGTTACTAAGTTCATCTTCATGCTGTTACAAATTCCTAGGGAACACTAACAGTTAAAGAGTTAATGTTAACTTGGGAAAATATAAATTGAGCCAAAACTATCTGGATATAAAATACATATAACTATGAAAGTTGGAGAAGAGAATCAAAGACAAGTTCTTTTAGATGGATTTAGGACAAAAGCAGATCATTCAATACAGAAACATTGGGAAAAGACAAGGGAAAAGAGTCTTTAAAATATTCTACAGCTATAAATCCAAGTAAGTTATGCTTTTTTGTTCAATGAAAAATGAATGTCTTCTGTCAGATACCAGTTTGTTTTTGTGTTGCTATATATGCCTATTTTTTAAAAGTATAGTAGTACCCTGTTATAAACAGTATTATTGCATGGGTTTAGATGGGGTTTAGGCCCAATCATTTCTTCCAAATACGAGAGTTTGAAGCTGCAGCAGGGAGTGTGGTAGAAAATAATCCTGAACTATAAGTCAGAACACCTGAGTTCTCTTTCTTGTTCTGAAGCCTACTAGCTTTGACTGGTGTGCTTTAAAAGCCCATCACTTCACTGTGCCTATTCCCTTTTCTTAGAGAATGTGCCTTGCCTTTAGCATAAAGCGAGCAGCTACTTCCCGTATGACCCTGTACCCCCTAGCTACAGCTGAGTGATACAGGGATGAAAACCTGTCTCAAGCTTGGGCAATCAGCCTTTCTTTTCTGGAAAGCTGATCATGTAGACCTGGGGCCCAGGGCTGCCATTTGCTGGAGGCAGGCATGCTGGCCATATGCAAATGGATAAGTGAGCAGTAAAGAATGAAGCAGAGATGTAGAGAGAAACACACGTAGCGCGTGTGTGTGTGTGTGTGTGTGTGTGTGTGTGTGACTAAGAGAGAGACAGTAAGAGCAAGAGAATGAGTGAGATAGAGATGGAGATGGAGACAGAGACAGAAACAGAGATAAAAATCCAGATAGAGATTAGTTGCTCTGATGGAGGGAAAAGAGGGTGTGTCAAAGCATAGACAGGCTGTAAAAAATTCCACCTGGAAATGACACATCTGCTCATATTTCATTGGTCAAAACAAGTTATGTGACTACACATAAACTCAAGAGGTCAGGGCAGTACAATCTTTCCATGTGCCAAGAAGGAGAAAGAGCCTAAACATCTGTGATCAGTGCTAATGACGACCATATTCAGGTACCATCATAGGAGTCCAAGGAAAAATCAAATGAGGTAATGTATGAAAGCAGGTCTTTTGTAACTTTAAAGTGGCATTTAGATGTAAGAGATGGTTATAACTACATGGTGCAGGTCTGTAATTTAACTGGCATACATCTGGAGTTCATTAGACCCATCAAATTTCAAAAATCAATTCGAGGCAGAGAGTAATATAGGTGCGATGGGATGCATATTTTTTTAATCTTTGTTCCTGCTTTCCTTACCGGTGTACAAAGCATATCTAGGCCAGAATAACTAAAATTGTTCTCTGGTTCTGCAACTCCATGCTGAGAAAGAAGTAGAATTCTTTCAGCTGAATAATGCAGAGTGAAAGTGCTAAGAGTAGTTTGATGTTGGGCATGTTAAATATCTGATTGTTTTGTAAATACTCCACTCTGAAGGCAGATGAAAGTAACAGCTTCTTTCACACTTTCCCTTTTTATTCCTCAGAATAGAAAATTCCCCTTTTTCTAATACACTAAGCAGTCCTTCAAGTGTCCAAGGAGCAGAATGCTTGATTACCCTTTTCACAGGCAAGAGGAAAAATCAGTGGGTCTAAGTGGCTGCAAAAGAGAGAAATGAGTTGGAGTAGTTTCAGAAGGAAGAGGTTTCTCTCCGACGGAGAAGGGTTAGTCAAATGGGGTAAGCGGAGAGAAGAGAAAAAAGACCTCGTGTCCATTAGGAAACTTGGAATGAGTTGAATGATATACAGGAGACAGTCTTTATTCTATGGATGTCAAATGATTTGAAATATACAGTTAAACCAAAAGTAGAGGACACTTCTATGTTCTGTGGACTCAGGCATTTGTGTATTATCTGACAGACAATTTGGTTAAGGTCTGCTTTACTCTATATTTTTACTCTTAGGGGTTAAATTCTGATCCTACGTACGTTTGACAAATTAATTTTTCTAAATAAGGATTTTAGGTAAATTAATTACGATCTAATTACCAGCTTTTATCATCTTCATAACAGAGGTAATTTTATCATCAAAAAAGCAGGAAAGACTAATGAACAACTAGCCCTCTCTATCTCCCTTACAGACAGCAGAAAACAGAAAATGTTTTTTTAATAATTCGTATTAATTTGGGGAAAATGTGATTCTGGAAAGTTGGAAAGCTGGAGACAGAGATATTGTTCAGAGTCATGCGGGCACTCACTCTGAGGATATGGCCTCACTGCTGCCAGGAGACCCCAGTATTTTGTAAACATTACCTTAAATGGAATAATACTGAACATTGTTGTAATTCTTCTAGAATGGTTATGTAAACCTCAAGAGTAAAAGGGATATGGCATATCAAAAAAATTAAACCTCTTGGATCCAACAGGCATTGCTGTTGCAGGCACAGCTAGTTAGTTACCTACTCAACATCCATTTTCCACTTCTTCCTTACCAACAGAACTCACATTTTGTTTGCATTGACAACTTCCCCAGCCATTCACCATACTAAAAATGCTCATCTTCCTAGCCTCTCGTGCAGCTAAGAGTGGCTATGTGACCTAGTTCTGGAAAATGAGATATAATCAAAAGTCATGACTCCTCTGTTAGAGTGGAGAAATATTAGAGGCCAGAAAATAAGCAAAGTCCTGGCCAAGATTTGCTTACTGTGGGTCTACTGGGTCCATGAACCCATCTACTGGTCATTTCCCTGGTCCCATATGTATAATTGGATTGGCATACTTGGAAGTTGGAATAACACACACACTGGAACCTTGGCCTGCAGGGTTAGAGCTGCCCTGACCCCGACCCAGATGAAGGTAGTAAATTTAAACCAATATCACATTCTGGGAGTGGGAGAAATTGGTACCACAGTAAGGAAGGAGCTGAAGGATGCAGAGGTTGTAGTTTCCATCATATCTCCATTTAATTCAGCAGTCTGGTCCCTGGAGAAAAGGAATCGATCCTAGATGGTGACCACAGAGTACCATAAACTCAAGCAAGTGGTAGCTCAAATCCCAGCCACAGTGTCAGATATGCTCATTAGAGGAGATTAAGGTGGTCTCAGGTACGTGACATGTGGCTGCAGATTTGGCAAATTCTTTCTTTTCTACTCAATCAAAGAGGATCAAAACTAGTTCATATTCTCAAGGATGGAAATCAATATACATTGATAGTTTTGCCCTTGGGTTATGAAAAATATCTGACCCTTGGATATAAAGTAATCTGAAGGAATCTGGACAACCTGCACAGCCTGTAGAATATCACATTGATCCTTTAAATCAATGAGTTCATGCTAATTGGACTGTAGCAGTACGAAATGGTGAAGCTGCTGGAGACCTTGGTAAGACACATGCTTCCTACACAGGAAGTAGGAGATAAATGCTAAAAGATTCAGGAGTCTGCCAGATCACTCTAGTTTTTAGGAGCCCAGCTATCAGTGGAGTGCTGGGACCTTCTCATCAAAGGAAAAGACCAATTTTTGCACTTGCTCCACCGCAAAGAAAGAAGCACTTGTGCCTGGTGGGCCTCTTTAGGTTATGCAAGTTGCGTATTTCACACCTTGCAATACTGCTCCAGCCCATATACCAGGTAAAAAGTAAAGCTATCAGCTTTGAGTGGGGCATAGAGCAAGAAAGAGCTTTGCAGCAGGTCAAGGTACAAGCAGCCCTGCTGCTTGAGCCATATGACTCTGCAGACTCTATGATTTTACAGATATTGGGGAGGGGGAAGAAGAAGTTACACTGAGTTTGTGGAAAGCTTGGAGGGAGAATCATAACATGAGCCCCTGGAGTTCTGGAGTAAGACCACGCCATACGCGTTAGAGAATTAAAACCTTTTGAAAAACAACTCTTGTTATGGTACTGGAGACTGGTAGAGTGAGAGATTATCTAACTGTAGGACACCAAGTGACCATGCATCTGGAATTCCCCACTATGAGTTGGGTTCTGTCAGATCAATCAGTTGTAAGGTCTGGTGAGCCCAGAAATAACTCATCATAAGATGGAAGTGCTACATCTGAGACTGAATGCAAGGAAAACCAGAGGGTACCAGCAAGCTGAATGAAATAGTAGCCCAGATCCCAGTGTCATCTACCACATTTGCACCATCTCCTCTCCCTCAGCCATGCCTATGGCCATATTGGGAGTCCCATGTGATCAACTGATGCTGGACTTTTGAGAAATCCCAAGCTTGGTTTAAAGATGGGTCAGCTTGCTAGATGAACATGAAACCAAAAATGGATGGCAATTGCATAATAACCTCATTCAAGGGAGGCCAGGAAAGACAACAATGAGGGAAAATTCTCCCAATGGGTGGAGTTTCAGGCGGTACACCTTACTGTCCACCCTTTGCGGAAGGAGAAGTGTTTAGGGGTTGGAATATATGTACAGGCTCATGAGCAGTGGCAAATGGTTTGTCTGGCTGGTAGGGGCCTGAAAAGAAAAAGGATCGAAAGGTCTGGGAGAAGGAACTCTGGAGTAAAGCCACGTGGATAGACATCAGAGTGGGCACAACCTGTGAAGGTCTTTGTTTCATACTTTAATGCTAACCAGAGAGCACCTACTATGGGAGAGGGACTGAGCAACCAAATTGTTAAGATGTCTTGATCAGTTGATGTTAGCTAACCTTTGGCACCAGCTACCCCAAAACTGCATGCCAGACACACGGAGGCAGAAATTGAGGCTATACATGAGCCCAGCATCATGGACTTCCATTCATCAAGGCTGATGTAGCTTCGGGTGTCAAATGCCCAACTGGCCAGCAATAGAGGCCAGCACTGCCCTTCCAATATGCTATCCTTCCTTGAGGATATCAATTGGCCATGAGTGTGGCCAATCGGTCCCTTTGTATCCTAGAAGGGCAGTGGTTTGTTCTCAGAAACAGGTAGGTATCCCAGGTATGAGATTAGCTTTCTTGTCTGCAGGGCTTCAGCCAGCACCACTATCTGAAGGCTTATAAAAGGATCCACCGAAATAGGATCCCACATAACATATCATCAGAAAAGAGAGCCCAATTTGCAGGAAAAGGAGTATGGGAGTAGGCTCCAAACCACGAGTTCCACTGGTTGTTTCACATATGGTATCACACAGAAATTGCCAGCCTGATAGTATGTCAGTAGGCCTGCTGAAGTCCCAGCTGTAGTGCTACCTTGAAGGCGATACTCTGAAAGCATGGGATTCCCTTTCTTAGGATGCAGTGTATGAATAAAATCAAAGACATATATGGTTCTGTGACATACTAGGATGAAGACGTGGTCTGGGAAACAATGGATACAAAAGCAGGAGTGCCCCCACTTACTATTCCTCCCTGTCACCTAATGGGAGACCTTGTGTTTCTTGTCCCTGGAACTACGAGCTCAACAGAGTTAGAGTAGAAGTCCTTGTCACCAGAGGAAGCCTGCTTTTACCAGGGCACACAGTGGAGGTAACACTGAATTATAAGCTACAACTACCAGTAGAGCACCTGGGGCTCCTTGTGTTCTGGGACCACAAGCGAGAAAAGAAGTTACCATCTTGGCAGGAGTCATTCACTCTAATCAGCAGGAAGAGGTAGGGCTGTTGCTAGGCAATGGAAACAGGGTGAACACTTATGGGACACAGGTGATCAACTTGGGCATCTCTCGATTCCCCTGTTTGCCCATTGTAACTCTCAATGTGCAAGAGCAGCAACCCCAGCCTGAGAAAGATATGGTGATCAGGGGCTTAGGTTATACCATGAGGGTCAAGATTACACCATCAGGAAAGCCACCAAGACCAGCACGTGCGGTAGCTGGAGATAAGAGGAATCTATTTAGATTAGACAGTGGAGAAAAAAAAAGTGAGTATCAATTGCAACTCTGAAACTAACTGCAGTGGCAGGTGCTGTGGTTGGCTCCACTGACTTCCTTTTTCTAAGTTTCTCCTCAGGAAGGAAAAACCCACCACGTGGTTGAGGGAGCTCCTCACTCATATGAAGCGAGTGGACGATGGTGAACACAGAGATGCTCAGCCTAAATCCCCCTTCAAGGAAGGACTTGCTGCCCAGCTCCTTCTGGGCCTGCTTCAGCTGAGCCACCTCACCCACGATGAGGCATTTCTTTGGTGGCACACATTCAATGACTGAACAAGGTGAGAGGAGAAGAGCCTGGGCATTCCAGACCAACCAGAGATACCCCTGTCAGGGAATTTTCACTCCAGAGCTCCTCATCGGGTTGGCTGGGGCTTTGCTGGACCTGCTGTTCAACTTCTTCCTCTGCACAATCCCACTTTCTCCCCTTTCCTTCCAAAAGTGCTAAGCCTAGACATCACTCGCAATAGATACTGTCTCATAGTATGCTTCTGTAGAGCTGTGTGTGTGTGTGTGTGTGTGTGTGTGTGTGTGTACGTTAGATTTTGATGTCCTACAAGGGTAAGCTGAGTCTCTTCCCCTTGATTTGCTGTGGAGTCTCATGGATGGACACATATTCCTCAAACACTATATTAAAGGATGATGGAAAGGAGCATCTCTCAGACCTGTTGCAAGGGCCTATTAGCAGTAACATGACTTCTCATATGGCTTCCAGAATGGCACATTCTACTTCCTACATGTTTGCAAGTAGATGCAGCTTACAGGATGTTTGATTTCTATACAGCCAGTCATTTGGATGGAATAGGAGAGTGGTTAAAAGAGCAAACTTTGGAGTCAGACATATGTGGGTTCCTCTCATGGTTCATCACTCACTAGTTGTGTGACTGTGGGCAGACTACTTGACTTCTGAGACTCAGTTTCCTCATCTGTACAATGGCTGTTCTATTAATACCTACCTCCGAGGTTGTTAAAGAGATAAATTGCAGCAGTGACTTGTGGTCTTTACCGAAGCCAGAGCCTGTGCACTCATTTATTTTCTTATTTATCCTACACTAATTGAACTTACTGTATGTGGAGACACTGTGCTAGGCAAGTGGAAAACAGATAAATGAATGAAATACAAGATCTTGTCCTTCAACATGCTATGTTCTAAAGGAGAAAAACAAACACGCAAATAGATTCTTACAATACCACGTGGTAAGTACAACAATGGGTGTTGGTACAGGATTCTTTAGCAGCACAGATAAAGGGCATCTCCTTCAGATTAGTTGTTGAATTGAGGATTCCTGTAGGTTATAGTTATATTAAGTTTTTAAAGATAAATAGGAAGTAGTTGGATGGAGGAAGGGTTCTATTGTGAGTTCCAGACAGATGGAGAAATACATGCTCAGTCATAGAAGATTAAACAGAAAGCAAGAATAGGGAGCATCACACAGTTCAACAAGGGAAGGGATGAGATATGAGGCAGAAGACAACAACGAAGGCCAGACAATCTAGAACTTTGTTAGCCAGATTAAGGACTTTATCCTGAGGCACTAAGGAGATATTGAGGAGTTTTAGCAAGAGACTGATCAGATTTGTCTATCAGGGGCCTTCCAAGTATGGTCCAAGATTTTGCAGCAAAAGTTATCACCTGGGAGCGTTCAGAAGTGCAAATTCTCGGGCCCTAACCTGGACCTGCTGATGCAGAGCCTCTGGGAGTGGGCCCAGCAATCTGTTTTAACAAGCCCTCCCGGCCATTCTGATGCACGCTCAATTTTGAGAACCACTGATCTATGACTCTAGCTGCAATAGAAAAAATGGGTTGTCGGAGGTGGGAGGGGACAAGACTGGACGTGGGGAGAATGGTTAAGAAGTTATTATGATAATTCAGTTCAGAAATGATGTGGGTGCTGAAGATTCCACTCCTGAAAATCAGATCATCCTTTATCAATCTTGCTTTTTTAAAAAAATCAGTTCCCAGAACTTTCAGTGTTTCCAGCCCTATTTCCGGACTGGTTTCACTTTTCTTGTACATTTTCCCTAAAACACCATAACTACTGCTGAAAAGAACACACATTGGACTCAATCCTATAGCCTAGTGCTTCTGAAAACTCTGAGCATGATATAAAGGGCTTTCACAATCTGGCTTCATTCCCTACTACTCTATGCAAACTCTTTTCTTATGACGCTGTTCTCCCTGCTTGGATGCTGCCTTAGTCTGGCGGAGCTGCCACAGACTATACAATATCACAGACAGGGCAGCTTAAACAACAGAAATTTATTTCTCACAGTGCTGGAAGCTGGAAGTTTGAGATCAAAGTACCAGCATGGTTGGGTTCTGGTGAGGAATCTCTTCCTTCTCTCTGTGGGAGAGAGTGCTGGTGACTCTTCCTCTTCTTATTAAGGTACCAGTTCTGTTGGGTTAGGGCTTCATACTTTTGACCTTATTTAACCTTAATCACCTCCTTAAAGACCCTCTCTTCAATATAGTCACACTGGGCAGGGGGAGTTAGGGCTTCAACATATGAATTTGGGGAGGACACAATTTAGTCCATAGCAAATGCTAATCCTTCACTTCTCAACTGGCAAACTTCTATCCCCCCTTCAAAATTCAGCACACATCTCTTCTGTTTGTATACTGTTATTGGTGTCATACCCTTGATGATAGGAAAGGATTAGCCTTTTTTTAAAATGTTTATTTATTTCCTTATTAGTCATCCATTTTATACACATCAGTGTATACATGTCAATCCCAATCTCCCAATTCATCCCACCACCACCCCCACACCCCCGCCGCTTCCCCCCTTGGTGTCCATACGTTTTTTTCTCTACTTCTGTGTCACAAGTTCTGCTCTGCAAACTGGTTCATCTGTACCATCTTCTAGGTTCCACATATATGCGTTAATATACGATATTTTTCTCTTTCTGACTTACTTCACTCTGTATGACAGTCTCTAGATGCATCCACGTCTCTACAAAAGACTCAAGTTCATTCCTTTTTATGGCTGAGTAATATTCCATAGTATATATGTGCCACATCTTCTTTAACCATTCACCTATTGATGGGCATTTAGGTTGCTTCCATGACCTGGCTATTGTAAATAGTGCTGCAATGAACATTGGGGTGCATGTGTCTTTTTGAATTATGGTTTTCTCTGGGTATATGCCCAGTAGTGGGATTGCTGGGTCATATGTTAGTTCTATTTTTAGTTTTTTAAGGAACCTCCATAATGTTCCCCATGGTGGCTGTATCAATTTACATTCCCACCAACAGTGCAAGAGGGTTCCCTTTTCTCCACACCCTCTCCAGCATTTATTGTTTCTAGATTTTTTGCTGATGGCCATTCTGACCGGTGTGAGAGGATATCTCATTGTAGTTTTGATTTGCATTTCTCTAATGATTAATGATGTTGAGCATTCTTTCATGTGTCTGTTGGCAATCTGTATATCTTCTTTGGAGAAATGTCTATTTAGGTCTTCTGCCCATTTTTGGATTGGGTTTTTTTTTTTGATATTGAGCTGCATGAGTTGCTTGTATGTTTTGAAGATTAATCCTTTGTCAGTTGCTTCATTTGCAAATATTTTCTCCCATTCTGAGGGTTGTCTTTTCGTCTTGTTTATGGTTTCCTTTGCTGTGCAAAAGCTTTTAAGTTTCATTGGGTCCCATTTGTTTATTTTTGTTTTTATTTCCATTACTCTAGGAGATGGATCAGAAAATATCTTGGTGTGATTTATGTCAAAGAGTGTTCTTCCTATGTTTTCCTCTAAGAGTTTTATAGTGCTCGGTCTTACATTTAGGTCTCTAATCCATTTTGAGTTTATTTTTGTGTATGGTGTTAGGGAGTGTTCTTATTTCATTCTTTTACATGTAGCTCTCCAGTTTCCCCAGCACCACTTATTGAAGAGACTGTCTTCTCTCCACTTTATATCCTTGCCTCCTTTGTCATAGATTAGTTGACCATAGGTGCGTGGGTTTATCTCTGGGCTTTCTATCCTGTTCCATTGATCTATATTTCTGTTTTTGTGCCAGTACCATATTGTCTTGATTACTGTAGCTTTGTAGTATAGTCTGAAGTCAGGGAGCCTGATTCCTCCAGCTCCGTTTTTTTCCCTCAGGACTGCTTTGGCTATTTGGGGTCTTTTGTGTTTCCACACAAATTTTAAGATTTTTTGTTCTAGTTCTGTAAAAAATGCCATTGGTAATTTGATAGGGGTTGCATTGAATCTGTAGATTGCTTTCGGTAGTATAGTCATTTTCACAACATTGATTCTTCCAATCCAAGATCATGGTATATATCTCGCCATCTGTTGGTATCATTAATTTCTTTCATCAGTGTCTTATAGTTTTCTGCATACAGGTCTTTTGTCTCCCTAGGTAGGTTTATTCCTAGGTATTTATTCTTTTTGTTGCAATGGTAAATGGGAGTGTTTCCTTAATTTCTCTTTCAGATTTTTCATCATTAGTGTATAGGAATGCAAGAGGTTTCTGTGCATTAATTTTGTATCCTGCAACTTTACCAAATTCGTTGATTAGCTCTAGTAGTTTTCTGGTGGCATCTTTAGGATTCTCTATGTATTGTATCATGTCATCCGCAAACAGTGACAGTTTTACTTCTTCTTTTCCAATTTGGATTCCTTTTATTTCTTTTTCTTCTCTGATTGCCATGGCTAGGACTTCCGAAACTATGTTGAATAATACTGGTGAGAGTGGACATCCTTGTCTCGTTCCTGATCTTAGAGGAAATGCTTTCAGTTTTTCACCATTGAGAATGATGTTTGCTGTTGGTTTGTCATATATGGCCATTATTATGTTGAAGTAGGTTCCCTCTATGCCTACTTTCTGGAGAGTTTTTATCATAAATGGGTGTTGAATTTTGTCAAAAGCTTTTTCTGCATCTATTGAGATGATCATATGGTTTTTATTCTTCAATTTGTTAATATAGTGTATCACATTGATTGATTTGCGTATATTGAAGAATCCTTGCATCCCTGGGATAAATCCCACTTGATCATGGTGTATGATCCTTTTAACGTGTTGTTGGATTCTGTCTGCTAGTATTGTGTTGAGGATTTTTGCACCTATATTCATCAGTGATACTGGTCTGTAATTTTCTTTTTTTTGTAGTATCTTTGTCCGGTTTTGGTATCAGGGTGATGCTGGCCTCACAGAATGAGTTTGGGAGTTTCCTTCCTCTGCAGTTTTTTGGAAGAGTTTGAGAAGGATATGTGTTAGCTCTTCTCTAAATGTTTGATAGAATTCACCTTTGAAGCCATCTGGTCCTGGACTTTTGTTTGTTGGAAGATGTTTAATCAGTTTCAATTTCATTACTTGTGATTGGTCTGTTCATATTTTCTATTTCTTCCTGGTTCAGTCTTGGAAGGTTATACCTTTCTAAGAATTTGTCCATTTCTTCCAGGTTGTCCATTTTATTGGCATAGAGTTGCTTGTAGTAGTCTCTTAGGATGCTTTGTGTTTCTGCCGTGTCTGTTGTAACTTCTCCTTTTTCATTTCTAATTTTATTGATTTGAGTCCTCTCCCTCTTTTTCTTGATGAGTCTGGCTAATGGTTTATCAATTTTGTTTATCTTCTCAAAGAACCAGCTTTTAGTTATATTGATCTTTGCTATTGTTTTCTTTGTTTCTATTTCATTTATTTCTGCTCTGATCTTTATGATTTCTTTCCTTCTGCTAACTGTGGGTTTTGTTTGTTCTTCTTTCTCTAGTTCCTTCAGGTGTAAGGTTAGATTGTGTATTTGAGATTTTTCTTGTTTATTGAGGTAGGCTTGTACAGCTATAAACTTCCCTTTTAGAACTGCTTTTGCTGCATCCCATAGGTTTTGGATCATCGTGTTTTCATTGTCATTTGTCTCTAGGTATTTTTTGATTTCCTCTTTGATTGGTTATTTAGTAACGTATTGTTTAGCCTCCATGTGTTTGTTACATTTTTTTCCCTGTAATGCATTTCTAATCTCATAGCGTCGTGGTCAGAAGAGATGCTTGATATGATTTCAATTTTCTTAAATTTACTGAGGCTTGATTTGTGACCCAAGATGTGATCTATCCTGGAGAATGTTCCATGCGCACTTGAGAAGAAAGTGTAATCTGCTGTTTTTGGATGGAATGGCCTATAAATATCAATTAAATCTATCTGGTCTATTGTGAAATTTCAAGCTTGTGTTTCCTTATTAATTTTCTGTTTGGATGATCTGTCCATGGGTGTAAGTGAGGTGTTAAAGTCCCCCACTATTATTGTGCTGCTGTCGATTTCCTCTTTTAGAGCTGTTAGCAGTTGCCTTATGTACTGAGGTGCTCCTATGTTGGGTGCATATATATTTATAATTGTTATATCTTCTTCTTGGATTGATCCCTGGATCATTATGTAGTGGCCTTCCTTGTCTCTTGTAACATTCTTTATTTTAAAGTCCATTTTATCTGATATGAGTATAGCTACTCCAGCTTTCTTTTGATTTCCATTTGCATGGAATATCTTTTTCCATCCCCTCACTTTCAGTCTGTATGTGTCCCTAGGTCTGAAGTGGGTCTCTTTTAGACAGCATATATATGGGCCTTGTTTTTTTTTTTAAACTTTGGGTTTGTTTGTTTGTTTGTTTGTTTGTTTATTTATTTATTTATTTATTTATGGCTGTGTTGGGTCTTCGTTTCTGTGTGAGGGCTTCCTCTAGTTGCGGAAAGTGGGGGCCACTCTTCATCGTGGTGCGCGGGCCTCTCATTATCGCGGCATCTCTTGTTGCAGAGCACAGGCTCCAGACGCGCAGGCTCAGTAATTGTGGCTCACGGGCTTAGTTGCTCTGCGGCATGTGGGATCTTCCCAGACCAGGGCTCGAACCCGTGTCCCCTGCAGTGGCAGGCAGATTCTCAACCACTGCACCACCAGGGAAGCCCATGGGTCTTGTTTTTGTATCCATTCAGCAAGCCTGTGTCTTTTGGTTGGAGCATTTAATCCGTTCACGTTTAAGGTAATTATTGATATATATGTTCCTATTACCATTTTCTTAATGGTTTTGGGTTTGTTTTTGTAGGTCCTTTTCTTCTCTTGTGTTTCCCACTTAGAGAAATTCCTTTAGCATTTGTTGTAGAGCTGGTTTGGTGGTGCGGAATTCTCTTAGCTTTTGCTTGTCTGTAAAGCTTTTGATTTCTCCATCAAATCTGAATGAGATCCTTGCCGGGTAGAGTAATCTTGGTTGTAGGTTCTTCCCTTTCATCACTTTAAGTATATCATGCCAGTCCCTTCTGGCTTGTAAAGTTTCTGCTGAGAAATCAGCTGTTAACCTTATGGGAGTTCTCTTGTATGGTATTTGTCGTTTTTCCCTTGCTGCTTTCAATAATTTTTCTTTGTCTTTAATTTTTGCCAAGTTGATTACTATGTGTCTCGGCGTGTTTCTCCTTGGGTTTATCCTGTATGGGACTCTGCGCTTCCTGCACTTGGGTGGCTATTTCCTTTCCCATGTTAGGGAAGTTTTTGACTATAATCTCTTCAAATATTTTCTCTGGTCCTTTCTCTCTCTCTTCTCCTTCTGGGACCCCTATAATGCGAATGTTGTTGCGTTTAATGTTGTCCCAGAGGTCTCTTAGGCTGTCTTCATTTCTTTTCATTCTTTTCTCTTTATTCTGTTCCGCAGCAGTGAATTCCACCATTCTGTCTTCCAGGTCACTTATCCATTCTTCTGCCTCAGCTATTCTGCTATTGATTCCTTCTAGTGTATTCTTCATTTCAGTTATTGTATTGTTCATCTCTGTTTGTCTGTTCTTTAATTCTTCTAGGTCTTTGTTATACATTTCTTGCATCTTCTTGATCTTTGCCTCCATTCTTTTTCCGAGGTCCTGGATCATCTTCACTATCATTATTCTGAATTCTTTTTCTGGAAGGTTGCCTATCTCCACTTCATTTAGTCGTTTTTCTGGGGTTTTATCTTGTTCCTTCATCTTGTACATATCCCTCTGCCTTTTCATCTTGTCTGTCTTTCTGTGAATGTGGTTTTTGTTCCACAAGCTGCAAGATTGTAGTTCTTCTTGCTTCTGCTCTCTGCCCTCTGGTGGATGAGGCTACCTAAGAGGCTTGTGCAAGTTTCCTGACGGGAGGGACTGGTGGTGGGTAGAGCTGGCTGTTGCTTTGGTGGGCAGAGCTCAGTAAAACTTTAATCCGCCTGTCTGCTGATGGGTGGGGCTGGGTTCCCTCCCTGTTGGTTGCTTGGCCTGAGGCAACCCAACACTGGAGCCTACCCAGGCTCTTTGGTGGGGCTAATTGCGGACTCT
Organism: Eschrichtius robustus; assembly: GCF_028021215.1. Lineage (NCBI taxonomy): Eukaryota > Metazoa > Chordata > Mammalia > Artiodactyla > Eschrichtiidae > Eschrichtius > Eschrichtius robustus. Next base: position 120,701,130 of record NC_090845.1, on the reverse strand, counting down.
GGGAGGGCTCACGCCAAGGAGTACTTCCCAGAACTTCTGCTGCCAGTGTCCTTGTCCTCACAGTGAGACACAGCCGCCCCCAGCCTCTGCAGGAGACCCTCCAACAGTAGCACATAGGTCTGGTTCAGTCTCCCCTGGGGTCACTGCTCCTTCCCCTGGGTCCCGATGCACACACTACTTTGTGTGTGCCCTCCAAGAGTGGAGTCTCTGTTTCCCCCAGTCCTGTCGAAGTCCTGCAATCAGATCCCACTAGCCTTCAAAGTCTGATTCTCCAGGAATTCCTCCTCCCGTTGCCGGACCTCCAGGTTGGGAAGCCTGATGTGGGGCTCAGAACCTTCACTCCAGTGGGTGGACTTCTCTGGTATAAGTGTTCTCCGGTTTGTGAGTCACCCACCCAGCAGTTATGGGATTTGATTTTATTGTGATAGTGCCCCTCTTACCATCTCATTGTGGCTTCTCCTTTGTCTTTGCATGTGGGGTATCTTTTCAGTGAGTTCCAGTGTCTTCCTGTCGATGATTGTTCAGCAGTTAGTTGTGATTCCGGTGTTCTCAAAAGAGGAAGTGAGAGCATGTCCTTCTACTCCGCCATCTTGAACCAATCTCCAAGGATTAGCCTTTAGCTCTATGGGAAAACTTGCTAATGAAAACAACTGATTTCCTAAAGTGTTAATGTATAAACAAGTTCATGGTATAGTATAGTTCTTTATAAAGGACCTTTATTGAATCTTGAAAACCTGATTCTTTTTTGAAATTGAAGTATAGTTGATTTATAATACAATATAGTATTAGTGTCAGGTGTACAGTGTATAGTGATTCAGTATTTTTGCAGATATTTAGTCCATTACAAGTTATTACAAGATAATGGCTAAAATACATTCATTTGTATTATTTTTTAGGTTCCACATATAAATGATATCATACAGTATTTGTCTTTCTCTTACATTTCAGTAAGCATAGTATTCTCTAGGTTTATCCACATTGCTGCAAATGGCAGAATCCCATTCTTTTAATGGCTAAGTAATATTTTATTTTATATATATAAGTAATATTCCATTATATATATGCATATAAATTTTAAAAATTAAAAAAAAATATATAGCTTGTGTTGCTTCCACATCTTGGCTATTGTACATAGTGCTGCTGTAAACATTGGGGTGCATGTATCTTTTTGAATTAGTGTTTTCATTTTTTTTCCCAGATATGTACATAGGAGTGGAATTGCTGGATCATATGTAGTTCCATTTTTAGTTTTTTGAGGAACCTCCATGCTGGAAAACTTCATTCGTAAAAATAGATTGCTTGGTGCTCCCATTTAAAAAAAAAGAGCCACCCCAATGGAAGTTAGAAATTGATAAGGAACTTAATTTATAGTGAACGTTTAAGGTATACACCAAGAGTGAACCTTAATGTAAAAGATGGACTTTGGGTGATAATGTTCATTGATTGTAACAAATATATCACTGAGGTGCAGGATGTCAGTAGTGGAGGAGGCTGTGCCTGTGTTGGGGCAGGAGTATGTGGGAACTCTCTGTACTTACCAGTCAATTTTGCTGTGAATCTAAAACTCCTCTATAAAATAAAGTTTATGAATTAATAAAATATCCAAGTCAATGAGCTTTAAAAAAAAAAAAAAACTCAAGGTCTTCTGGGTAGCTTGTAACTAAAAGAGAACACATCTTACCAAACCATTTTTTGGAAAGTGGTACATTGCTTTGACGCTGAAGAGACTGATAAATTGGTAAATCAGTGCTCTGGACACATTGATAAAGGTGGTACAAAAAAAGGATTCTGTGGGCAAATAAGTATGGAAGCAGTGGGATTAAACAAATGAGTTTTCCTATAATACTCTTCTCAGAGCTCTCAATACACCAGAATGCACAGTGAATGCCCAGAAGCAGGGATATTTTCAGAAGCACTTCTCAAACTTATTTGACAATGGAACCCCAGAATACATTTTTGGAAACACAGCTGAGGTTATGGGAAACCACTGGAAAGGATTTTCACGGGATAGTAACACAATCAAATATTTGAAATTTAGAGAGACCACTCCAGGAACAATGTAAAGGAAGAGTTGTAGGTGATCCAAAAATAGGGCAGGGGGACCATCTAAGGGGTAATTGCAAGAGCCCAGATGGGAAAAGTTAAGGGCCTGCTTGGGGCAGGAGGATGACAGTGCAGCAGAAAGGATGACTATTGTAGCGTGGAACTGAATCAAAACACAGGGTTTTCTTGGAGTGCATCTAGGTTTGGTTACTCAGTATATTTGCTGTAATACAATCCCAAAAGGGAAATTTAGGGAAGATTCCAGGGACTGTGCTCTACATATTAAAATGGGTATTTGTGTGTGGCATGAGTTGACATAATTACGGTCTGAACCGTCTTCACATAGAAGTGTGTGGGGTGCTTAGGTCCAGTTGTCCACTTCTATAAGCTATGCTTATTGTGTTTCTATGGTGACAACGCCTCTGCAGCTGCTGCTATTTCAGTGTAATTGATTGAGACACCACACAGCAATTGCAGGGCTCCTGAAAGCTGTCCTACACTTGTTTCACAAAGGTGATTGCTACTCCTTTAGCATCCATTCTAGCTGGAAAAATCCTAGGGTAACAATTTCTTAATAAAGTAAAAGCAAGTTACTTGGTTTCCTGAGGAAAAAAAAGTGGTTTAAAGAGCTTTAGGAGAGCCTGGCTTCCTGTCAATTGTCTGATAATCTGCAAATAATCACTCCTGGGAATATTTTTAACTCCATTTCTTCGGTACCAGTTTCTTACTGAGCTGGACTCTGCTCAAAAGTTGTGTACTTTTGCACTGACTTTACTGGCCTAAGTGATTACCTTACAACCAAACTGATAAAAAAAAAGCTGCAGATGGGATTTATATACAACCAACTACTTTTTGCACCCTGTAATATCTCTGAAAGGTCCAAGCCAAACTGGGCACTACCACAACTTCATCCCACACAGACCAAGGTAGAATACCTGAAAACTCCAACCAGTAAGAATAACAGTACTGATAACAAAATTAGAGACAGTGTACTATGGTGGGAAATGAGCTGGTCAAGGTGTCAAGAGACAGGGAGCTCTTCTTTTCCCCTTGACCACCTCATTGTATCACCTTGGACAGTGCACTTTATCCCTATGAGTATTCTCTATCTGTAAAATGGGTATGCAAACACTAAAATACTTGCCTCACTAGAACATTTTGAAATAATTTTGCACGTTTTCATATTTGCAGAGCACTTTCACAATCATGACCTTATTTATTCATGTGCTCATTCTTTCCACAAATATCACTGAGAACCTACTATGTGCCTGGCTTTCTGCCAAATTCTGGGGATACAGATGGTCCTGCTCTCAGGAAACTGTTACTCTGATGAAGGACATAGAAAAGTAAACAAAGAGTTAAAGCACAATGTAATAGATGTTATGAGAAGCATAAGTGTGAAATCCTTACAATGGCTTGTAAAACAAACACACCAAGCAGTGATCATCTCAGTTTTACCGATGAGGAAACTGAGGTTCAACAAACAAAGTGACTTGTCCAAGGTCACATAGCTAGTTAATGGTAGCCTGAGAACTTGAACCCAGTTTTCCTGATTCTTTGCTGTAATGTTCCTTCCACTGCAGAAGTCTATCTCCAATGCTTTCCTAAACAATCAAATGATATTATGTGTATTGACAATGAATAGCCAATGTAGAACACAATGTTGACATGTCAACAGTAGAGCAGAACTTACAAAAAAACTGGTGGAGATGGAGGCGTGGGTAGAAGATATGTATATAGTTGAAATCAACAGCAGAATGACATGATAAAATATCACATTGTATAGAGACTTGGTGATCTCTTGGGACTGTAGCACCATTAACCCCAAAATATTTTGGAATACTTGGGGAGTTCTGGGCTAGATTCCAAACAAAATAAATCAACCAATATGGTCCCTACCCCACTGGGGGATAAGGGGACTTTAGATCAAAGGCTAAGGTTATTGACCTAATCAAAGGCACATACTTTTGACTTGACTTATTTTATATATATATATATATATATATATATATATATATATATATATATATATATATATATATATATATATATATATATATATATGTGTGTGTATTTGAGAGAGTAATAAGCAAAAGAAAAGTGGTAGGAAAAAGGAAAGAAGGAAAGGGGGATGCTCAGCAAAGTAAGGGCAGATACATGCCTCCAGGTGGGAAGAATGACTCTGAGATGAGTGGGGGCTTTGGAGGACAAGTCCTGGTAATTGTAGCGATTTGAGGGTTAAAGGAGATGGGCAGGGGACAGTTCCATCCTAAGATATTACTAAACCAGACAGAAAGTCTTAGTCACAATCAGTTAAAAGAAATATACAAGGCAGTGGTCCTTTTTCTATATCCCACACCCATTTGCATTTTTGTCACTTTCATCATCATCATCATCAAACTAATATTTTAGGGCTCGTATCATTTACAAAACACTTTCTAATGAATGTTTTCATATAATACAGCAATTCTGTCAGGTAGGTATTAGCCTTTACCATGTTGCAGATGAAGAAACCGAGTCTCAGAGAGGTCAAAGAGCTCTCCCAAGGTCACTCAGCAAGTAAGTGTAAGATGCCAGCTGTTACTGACTCCCAATCTAATTAACAATTCTGAGATCACAGCAGATCCTAAATGCGTGACATTTTGATTGGCAGCTTCCTGAGGAAATTTTAGGGACTTGCCTTCATTTCATTAGCAACACATTTTCAAGTTATCTCTTAGGGTTGGTTGCTTCTGAAAAGATTTCCACAGATGGCTAACCCCATCTATTTCGTTTTCAATTCTTATTACCCCAATCAGAATGACACTGTCTGACCTTGTCCCCCAGTTCTGGAGGCTCATAAGGAGGCTCGTAGCCTTCTATCCCTGACTAACTTGCCTACAAATATAAGGCAGTAAAATTATTTTAATGATGAGTCTCAAGAATGCCCTCTGTTTCACCTTTGGTTACATGCTGTTTTCATTAATGATGCAGCTAGCCTGATGCTTTGAAAAACACAATTTAAGCTTCGTAATCTCTTTCTTGCCCCACTGACCACAGTGAATAATTTTCAGCTCTTCCTTTTATGGTTTCTCCTCAGATATTTAGAGACAAATATCCTGCCCAGTTACCAACTTTCTTCTCAACTGCACAGATCAAATCACAGTCTTGGAGGCAGGAGATTGATGGCAGGGAACCAGTGTCCTAAAAATGGCCAATTAGCTCCTGATTACAGGAGTTATATCTTGCACTGCATGAGGCCAGGCCATGTAATTTTTATAGGTGCTTATGACATGTTTCTACTATTTATTGTCAGCTTATAGAATGTTCAGTGCTGTGCTGGCCAGAGTCTGACCTAAAGGCTTGTTCTCAAAGATTCATCTCCATCAGCCTGATGGGAAGCCTGGCTGCAGACGAAGCTGAGATGCATGCTAGAGCTCTGTGTTTTTAGATGCGTGCTACTCAGAAGTCAGGCAACAATCCAAACTAATCACTGCATTCTAATCAGGGCTTCCAGGTGATGATCAGTTCTCATGCAGGAGGATTTTTCTTGGGATTCTGGCTGACAAGGAGTGAATTTTTCCCCATCTCTAGTCTTAACTGCAAAACAAAAAAAGCTTGTAACACTTGATCAGGAAGCAACATGGCTACCTAGGGACAAACACAAGAGACTTCATCTCTTTTTACTAGAACAAACCATGGGAACACGGTGTATCGTCAAGAGAGCCACAGGATGGTCTGAAGAGACGGCAATAAATACAAGCAGGAGGTTGACTTTGGAGGCTTTGGAAGCTGGTAACCATTTAAAACTTTTTTGGAGCCATTTTGAGGAGAGCTAGAAACATGATCAAAGGCTTAGAAGGTAAGGTTACAGGCTGGGGGCCTGGGGGCTGCATGAGGAAGTCTTGGTAATTGTTTTCACATTTGCGACAGCGCAGAGCAGCACCAGGTATTTACTTACCGCAGACGAGGTAAGAACTCTGGAAGCGCAAGAGGAAGTGCTCGGGGAGTGTTAGTGTTTGGAGCCTTGGGAACACATTCATGACAGGTGTCATTCTGGAGCACCTTCTATGAGTCAATCACTCCATTAGGGGCTTTACATCCACGATATCATTATGCCCACCTATCCGGTTGGCACTATTATCATCACCGTTTTACAGATGAAGAAACTGAGGTTTGGAGAGCTAAGTAACTTGTTCAAGTTAATATAGCAAGAAAGAGGTTGAAAAGATTCCAACTCAAGTCTGATGGACGCCTTAGCCAACTCTGCTACTAGAAAGGTTTTCACCCTGCCCCGAAGATCATTGGTTATCTTCCTCTTCTGGACATTGAAAGACCAGAGTTGCTATGGTTGGCCTAAGGGCAGCCTTTTCTAGCTCTCTGACACCTGGGCAGAGAGCAAGAATATCCAGGCACAGTTTCATACAGCTTTGCCTGCAGGAGCTTTGGGCTTTCCGTCAAGAATCTTGGATTGATGGTCCCCACCAAAGACAAAAATGGGTGAAAGTCAGAGATTTTCTAAAATTCTGCCACTTGCTGGCTTTTTCTCCCACAATAACATAAACCAAAAATGAAAATAAATGTCAAAGACGCTGAGATATAGAAGATGTTATCTTAAAGCATTACATTGCTCGGCCAAACATTCTGATTGCCTGAACAGCCTTACTTTAAAACCTATATACTGCTCTCCTGCTCCTGCCTGGGGTGTCAGGGACCAGACCGCTTCCAAGTGCTTTTACAAAGCGCATTTCCAACCTGGGAGGCCAGGATTCTGGGTGCACTCTCACTATTTCAGACACTTTATCTCTGCTCACCCATTCAACAACACCCCTTCTTCTTTGGCTGCAGCAGTGCTGTCCACAAATTGGTCTACAACTGTGTTAGATGACATCCAAATAAAAATGATGAACTCTTTGCAAACAACTCGGATCCAAGTTTCCTTTGGCCTCATACGGGCTTGTGTGGGACTGAAGTGATAGATTCTTTTATAAAGTGAGAAAATTCTCCCACTCCCATTTATTGACTCTGCTAATTCATTCAACAGGCTTTCATCAAGGACCTACTATGTGTCTGGCACTGTGTTCAACACTAGGAACACAAAGATAAATAAGACAACATTTCTGTCTTCAAGGACTTACAGTCTAATTGGGTGAGATGGACACATACCCAGACAAGTCGTAATACAATATTACAGGTGATGTTAAAATGACACAAGAACCCAACTAAAATTGCTCCTATATCTAACACTTGAAAATCTGAGCAACAAAATAAATTGTTATAGCATTGAATTATAACCCGAAGTGTAAAGCAACTCCCATAAGTCCACATGGATATAAATAAATGAATAAATTAGTGGGGAGAAGGGACGAATCTTCCTTACAGAAGAATTCCAATTAAAATGCGGAAGGAATGAGAGAAATATAAAATCACTCTTAGAACGCTATAGTGATAAGTACTGCAGGCAAGATATGATGAATGCTAAAGTTAGTAGGTGAAACTTTAAGGCAAAATGGGATAATTGTACAGCCTCAAAGTATTCCTCCAAATATTTATTAGTTACTGTGGTGGTTTTAACAAACATCCACAAATTATTTGACGTTTTTTCTTCCAGGAGGTGTAACTTCATTTCTCTCTTCTTCTGTGCGGGTTGGACTTAGTGACTCACTTCTAATGAATAGGAAAGATAATAACTTTACAGTGGAGAAACACGACATTTTGAAAAATATCTGACCAGTACTCTTCAGAAGTGTCAAGGTTAAAAATAAGGAAAGAGTGAGAAACTGTCATAGATTGTAGAGAACTAAGGAGACATTGACAGCTAAATGCAATGTGGGATCCTGGAAGAGAAAAAGGATATCGGTGGAAAAACTGGTAAAATTCAAATAAGCTCTATAGTTGAGTTAGTAGTACTGTAGCAATGTTAATTGCTTAGTTTTGATTAATGTGTAATGATTCTGTGAGATGTTAAATCTTAACATTAGAGGAAGCTAAGCGAATGGTTTATGGAAACTGTACTATCTTTGCAACTCTTTTGTAAATATAAACGTATTTCCAAATGAAAAGTGTAAAATTGTTACAGGTACATGAAAATAAAGCCAATCTTTGACTATTACTAGAGGGTTTTCCAGAGGAAGTGGGGCTTGAGTTGAGTCTTGAAAGAAAAGTAGATGCTTGCTAGGTAGACAAGGAAAGGGAGGCCACTCCAGAGAGGACACTCTAGGTACAGTGAGTCCCCTGGGAAAGCTGCAGAGGCATAAAATAGCTTCCCAGTTTGGAGAAACAAACTAGCTACAGGATTTGCAATTTCCATTTCTTAGAGACACATTGTCCTAGATTTCCAACTCTAACTGAAAGTGTTCTCCTCTATTCCAAGATCAGACTCAGCATAGAAGGATGGATGTTGAACTTCTCAGCTAGTTTCATTTTCTCTTTTGGGTATTTTCTTTCTCTACCCGTGTTGGCTCACTGATAGTGAGCTGTCATTCTGGCAAGCAGAGGTACCGTACATGGGCGAAAAATTAAAATGAAAAGAGCTAGTGATGAAGCATTATTTATAATCTGAATAGTCTCTGTTGAATATAATAGTCAGGTTGTTAAGCCAACTCCTAATGCCTTCAGACAATAGTAAAATGCTCCTCAGTTATAACGCTGTGTTTGTTAGACTGGTGTGAGGACCGTAATGGGGTTGGGGATACAGTGATGGGGGAGGCATGACAGGAGTAGAGCCTAAAGCAAATGCAGTGTTTCAGGACATCCTGTCCCTTTGGCCTACTCCTCACAGCAGCCCCCCGGCCCCCTTTTTTGCCCCTAGCGTATCTAATAAGTTGTTGGCTGGGAACATAAATGTCCAGTAAAGAGCATAATCATATTCTCTACGACTTGAGAATAGAACGTTTACTTCCAGAGGCTCAAATGGGAAATAAGACATAGACTCCTGAGATGGTGAGTGAGAGCTAGATCCGAGATGGCGCCCTCTGCCGTTACAGCCCTCACATGGCTTCTGAGCCAAGACGACCATTCATCATTTCAGGGAGATTTTAAGCCCCTCTCTTGAAGGATAGCTTATGTCCTTCTGTTTGAAGAAGAACTATAAATGTACAAAACATGATGATTTCAGTACAGAGGAGAGATGTAAGACTCTAAGGCTCAGGGAGAAAGAAAAGGCACTGGTGGCCCCGTGGGCCTGACTACTTCTAGGACACTGCCGTTGACTCACATAGCTGGGCCAGGGCTCCTTTCTTCTGAAGGTCAACACAGAGCACCTGGAGTTGGGGGCAAAACTGAAGACATGCCATTTTAATGGGAGAAGGCAATGTTAGGGAAGTACAGTGAAGCATTAGGAAAAGAGGAAAAAGCCGTTAGAAGTGGGTGTAAGGTCTAGGCAGGACCAGGCCACCTGTGCCCCCAAAGGAGGCTGACTTCATCCTCCTTCCATGGATTACCCTATTTCCAGCACACCACACTGCCTTATCCCAGGAGACCTTTTGTAAAATGACATTCATTTTTGCCAGGCAACTCTCCTTACATAGAGAAATGTCTGAATCTGCATGCGTGTGGGGTGGGGGAGAGGGGCAGGTGTTGCATTTGGCATACTTACGCAAGATTTATTTAGGATGATCAAGGAGGGCCTCATAGAGGAGGTGATGTTGGAGTACAGACTGAAAGGGTTTATGTCGGTATTTGGCAGACACATTCCAGGCCGAAGATAGAAGTGTACTGGTGCACTTGTGAAGCAGTGGGGAAATCACTGTGGCTAGAGCAGAGGTGCTGAGAATAAGGATGGAAGAAGATCAGAGAAATCGCCAGGGGACAGATCCTGTAGGACTTTCTGGGTCATTATTAGGGTTTTGGTTTTTACTCAGAATGAAATGGGGAGCCATGGGAGGGCTCTGAGCAGAGGAGTAACGTGACCTTACATTTAAAAAGGATCCACTGGCTTCTGTATGGATAAAAATGTAGAAGGACAACTTAGGAGGTACTGCAGGAGTTTACTTGACATCATCTAAGTCAAATAAGTTGCCAGGACTCTGGAGACAATAGGAATGGCTTGGAATCTAGTGCCAAAACACACACACACACACACACACACACACACACACACACACACTCTATTGTTTTAATCTAAAAACCTCAAGGAGATTCAGGAATTTTTGTTGCTGTTGCTGGTGTGTGCAGCTCCATTGTGTCATTCTAGATGGCATCCATAGTGAATCCAGAGAGGAGGGTGATAATCATTAGATCATAGAAACATTATAAGGAATTTACGATGAATGTATTTGCCTATTGAAGAGAAAAGGGCAGATGAATCATGGTAGATTCAAGACACCTTTCACCGCTTTAGAAAGGATAGGGGGATATACCTGCCTATCTCCATTCCATCATGACCCTACCCGGGATCTCACAGTATCTCAAACTCAACGTGTACCAAAATGAAACCTTCCTCATTTCACTCACACCCCTTCCTCCTGTTCTTTTCTTCATGTTAGGAATTGAAATCTCTACCTACCCAGGGCCCCAACCAGCAAACTGAGTGCCATCCTAGGCTCTTTCTCCCTCCCTAATCCATCAGATCCCTGACCAATTCCTAGGACTTTTACCTCCAAATTATCTCCAGATTACAATCATTTATCTCCATCTCCATCACCTCCCTGGTCCTGGCTACCATCGTCTCTTGTTGGAACTGTGGTAATTTTCTCCTCTTTGGTCTTCCTGTTGCTAGTTCTCCATGCTCTACACTCTCCAATTAAAATTCTACCATCAGAAAAATTAGTCTAAAATGAAAATCTGTCCCTTCCATAGCTCTTCATTGCCCTCAGGGTAAAATCTTCAGTTCCTTGCTTGACTTATCAGATCCTTAAGGATTTGGACCTTATTTGCCTCTTTAGTTTCATCTCTTTCCACATGAGTTCTGCTCTCGGCATACTCAACCATGTTTAACAGCTGTAAAGGTTAATTTTGTATGTCAACTTGGCTAGGCTGTGGTACACAGATATTTGGTAAAACATTTTTCCAGATGTTTCTTTGAAAGTTCTTAAAGACGAGATTAACATTTAAATGAGTAGATTTTGAGAAAAGCAGATTACCCTCCATAGCATGGGGGGGCTCATCCAATCACTTGAAGGCCTGAATAGAAAAGACTGACCTCCCCTGAGCAAGAAGGAATTCTGCCAGCAGACACCCTTCAGACTCGAACTGCAACACCAACTCTCCCCTGGGTCTCCAGCCTGCTGGCCTACCCTGCAGATTTGGACTTGCCAGCCTCCACAATTGTGTGAGCCAATTCCTTAATCTCTCTCTCTCTCTCTGTCTTTCTGTCTCTCTTTCTCTGTCTCTGTCTCTCTATTAGAGAGGGGGTGGGGGAGGGAGAAATACACAAACACCCTATTGATTCTGTTTCTCTGGAGAAACCTCACTAATAGAGCCACCCAAAATTACTTCATTAGACCGTTGCACCTTCTTTTCTGGCTTCCAGGAATACTATTTCCTCCCCCTTGCTCCTGTTCCCATTGGCTTACTTACTTCTACTTCAGGATTATGATCATATGCTAACTCCTCTGTGACAACCTTCTTTATTCTCCCCTCATCACAGAATTTGAGAGAGGAGCTTACATTCTTTGTGCTTCCAGAGCACCTGCGGCTTACCGCGACCAAAGCCCTCATCAGAGTCCGTTTCTCTGGCATGTTTGCACTTCCCACTAAATTGTGAGACCTGTGAGGGCAGGGACTGTGTCTTACAGTATCCCCAACACCTACTACAGAGCTTGGCACAGAGTAGATACTGAGGACTGTTTGTTGAATCCATTTATCCATTTCATAAATATTTATGACATACCTACTGTGATGGTTAATTTTATGTGTCAACTTGAGCGGGCCACAAGGTGCCCAGATATTTGGTCAAACATTATTCTAGGCATGTCTGCAAGGGTATTTATAGGTGAGATTGATGTTTGAATCAGTAAACTGAGTGAAGTAGATTGCCCTCCATGATGTGGGTGAGCCTCATTTTATTAGTTGAAAAGCCTGAATAAAACAAAAAAGCTGACTCTTCTATGAGTAAAAGGGAATTCCTCTTGCCTGACCGCTGAGCTGGGACATCAGTATTTTCCTGCCTTCAGACTTGAACTGAAACATTAATTCTTCTTGGGTCTTAAGCCACTGGTTTTTGGACTGAAACTTACCTCATTGTCTGTCCTGATTCTCAGGCTTTCAGACTTGGACTAGAATTGCATCGCTGGCTCTCCTGGGTTTCCAGCTTGCTGACTGAATATCATGGGACTTGTCAGCCTCCATAACTGTGTAAGCCAATTTCTTACAATAAATCCATCTCTCTCAATCCCTCTCCTTCAGCACCCCCCCTTTCTCTCTAGCTCTCTGGAACTCAGCCACCACTTTGTAAGCCCAGGCTACATGGTATGTTCTGGCTGAGCATCCCAGCTTAGCCATCAACTTACAGCCAGCCATCAACCACTGCACATGTGGGTGAGCGAGCAGGCTTCAGATAATTCCAGTCACCAGTCTTCCTTTCTTCCAGCTGAGGCCCCAGGTACTGTGGAGCAGAGATGAGTTATTTGCACAGTGGTCTGTCTAAGTTCTTGATCCACAGGAACCATGAGAGATAATAAACAATTCTTTGTTGTTTTAAGTCACTAAGGCCTGGGGTAATTTGTTATGCAGCACCCAATAATTAATATGGGAACCAAAGGCCCAGATGCTGGAAAGAATGCCAGAGAAAGGGTGGCTCCTCCAATTCTGTCAGCTTCATTACTCTAATGGGAATGACACTGAGTATTTTTTTCTAGTTGAATAAACAGTCTTAACTAATGAACTCTAAGTATCAGTATAATTTCTGCATGACGATTACTGAAAATTAACATAGGAATTTTCAGCCATGGTGTCTCTCAGACTAGTTTAGCAGTGAGATTATAATAGGTAGGGTAGTCATGGAGGCCATTTGGTGTGAAGGAATGACCAGCACTGGCCTCATAGCCTGGGAACCTGGGTTCTCATCTTGTATCTGAGTCTATGTGTGTGACCACAGCCAAGCCCCTTAGCTTTTCTGATCTTAAGTTTATTCATTTACAAAAATGGAATAAGGCCATTTGCTCTGCCTTCCTTAGAAGATTTGTGTGAAAATCAAAAGCAATATAATAAATAAATATACCAAGAGACCATGAAGCACTATGGTCATAAGAGGTCTTATTCTCCATCTTTCATAGCCCACCCCATGTGACAGCACTTGTATGCCACACAAGGTGGGGGTAATATTTGGACTGATAATTTCTGTTAACTCTAGTAGTTTTTCTTAGATAAGCTTAATTTTGATACAGTTCAGAACTTATGTTTGCAAATTTAATGAGGGGAAAGATCAACGCCACCTAATAGGATATTTTAAAAAATACCAAATTAGATTCTTTAATATTAATAGTAATTTTTAAAAGTCCTGCCTACATCCATCCTAAATGTTTCTCAAATCTATTCCATATCTATGACTACTACCCTCAGGGTCAATGCTAGCTCTTATGACTTCTTTGTGTGAATTAGAACACAGTGTCTCTTTCTCCAGGAGGTAAAACCTCTCACCGAGGTACTAGGCAATTGGAACACAGACTAGATTTCAGCTCCCATTTGCCCCCTCAGCCAAGCACCCTTGTGCAGTGAAAAACCTGAACAACCATATGCAGCCACCCTTACTCTTCTCATTTAAGCCATAGGATCATACCTAGATTATGACAATAGCTTTTCAGTAGATTACCTGATCCTGCCCCCTCTCGCACACCCTGCCTGCTTCCGACAGAATACAAATCTGACCATGGTATTCTCATGCCTGAAGTCCTATGATGGCTCTCCATTTCTTCGAGAATAAATTCCAGATTTCTTAGCCTAATACAAGGGGTCCTCCATGAGCTGAGCCCTATCTTTTGGCTTTGTCTCTGTGCCTCAAACTCCAAGCTCCTGTAACATCAGAACTTGTAGTTCTCTGCCTGCTTCCTGCCATTTTATGCTTTTCAGTCTTTGCTCCTACTGATTCCTCTGCATAGACTGTCTCATAGGCCCACACCTCTTCTCTCCTTAATGAAATCCTATTCATCTTTAAGGTTCAGTTTTGTGTCACCTCCCCCAGAAATCTTCCCCTTGACAGCCCAGCTTGTGCTGAGAAAGGCATGAGGATGGGGTGCTCCTCTGCTCTGCTCCCTTAGCTTTCCACCACCATTCTAGAACTGACCACAAGACATGTCAATGTTTTCTCTCTTCCCTACTAGAGGTCAATGAATATAGGGACTGTTTCTTATTTAACGTTGCATTCCTAGCAACCAGCAGAGTGCCTGCTACATATTATGGGCTCAAGATGTATTTGTTGAATGAATGAAAGAATGAATGAAGAATAATAGAATGCAGGCACCAAAAGGAATTAAATAAATTTTCCAGTCCAATTTCCTTATTAAATCTATGAGAAAACTTAGTCCCAGAGAGGGTAAATAGCTGATGAAAGTCACATAGCTAGTTAAGAATTGAACCAGGCTTAGGATCGAAATTCCTTTCATCCTATCTTTTCATTTTCCTACACTGACCCCAGACTTATTATCTCTTTAATATCCAACCAAATAGACAGGTACTTTTCTTGAGAGAATTTTCAATTTATAAATCTCTGTTTGAATGCTTTTCTCCCCTATTTTCTGGCAAATACCATCTGTCAACTGGTATTTTATGTGAATGGAATAACAGAAAGTTTGTGCTCTTCGGAAAGTGTTAGAAGTTAATACTTCCCGCTGTGATCCATATTTGGTTGCTTAAAGAGAAAAAGTCTTTTTCAGCATGAATAAGGAAAAATCAACTCGCAGCTTAACTAATTCCTTTACAAACTGTGGTTGAGTTCAAGGTTGCTTTGATCCTTATGAAACTATTTTCGAAGTGTGACATGTTTTTTTTTTTTATAACTCTATCCCCCAAGAGAGATCAGAACAAGAGATTGATAACATTATTAGCTTCGAAGCCACTGAAGAATTTACAAGGGAGAAATGGATGATGTAGACTCCATAATTTCTAAACCTCTACATACACATAAAAATGGTTAAAATAATAAGGCAAACAACAGATGAGAAAAAAATTACCAGTAAACATGACAAAAGGCTAGGATGTATATAATCTAAGACGCTCATACAAATTGTTAAGAAAAACATTAAGAAGCTCAATAGATAAGTGGGCGATGGAGATGAACAATTTATAAAAGGAAGTGTTATTAGTAAACAAGCATATGGGAAAATATTTAAACCCTCTAGCAAGTAAAGAAATACAAAAGAGAACATTAATGAAGTGTTTTTTATAGCCAGTAAACTAGTCAAAACCAAAATGCTATTGGCTATCCATGATGTTGTGGTAAAATTGGCACATGCCTATACTGCTGGTGGCAGTGTAGGTTAGGATGAACATTTTGTATTTGGATATGCATAGCCTTTGGCATAGGAATCTTACTTCTGAGAATTCAACCTCAGGAAAGAATCCAAAAGGAGAGAATAAACTATAGTCATAAAAATGTCCATTTAAGTAGTACCTAGGGTAGAAAAATAGGAAACCACCTAAATATTTAATAAAGGTAAATTATCTGGTGAGGCAGTAATCATCTAAATCAGCAGTCCCCAACCTTTATGGCACCAGGGACCGGTTTCGTGGAAGACAGTTTTTCCACGGACTGAGGCGGGGGGGCGGGGGTGGGATGGTTCAGGCGATAATGCGAGCGCTGGGGAGCGCTGGGGAGCGGCAGATGAAGCTTCGCTGGCTCGCCCGCTGCTCCCCTCCTGCTGTGCGGCCCGGTTCCTAACAGTACCGGTCCCACCCCGGGGTCTGGGGACCCCGATCTAAACGATGAGACATTATGCAGTCATTATAATTATGATTTGGAAGATAATGTAGATAACACAGAAAAAGCTTAAGACATAAAAACTGAAAAAAGTATAAAGAATATAACTACAGTATAATCATGGTTGTAATATTTTGTTGGCAGGGACCCAATTCCCCTGTCCTCATATTCCCATGAGAGAAGTTTTGCTCCACTCCCCAGGAGGAAGTAGTATCAAAGTGACATTTTAAGGCCTTCTCTTTATGTGTCACATTTTCCTCTCTTAGGGAAGAAAAATGATTTATCTGATTAACGAGATAGGGACGGTGTCACTGGATACATGCAAACATATGTTTATTGCTTGCTCTCTTTGGGGGCACTTGCTCTACTCCCTAACCCTGCTCCCATAGATGGTAAAGAGAGCTGGATCAGGGCTCAGGACCTAGCTTCCACAGGCGAGACTGGAAGTCACCCTCCTCATCGTCCCTCTGCCCCCTGCTCATCCAGGGCAGGACCTTCCGTGTGGGTAACTGGGGAAATGCCTGGTCTGCACACCCAACTCTCCCCATATGTAAATCCCATGATATAGACTCGAGAGCGAGTAAAATGGAACATCCACTTTGGCAACCAGTCCAAGACGCTTCTTCCAATCCACCTTTACCAACTACAAAGATATAAGTTTCACCTGGTTCCTGTGTCTAGTTCTCGACTGCTTTCAGAAAGAAGAAAAAAAAAAAGGCTGACAAATGAACTCCCCTCAACCCCAACTTGGGTGCTCATGCCCTAGAAGGGAGTCCAGCAAAATTAAATCCATTTGATTTACTGGGGACATAAAATACGGTTGTGAATTCTCTCCCTTTCTTTCATTTGATTTTCCATTGATCTTGTCTGAGATATGAGTAGGTCCAAACTCTAGGCAGGTAGTAACTACTTCTCCAGGTCTTAGTCCAGGTAATGCTATGTGGCTGGCATACACCCAGAAACCACTTTAGAAAAGGGCTTTGGAAAGCTTTGTGGGGGCATGGATAGTTTTGTATTTCCCAGAGGTAGCTCTCAAGGGACTATTCACTGGTATAAGAATGGGAACCTAACACAAACTGGATCAATAAGATCTCTTCCCTAGTATTATTTGTTTTTGTCTTTATCCTTATTTTTTAAAACATCTTTATTGAATTATAACTGCTTTACAATGGTGTGTTAGTTTCTGCTTTATAACAAAGTGGATCAGCTATACATATACATATATCCCCATATCCCCTCCCTCTTGCGTCTCCCTCCCACCCTCCCTATCCCACCCCTCTAGGTGGTCACAAAGCACCGAGCTGATCTCCCTGTGCTATGTGGCGGCTTCCCACTAGCTATCTATTTTACAATTGGTAGTATATATAAGTACTTGCCACTCTCTCACTTCATCCCAGCTTACCCTTCCCCCTCCCAGTGTCCTCAAGTCCATTCTCTACGTCTGCGTCTTTATTCCTGTCCTGCCCCTAGGTTCTCCAGAACCTTTTTTTTTTTTAGATTCCATATATATGTGTTAGCATACAGTATTTGTTTTTCTCTTTCTGACTTACTTCACTCTGTATGACAGACTCTAGGTCCGTCCACCTCACTACAAATAACTCAATTTCGTTTCTTTTTATGGCTGACTAATATTCCATTGTATATATGTGCCTCAACTTCTTTATCCATTCCTCTGTCGATGGACACTGAGGTTGCTTCCATGTCCTGGCTATTGTAAATAGAGCTGCAATGAACATTGTGGCACATGACTCTTTTTGAATTACGGTTTTCTCAGGGTATATGCCCAGTAGTGGGATTGCTGGGTCGTATGGTAGTTCTATTTTTAGTTTTTTAAGGAACCTCCATATTGTTCTCCATAGTGGTTGTATCAATTCACATTCCCACCAACAGTGCAAGAGGGTTCCCTTTTCTCCACACCCTCTCCAGCATTTATTGTTTGTAGATTTTTTGATGATGGCCATTCTGAGTGGTGTGACGTGATACCTCATTGTAGTTTTGATTTTCATTTCTCTAATGATTAGTGATGTTGAGCATCCTTTCATGTGTTTCTTGGCCATCTGTATATCTTTGGAGAAATGTCTTTTTAGGTCTTCTGCCCACTTTTGGATTGGGTTGTTTGTTTTTTTGATATTGAGCTGCATGAGCTGCTTGTAAATTTTGGAGATTAATCCTTTGTCAGTGGCTTCATTTGCAAATATTTTCTCCCATTCTGAGGGTTGACTTTCTGCCTTGTGTATGGTTTCCTTTGCTGTGCAAAAGCTTTTAAGTTTCATTAGGTCCCACTTGTTTATTTTTATTTCCATTTCTCTAGGAGGTGGGTCAAAAAGGATCTTGCTGTGATTTATGTCATAGAGTGTTCTGCCTATGTTTTCCTCTAAGAGTTTTATATTGTCTGGCCTTACATTTAGGTCCTTAATCCATTTTGAGTTTATTTTTGTGTATGGTGTTAGGAAGTGTTCTAATTTCATTCTTCTACATGTAGTTGTCCAGTATTTTGTTGAGGATTTTTGCATCTATGTTCATCAGAGGTATTGGCCTGCAGTTTTCTGTTTTTTTGTGACAGCTTTGTCTGGTTTTGGTATCAGGGTGACGGTGGCCTCATAGAATGAGTTTGGGAGTGTTCCTCTCTCTGCTATATTTCGGAAGAGTTTGAGAAGGATGGGTGTTAGCTCTTCTCTAAATGTTTGATAGAATTCCCCTGTGAAGCCAGCTGGTCCTGGGCTTTTGTTTGTTGGAAGATTTTAAATCACAGTTTCAATTTCAGTGCTTGTGATTGGTCTGTTTATATTTTCTATTTCTTCCTGGTTCAGTCTCAGAAGGTTGTGCTTTTCTAAGAATGTGTCCATTTCTCCAGGTTGTCCATTTTATTGGCATATAGTTGCTTGTAGTAATCTCTGATGATCCTTTGTATTTCTGCAGTGTCAGCTGTTACTTCTTTTTCATTTCTAATTCTGTTGATTTGAGCCTTCACCCTTTTTTTCTTGATGAGTCTGGCAATGGTTTATCAATTTTGTTTATCTTCTCAAAGAACCAGCTTTTAGTTTTACTGGTCTCTGCTACTGTTTCCTTCATCTCTTTTACATTTATTTCTAATCTGATCTTTATTATTTCTTTCCTTCTGCTAACTTGGGGGTCTTTTGTTCTTCTCTCTCTAATTGCTTTAGGTGTAAGGCTAGGTTGTTAATTTGAGATTTTTCTTGTTTCTTGAGGTAGGATTGTATTGCTATAAACTTCGCTCTTAGAACTGCTTTTGCTGCATCCCATAGGTTTTGGGTCGTCGTGTTTTCATTGTCATTTGTTTCTACGTATTTTTTGCTTTCCTCTTTGATTTCTTCAGTGATCTCTTGGTTATTTAGTAGTGTTTAGCCTCCATGTGTTTCTACTGTTTACAGTATTTTTCCTGTAATTGATATCTAGTCTCATAGTGTTGTGGTCAGAAACGATACTTGATAACGATTTCAATTTTGTTAAATTTACCAAGGCTTGATTTGTGACCCAAGCTATGGTCTATCCTGGAGAATGTTCCATGAGCACTTGAGAAGAATGTGTATTCTGTTGTTTTTGGATGGAATGTCCTATAAATATCAATTAAGTCCCCCTTGTTTAATGTATCATTTAAAGCTTGTGTTTCCTTATTTATTTTCATTTTGGTTGATCTGTCCATTGGTGAAAGTGGGGTGGTAAAGTCCCCTGTTATTGTGTTACTGTCAATTTCCCCTTTTATGGCTGTTAGCATTTGCCTTATGTATTGAGGTGCTTCTATGTTGGGTGCATAAATATTTACAATTGTTATATCTTCTTCTTGGATTGATCCCTTGATCATTATGTAGTGTCCTTCTTTGTCTCTTGTAATAGTCTTTATTTTAAAGTCTATTTTGTCTGATATGTGAATTGCTACTCCAGCTTTCCTTTGATTTCCATTTGCATAGAACATCTTTTTTCCATCCCCTCACTTTCAGTCTGTATGTGTCCTTAGGTCTGAAGTGGGTCTCTTGTAGACAGCATATATACAGGTCTTGTTTTTGTACCTATTCAGCCAGTCGATGTCTTTTGGTTGGAGCATTTAATCCATTTACCTTTAAGGTAATTATCAATATGTGTGTTCATATTACCATTTTCTTAATTGTTTTTGGTTTGTTATTTAGGTCTTTTCCCTATCCTGTGTTTCCTGCCTAGAGAAGTTCCTTTAGCATTTGTTGTAAAGCTGGTTTGGTGGTGCTGAATTGTGTTAGCTTTTGCTTGTCTGTAAAGGTTTTAATTTCTCCATTGAATCTGAATGAGATGCTTGAGAGGTACAGTAATCTTGGTTGTAGGTTTTTCCCTTTCATCACTTTAAATATGTCCTGTCACTCCTTTCTGGCTTGCAGAGTTTCTGCTGAAAGATGAGCTGTTAACCTCATGGGGATTCCCTTGTATATTATTTGTTGTTTTTCCCTTGTTGCTTTTAATATTTTTTCTTCGTATTTAATTTTTGATAGTCTGCTTAATATGTGTCTTCGCGTGTTTCCCTTTGGATTTATCCTATATGGGACTCTCTGTGCTTCCTGGACTTGATTGACTATTTCCTTTCCAATATTAGGGAAGCTTTCAACTATAATCCCCTAAAATATTTTCTCAGTCCCTTTCTTTTTCTCTTCTTCTTCTGGGACACCTATAATTCGAATGTCGGTGCATTTAATGTTGTCCCAGAGGTCTCTGAGACTGTCCTCAATTCTTTTCATTCCTTTTTCTTTATTCTGCTCTGCGGTAGTTATTTCCACTGTTTTACCTTTCAGGTCACTTATCCGTTCTTCTGTCTCCGTTATTCTGCTATTGATTCCTTCTAGAGAATTTTTAACTTCATTTATTGTGTTGTTCATTATTGTTTGTTTGCTCTTTAGTTCTTCTAGGTCCTTGTTAAACGTTTCTTGTATTTTCTCCAGTCTATTTCCAAGATTTTGCATCATCTTTACTCTCATTACTCTGAATTCTTTTTCACGTAGACTGCCTATTTCCTGTTCATTTGTTTGGTCTGG
Organism: Eschrichtius robustus; assembly: GCF_028021215.1. Taxonomy (NCBI): domain Eukaryota; kingdom Metazoa; phylum Chordata; class Mammalia; order Artiodactyla; family Eschrichtiidae; genus Eschrichtius; species Eschrichtius robustus. Next base: position 120,680,238 of record NC_090845.1, on the reverse strand, counting down.
TGGGTTTTTGCCTTGCTCTTTCATCTGCTGTGTGTTTCTCTGTCTTCTCATTTTGCTTAACTTACTGTGTTTGGAGTCTGTTTTTCGCAGGCTGCAGGTTCATAGTTCCCATTGTTTTTGGTGTCTGCCCCCAGTGGCTAAGGTTGGTTCAGTGGGTTGTGTAGGTTTCCTGGTGGAGGGGACTGGTGCCTGTGTTCTGGTGGATGAGGCTGGATCTTGTCTTTCTGGTGGGCAGGTCCACGTCTGGTGGTGTGTTTTGGGGTCTCTGTGACCTTATTATGATTTTAGGCAGCCTCTCTGCTAATGGGGGGTTTGTGTTCCTGTCTTGCTAGTTTTTTGGCATAGGGTGTCCAGCACTGTAGCTTGCTGGTCGTTGAGTGGAGCTGGGTCTTAGCGTTGTAATGGAGATCTCTGGGAGAGCTTTTGCCATTTGATATTACATGGAGCTGGGAGGTATCTGGTGGACCAATGTCCTGAACTCAGCTGTCCCACCACAGAGGCTCAGGCCTGACACTCGCCTGGAGCTCCAAGACACTGTCAGCCACGTGGCCCAGAAGAAGGGGAGAAAAAAAGAAAGAAAGAAAAATAAAATAAAGTTATTAAAAAATTAAAAAAATTTAAAGGTAATACAAAAAGAAAAAAAAAGAAAGAAAGAAAGAAGAGAGCAACCAAACCAAAACACAAATCCACCAAATGATAACAAGCGCTAAAAACTACACTAAAAAGAAAAAAAGAAAAAGAAAAGGGACAGACAGAACCCTTGGACAAATGGTAAAAGCAAAGCTATACAGACAAAATCACAATCACACAAGAAGCATACACATACACACTCACAAAAAGAGAAAAAGCAAAAAATATATATAATCTATATTTTTTTAAAAAAAGGAAGTGAGCAACCAAATCAATAAACTAATCTACCAATGACAATAAACTCTGAATACTAAACTAAGATAAACATAAAACCAGAAACAAATTAGATGCAGAAAGCAAACCCCAAATCTACAGTTGCTCCCAAAGTCCACCACCTCAATTTGGGATGATTCCTTGTCTATTCAGGTGTTGCACAGTTGCAGGGTACATCAAGTTGATTGTGGAGATTTAATCCGCTGCTCCTGAGGCTGCTGGGAGAGATTTCCCTTTCTCTTCTTTGTTCACACAGCTCCCGGGGTTCAGCTTTGGATTTGGCCCCGCCTCTGCGTGTAGGTCGCCTGAGGGCGTCTGTTCACGCTCAGACAGGACGGGGTTAAAGGAGCAGCTGCTTCGGGGGCTCTGGCTCACTCAGGCCGGGGGGAGGGAGGGGTACAGGACGCGGGGCGAGCCTGCGGCAGCAGAGGCCAGTGTGACGTTGCACCAGCCTGCGGCGCGTCATGCGTTCTCCCGGCGAAGTTGTCCCTGGATCACGGGACCCTGGCAGTGGTGGGCTGCACAGGCTCCCGGGAGGGGCGGTGTGGAGAGTGACCTGTGCTTGCTCACAGGCTTCTTGGGGGCAGCAGCAGCAGCCTTAGCCTCTCATGCCCGTCTCTGGGGTCCACGCTGATAGCCGCAGCTCTCACCCGTCTCTGGAGCTCGTTTAGGCGGCGCTCTGAATCCCCTCTCCTCACGCCCCAGGAGACAAAGAGGCAAGAAATAGTCTCTTGCCCCTTCGGCAGCTCCAGACTTTTCCCGGACTCCCTCCCGGCTAGCCATGGCGCACTAGCCCCTTCAGGCTGTGTTTACGCCGCCAACCCCAGTCCTCTCTCTGGGATCCGACCGAAGCCCGAGCCTCAGCTCCCAGCCCCCGCCCGCCCCGGCGGGTGAGCAGACAAGCCTCTCGGGCTGGTGAGTGCTGGTCGGCACCGATCCTCTGTGCAGGAATCTCTCCGCTTTGCCCTCCGCACCCCTGTGGCTGCGCTCTCCTCTGTGGCTCCGAAGCTTTCCCCCTCCGCCACCGGCAGTCTCCGCCCGCGAAGGGGCTTCCTAGTGTGTGGAAACACTTCCTCCTTCACAGCTCCCTCCCACTGGTGCAGGTCCCATCCCTATTCTTTTGTCTCTGTTTTTTCTTTTTTCTTTTGCCCTACCCAGGTACGTGGGGAGTTTCTTGCCTTTTGGGAGGTCTGAGGTCTTCTGCCAGCGTTCAGTAGGTGTTCAGTAGGAGTTGTTCCACATGTAGATGTAGTTCTGATGTATTTGTGGGGAGGAAGGTGATCTCCACGTCTTACTCCTCCACCATCTTGAAGGTCTCTCTTCCCTAGTATTTTAAAAGCTAACCTGAGAGAATAAAACTGATATAGAAACTGACTGACAATGGAGGAAAAGAGCTTTGTTAGTGGGTAGGGAAGTTCCTGGCTCCAGTTATTGTTAACAACCAGCTATACCCCTCCTTCTTCTATACTTGGTAACCTAAACCAGTAACTTCTCATTTTGCATAAGCTGGCTTGAGTTGGAATCTACCTAGAGTTCTGACTACTGCAGATGGAGCCTGTGTCTGTGAAACCGTATGCCATCAAAGGGTGCTTTGCGGTCAGTAATGAAGCTGCCCTGATTCTCATCCCAGGCTTACTTAGGAAGGTTGTACCAAATTATATTATGAAACAATCTCTCTCAGAGAAAGAGTATTCTGCATATAATCCATAAGAAGAAGTCACATTTTAAATAATCCCAACACCAAGTGTTTTTTCAGAAGAGTAAATCAAAATTGTTCAAAATCACTCACTGTTATATTTAATCAACTCTGTTAGAATCACAGCAGGTATGAACGAGTAGCAAATTCATGAATTGTGCATTAGTTTATCTTTTCCCCAAGGCTAATTGTTTGCTTTATTTTTTCTTCTATTAGAGCTGTCAGTGCACAGTGATATAGGGTAAGCCTTGCATCTTGATGAGAAACAAAAAGAAAATTTTAACTGTGGATATAATTATACAATGCCACAGAGTTTGTTTCCTCCCCACTAGCTCTCATCAAGGCAAGAGTTTTGGGACATTAACACAATCAGCCCTGGGAATAAACATGTCAACAAACAGAGTTTATGCATCTGCTGACTGCTCTCTCCATGAAGAACATTATCTGGAGTTGGTCTTTAGCTATTAGGCTGCATAAAAGTTGTGTGCATGTGTGTGTGTGTGCACGCATGTGAGTGTATGTAGGCTAAAATCCACACTGTAGGTTGTTTTCCAAGCTGACAGCTCCCTTTCCTGACCTAAATGTCTGTGGGTGATGATTATAGACTCTGTACCTGGTGACTGGAGCCCTTTCTCTCTTTGGCACACCGGCCATCATTTGCTTTTACCATGCCTGCCAGATAAACCCTTGAGATGGCAGTCAATATTTACTTTGCCTTAGGTCAAATTCTGTTTCTCTTTTACTCTAAATATCATTTGAGAATACAGAGAATCTTGGCGATAGCCAGAACTTCCAGAACTAATTAATACTGTCAGCCACTTATTGGCGTAAACTCCTCCTCCATCTCCATTTTTTAACTGAATGGGATCAGGTTCTAAAGAACTCCTTAGATAACTTGGAATGAAAAAAAATGACAATCACATGTCTATCCCTCAAGGTCTTTTTGAAAGTTTCATTCCAATACAAGTTTTATTTCCCTTTCCTTTCCATGATTGTCTTATTGAAAAAAAAAAAGAAATCAAGATATGTTTCATTCTTTAATCTGATGCATCTCTTTCCATAGCTGTGACACTGACCTCAAGCCATTCTCCAGGACTTCGACTCATCTGGTTTTATTTTCCTCACAGATCTTATGCTTCTATTGAAGACTGAAGAGAAAGTGTAATCCCTCTGGGTAGTATATGTGTCAGGGGATATAGGCTGATGCGAAAATTATAGACATTCTCTTATGTTCTGTCTCTCAGTGAACAAAGGCATCCACAATGCCAATGAGCATGCGGCAAAAGGTTTGTGTTTCATATCAGGGGGTGCCTGACTCAGTCAAAACTGTCATGTGCTTAAAATAAACATGGAGGTGGCCAATTAAAAATATTTATAAGCCTTTGGACTTCCCTGGTGGCGCAGTGGTTAAGAATCCGCCTGCCAATGCAGGGGACACGGGTTCGAGCCCTGGTCTGGGAAGATCCCACATGCCGTGGAGCATCTAAGCCCGTGTGCCACAACTACTGAGCCTGCACTCTAGAGCCTGCGAGCCACAACTACTGAGCCTGCGTGCCGAAACTACTGAAGCCCGCGCGCCTAGAGCCCGTGCTCTGCAACAAAAGAAGCCACTGCAATGAGAAGCCTGCGTGCCGCAACGAAGAGTAGCCCCCGCTCACTGCAACTAGAGAAAGCCAGCACGCAGTAACGAAGGCCCAACCCAGCCAAAAATAAATAAATAAAATAAATAAATAAATTTATTTAAAAAAATTTTAAAAACAAACATCTGACAAAACATTAAAAAAATAATTAATAAACCTTTACAAAGCATGAATACATAGAAACACATAAAGTGAATTTGCTAGTTATGGATATTAGGAAGTAATTCCCTTTTATCATAGCCTAATTATTTGTATATAAATTTTAAGTTTGCAAAGCACCTTCATTATAATCAGGTAAGATAGCATTGTCAGTACATCATTTCTCTGCTCCTATTCATGGTAAAATTCCTAAAAACACATAGTTGTCTATACTCATTGTCTCTCCTTCGCCTTCCATTGTCTCCTCAACCAACTCCAACAGGCTTTCACAAAACATTCTTCAGCAACCACCACTATTATATTTCTCAGTAACCTCCATGTGGCTAGATTTGGTGGTCAATTCTCAGTTATCATTTTACTTATTTCTCAGCAAAATTTGATACGACTTATCACTTTCCTCCTGCCTTGAAACATTTCCTTCTGAAGTACTACTCTCTTATTTCTCCTCCTACCTCGCTAGCTGTTCCTTCTCAGTTTCCTTTGTTGATTCCACTTGATCTACTTGATCTCTTAATGTACGGGTGACCCAGGTTCAGCCGTTGGACCTCTTCTCTTTTTCATGTACACTTTCTTCTTTAGGGGGTGATTTTCCATTTTCATGGCTTCAAAAACCATCGAAATTCCCAAGTCTTTCTCTCCATATCTAAGCACTCTCTAAGTTCCAGACACATATATTCAATAGCTGACTCGACATCTCCACTTAAGTATCTCATAGGAATGTCAGACTTCACACGTCCATAAGAACTTATGAAGGCCCCAAACCGTCCCCTCAGTCTTCCCTATCCCAGCTGATATCAATTTGAACTTCTCAGTTGATCAGGCCTAAAACTTCAGAATCATCCTTGGCACCTCTCTTGCCCTCATAGATCAAACCTAATCTATGAAGAAATTCTGTTGGCTCTGCCTCCAAAATAATGCCCCACATCTGACCATTTCTCACCACCTCTGCTGAAGACAATCAGGATCTAAGCCAGTATCATTTCTTGCCTGGATTATTCTAATAGTTTCCCAAATGCTCTGTGTTTCCACCCTTGTCCCCTTATAGTCTATTCTCTGCAGAGCAGACAGAATTCTCTTTTTAAAAATGTAAGTCAGATCAAGTCACTTCCTTGCTTAAACTCCCAGTAACTGCCCATCACACTTCGAATAAAACCCAAAGTCACGATGGCCTAGAAAGTTCTCTATGATCTTGCCATATCGCCTACTGCTCTCAATTTTCTTTCCCGTGTTCCAGCCGGTACCTCCGACATATTAAGCAACTTGCCTTAGAGTTTTTGTGCTGTCTCTTTCTGCCTGGAAAGCTCTTCTAAATTTTTGCATGGCTGGATTCTTTCTTTCATTCAGGTCTCTGCTCAGAAGTCTCTACTTCAAAGAAGCCTTTGTGAAATATTCTACCAAAAAGACAGTCCATCCATCCTACCCATCCCCTTCCATTGCTTTATGCTGCTTTATTTCTCATAGAACATACTACTCTGTGAAGTTATACATTATATTATTTGTTTATATATTTAGTGGATGTCTCTCCACTTAGACCTACAACCAATGTGAAGGCAAGGGGTTTGTCTTGTTTACCATGACAACCTTAGTGCTGAGCATACAATAGATACCCAAAACACCTGTGGGATGAATGCATCAAACATCATATTTTACACAAGAGAAAACTAAAGCATGAAAGGTTAAGTAATTTGTCCAAGGTCAGAGAGACAGAGCTTTGACTTGAACTCATATCTTCATGGTATTTATTCTGGTTGAAATTACCCATATTTATGCACAATGCTTAAACAGAAAACCTCTGGTGTAAGAGAGTACCACCAAGCTCTTTCATTATATATACCAGCAACATACTGCATCGCACAAGGCAAAGCCCAGCAGACTAGCCTGCAATAAATTTCTGATGCACAAACCAACAGATAAGATTTAATACTTAGCTTTCCAAAGACAAGCCTGCCACTGAACCCAAACTTCAACTGATGATGACTGGATTTCTCTTAGACATACCCTTTTTTTTTAAGTGGATGGGTTGATTACAAATAACTCATCTTTTCAGATTGTTCATTACTTAACAAAGAAATGGAGAGAGGGATCCAGCATCCTTCCTGCTGCCTCCTGCAAATGGAAGTGAGGCTCAGACATCCAGGACTGCACATTAATATAACTTTTTAAAAATAGGGACTGACAACTTTAATAATTCAAGACATAGATGTCTCTATCTTTGCACATGAGCTTTTTTAATCTTTGGAGACTAAGATAGAAATCATTTCTTTGGTACAAAGTAAAAGAAAGTTTTTTTAAAAAATTGTGGTCTTTTGTAGATAGCCCTGCTTCCTGGTGCATTAGTGCCAAGAAGCTTTTTTTCTGAGAATAAGAATGCCCTGTAGTCCTAGGTCTGCACTGTAGTCCATAAAATGTGTATGAAATTCTACCATTTCTAATTCATTTCTTTGGCTCTCTCATACCTTACTGTTCAATGATTTGTCCCTTCAAATGCAAATATTCAGGGCCAGAGTCCCCTTCCTCTTCAACCAGCACCACTCTTTAAAGGATCTGTGAAATCCAAAGGGATCTGTTCCATCCATGATGCTTTGGTGGTATAAGTGTTGGCAAGGAATCACTTGCATCTGTTAGTGGTATCTATATGGGCAAGATCTTCAACTCTTTTGATGAAGCTGGTCAATTAAGATTTTTTTCTGGGGACTTCTGTGGTGGCGCAGTGGTTAAGAATCTGCCTGCCAATGCAGGGGACACAGGTTCAAGCCCTGGTCTGGGAAGATTCCACATGCCTCAGAGCAACTAAGCCCACGGGCCACAACTACTAAGGCTGTGCTCTAGAGCCCGCGAGCCACAACTACTGAGCCTGTGCGCCACAACTACTGAGTCTGCATTCTAGAGCCTGTGAGCCACAACTACTGAGCCTGCATGCTGCAACTACTGAAGCCTGAGCGCCTAGAGCCTGTGCTCCGCGACAAGAGAAGCCACCGCAATGAGAAGCCTGTGCACCGCAACGAAGAGTAGCCCCTGCTCGCTGCAACTAGAGAAAGCCTGCGCGCAGCAAGGAAGACACAATGCAGCCCAACAAAAATTTTTTTTAATTAAAAAAAAAAAAGATTTTTTTCTGAGTCAGAAGGTTGACATTAGCATGTTTCTTTCTGGATTGACTCCTACTTACAGGACAGAACCAAACACTGTATTGAGTGAAAGGGAAATGTGAGTTTGTGTGCAGAGAGAGCCCCTGGCTCTACTTTTGAAGGGGAGCTACCAACCAGAAGCATAAAGTCAAATTTCACATCTTTGGACAGCTCCAGGATTATTTGAATGTGCTTTCATAAGGTGAGTCATCCTTGGAGCCCACCTTCACCTTCAGTTCTGTCTATTTTAGAGCAGGACATTAAAGAGTTTTGGAGGGGCTTCCCTGGTGGCGCAGTGGTTAAGAATCTGCCTGCCAATGCAGGAGACACGGGTTCGAGCCCTGGTCGGGGAAGATCCCACATGCCGTGGAGCAGCTGGGCCCGTGAGCCACAATTACTGAGCCTGCGCGTCTGGAGCCTGTGCTCCGCAACAAGAGAGGCTGCGATAGTGAGAGGCCTGCACACCGCCATGAAGAGTGGCCCCCACTTGCCGCAACTAGAGAAAGCCCTCGCACAGAAACGAAGACCCAACACAGCCATAAATAAATAAATAAATAAAATTAAAAAGAAAAAAAAAAAACCCAAAAGATTGCCAGTAATCTTTAAAAAAAAAAAAAGAGTTTTGGAGTCAAGAGAGAGCTGGGCTTGAATCCCAGGTTACAGGATATTTGCCCTTATGCAGGTTACATAACTTTTGTGTCTCCATTTGCTTATCTATAAAGTAGAGATGATGTTAGCCCCTGCTTCATAAAGTTTGTGAGGATTAAATGAACTGATGCTTGTAAAATGCTTAGCATGGTGCCCGACACATAATGCAATTCAGTAAATGGAAGTTATTGGTGGTGGTGGTGCCTCCTTTAAGTAGCACTGTGTTGTATCTTTGGCATTTGCCAGCTGTGTGACTTTAGGCAAGTCAGTTCGCATCTCTGAGTCTCAGTGTTCTCATTCTTCAAATAGGGATAATAACAGTATCTACCTGAAATGGCCTTGTGAGGATTATGTAGGATAATCAGTGTAAAGCTCTTAGCAGAGTACCTGACATGCTGTAAACAAATGAATAAATGTTGATATTATTCTTGTTTATTCCTCCTTTTCTTGACCAACCTATATCTTTCCTCAGAATAAGAAATCTCTCAGTGCGGAGGAAAAATAGAGGCATGGTGGGTAGGTGGGGAGAATCTCAGTGCATGACAGGAGTATCTGTATACAGAGGAAGGTGATAAGTCTCATCCGTCCCTGATTGATGAGCCATCAAGTATCATGACACAACCACAGAATTCATACACAGGAAGAGAATATAAATTCAATTAAAACATTAAAATACACTGTTATTTTCATGTTGGAGGAAATAACATAATGCATCAAATTTGATTAAGAATGAAATTGAGACTAGAAATTATTCCACAAAGTGATGAAACTGGAAGATTTCTTAGGGGCGACTGTAAGAATTAAATTAGAACTACAATCCTGCAGCCTGTGGACCAAAAACCACAGTTACAGAAAGATAGACAAGATGAAAAGGCAGAGGGCTATGTACCAGATGAAGGAACAAGAAAAAACCCCAGAAAAACAACTAAATGAAGTGGAGATAGGCAACCTTCCAGAAAAAGAATTCAGAATAATGATAGTGAAGATGATCCAGGACCTCGGAATAAGAATGGAGGCAAAGATCGAGAAGATGCAAGAAATGATTAACAAAGACCTAGAAGAATTAAAGAACAAACAAACAGAGATGACCAATACAATAACTGAAATGAAAACTACACTAGAAGGAATCAATAGCAGAATAACTGAGGCAGAAGAACGGATAAGTGACCTGGAAGACAGAATGGTGGAATTCACTGCTGCGGAACAGACTAAAGAAAAAAGAATGAAAAGAAATGAAGACAGCCTAAGAGACCTCTGGGACAACATTAAACGCAACAACATTCGCATTATAGGGGTCCCAGACGGAGAAGAGAGAGAGAGAAAGGACCAGAGAAAATATTTGAAGAGATTATAGTCGAAAACTTCCCTAACATGGGAAAGGAAATAGCCACCCAAGTCCAGGAAGCGCAGAGAGTCCCATACAGGATAAACCCAAGGAGAAACACGCCGAGACACATAGTAATCAAAGTGGCAAAAATGAAAGACAAAGAAAAATTATTGAAAGCAGCAAGGGAAAAACGACAAATACCATACAAGGGAACTCCCATAAGGTTAACAGCTGATTTCTCAGCAGAAACTCTGCAAGCCAGAAGGGAGTGGCATCAGATACTTAAAGTGATGAAAGGGAAGAACCTACAACCAAGATTACTCTACTCGGCAAGGATCTCATTTAGATTTGATGGAGAAATCAAAAGCTTTACAGACAAGCAAAAGCTAAGAGAATTCCGCACCACCAAACCAGCTCTACAACAAATGCTACAGGAACTTCTCTAAGTGGGAAACACAAGAGAAGAAAAGGACCTACAAAAACAAACCCAAAACAATTAAGAAAATGGTCATAGGAACATACATATCGATAATTACCTTAAACGTGAATGGATTAAATGCCCCAACCAAAAGACATAGACTGGCTGAATGGATACAAAAACAAGACCCATATATATGCTGTCTACAAGAGACCCACTTTAGACCTAGGGACACATACAGACTGAAAGTGAGGGGATGGAAAAAGATATTCCATGCAAATGGAAATCAAAAGAAAGCTGGAGTAGCTATACTCATATCAGATAAAATAGACTTTAAAATAAACAATGTTACAAGAGACAAGGAAGGCCACTACATAATGATCCAGGGATCAATCCAAGAAGAAGATATAACAATTATAAATATATATGCACCCAACATAGGAGCACCTCAATACATAAGGCAACTGCTAACAGCTCTAAAAGAGGAAATCGACAGTAACACAATAATAGTGGGGGACTTTAACACCTCACTTACACCAATGGACAGATCATCCAAAATGAAAATAAATAAGGAAACAGAAGCTTTAAATGACACAATAGACCAGATAGATTTAATTGATATATATAGGACATTCCATCCAAAAACAGCAGATTACACGTTCTTCTCAAGTGCGCACGGAACATTCTCCAGGATAGATCACATCTTGGGTCACAAATCAAGCCTCAGTAAACTTAAGAAAATTGAAATCATATCAAGCATCTTTTCTGACCACAACGCTATGAGATTAGAAATGAATTACAGGGAAAAAAACGTAAAAAAGACAAACACATGGAGGCTAAACAATACGTTACTAAATAACCAAGAGATCACTGAAGAAATCAAAGAGGAAATAAAAAAATACCTAGAGACAAATGACAATGAAAACACGACAACCCAAAACCTATGGGATGCAGCAAAAGCGGTTCTAAGAGGGAAGTTTATAGCTATACAAGCCTACCTAAAGAAACAAGAAAAATCTCAAGTAAACAATCTAACCTTACACCTAAAGAAACTAGAGAAAGAAGAACAAACAAAACCCAAAGTTAGCAGAAGGAAAGAAATCATAAAGATCAGAGCAGAAATAAATGAAATAGAAACAAAGAAAACAATAGCAAAGATCAATAAAACGAAAAGTTGGTTCTTTGAGAAGATAAACAAAATTGATAAGCCATTAGCCAGACTCATCAAGAAAAAGAGGGAGAGGACTCAAATCAATAAAATCAGAAATGAAAAAGGAGAAGTTACAACAGACACCGCAGAAATACAAAGCATCCTAAGAGACTACTACAAGCAACTTTATGCCAATAAAATGGACAACCTGGAAGAAATGGACAAATTCTTAGAAAGGTATAACCTTCCAAGACTGAACCAGGAAGAAACAGAAAATATGAACAGACCAATCACGAGTAATGAAATTGAAACTGTGATTAAAAATCTTCCAACAAACAAAAGTCCAGGACCAGATGGCTTCACAGGTGAATTCTATCAAACATTTAGAGAAGAGCTAACACCCATCCTTCTCAAACTCTTCCAAAAAATTGCAGAGGAAGGAACACTCCCAAACTCATTCTATGAGGCCACCATCACCCTGATACCAGAACCAGACAAAGACACTACAAAAAAAGAAAATTACAGACCAATATCACTGATGAATATAGATGCAAAAATCCTCAACAAAATACTAGCAAACAGAACCTAACAACACATTAAAAGGATCATACACCACGATCAAGTGGGATTTATCCCAGGGATGCAAGGATTCTTCAATATACGCAAATCAATCAATGTGATACACCATATTAACAAATTGAAGAATAGAAACCATATGATCATCTCAATAGATGCAGAAAAAGCTTTTGACAAAATTCAACACCCATTTCTGATAAAAACTCTCCAGAAAGTGGGCATAGAGGGAACCTACCTCAACATAATAAAGGCCATATATGACAAACCCACAGCAAACATCATTCTCAATGGTGAAAAACTGAAAGCATTTCCTCTAAGATCAGGAACGAGACAAGGATGTCCACTCTCACCACTATTATTCAACATAGTTCTGGAAGTCCTAGCCACGGCAATCAGTGAAGAAAAAGAAATAAAAGGAATACAAATTGGAAAAGAAGAAGTAAAACTGTCACTGTTTGCGGATGACATGATACTATACATGGAGAATCCTAAAACTGCCACCAGAAAACTGCTAGAGCTGATTAATGAATATGGTAAAGTTGCAGGATACAAAATTAATGCACAGAAATCTCTTGCATTCCTATACACTAATGATGAAAAATCTGAAAGAGAAATTATGGAAACACTCCCATTTACCATTGCAACAAAAAGAATAAAATACCTAGGAATAAACCTACCTAGGGAGACAAAAGACCTGTATGCAGAAAACTATAAGACACTGATGAAAGAAATTAAAGATGATACCAACAGATGGAGAGATATACCATGTTCTTGGATTGGAAGAATCAACATTGTGAAAATGAGTATACTACCCAAAGCAATCTACAGATTCAATGCAATCCCTATCAAATTACCAATGGCATTTTTTACGGAGCTAGAACAAATCATCTTAAAATTTGTATGGAGACACAAAAGACCCCGAATAGCCAAAGCAGTCTTGAGGCAAAAAAATGGAGCTGGAGGAATCAGACTCCCTGACTTCAGACTATATTACAAAGCTACAGTAATCAAGACAATATGGTACTGGCACAAAAACAGAAACATAGATCAATGGAACAAGATAGAAAGCCCAGAGATTAACCCACGCACCTATGGTCAACTAATCTATGACAAAGGAGGCAAAGATATGCAATGGAGAAAAGACAGTCTCTTCAATAAGTGGTGCTGGGAAAACTGGACAGCTACATGTAAAAGAATGAAATTAGAATACTCCCTAACACCATACACAAAAATAAACTCAAAATGGATTAGAGACCTAAATATAAGACTGGACACTATAAAACTCTTAGAGGAAAACATAGGAAGAACACTCTTTGACATAAATCACAGCAAGATCTTTTTTGATCCACCTCCTAGAGTAATGGAAATAAAAACAAAAATAAACAAGTGGGACCTAATGAAACTTCAAAGCTTTTGCACAGCAAAGGAAACCATAAACAAGACGAAAAGACAACCCTCAGAATGGGAGAAAATATTTGCAAATGAATCAACTGACAAAGGATTAATCTCCAAGATTTACAAGCAGCTCAATATCAAAAAAACAAACAACCTAATCCAAAAATGGGCAGAAGACCTAAATAGACATTTCTCCAAAGAAGATATACAGATTGCCAACAAACACATGCAAGGATGCTCAACATCACTAATCATTAGAGAAATGCAAATCAAAACTACAATGAGGTATCACCTCACTCCTGTTAGAATGGGCATCATCAGAAAATCTACAAACAACAAATGCTGGAGAGGGTGTGGAGAAAAGGGAAACCTCTTGCACTGTTGGTGGGAATGTAAATTGATACAGCCACTATGGAGAACAATATGGAGGTTCCTTAAAAAACTAAAAATAGAATTACCGTATGACCCAGCAATCCCACTACTGGGCATATACCCAGAGAAAACCGTAATTCAAAAAGACACATGCACCCGAATGTTCATTGCAGCACTATTTACAATAGCCAGGTCATGGAAGCAACCTAAATGCCCATCGACAGACGAATGGATAAGGAAGTTGTGGTACATATATACAATGGAATATTACTCAGCCATAAAAAGGAACGAAATTGAGTCATTTGTTGAGACGTGGATGGATCTAGAGACTGTCATACAGAGTGAAGTAAGTCAGAAAGAGAAAAACAAATATCGTATATTAATGCATGTATGTGGAACCTAGAAAAATGGTACAGATGAGCCGGTTTGCAGGGCAGAAGTTGAGACACAGATGTAGAGAATGGACATATGGACACCAAGGGGGGAAAACTGCGGTGAGGTGGGGATGGTGGTGTGCTGAATTGGGCGATTGGGATTGACATGTATACACTGATGTGTATAAAATTGATGCCTAATAAGAACCTGCAGTATAAAAAAACAAACAAAACAACTAATACTAAACTTTCATTGGGTTATTTGTATGGAAATATGTTAATATAAATGTTTCAGACATTGCATGAAATTTCTAAAAATCTTATATTTGTATTTGTATGGAAATATGTATGGAAATATGTTAATATAAATGTTTCAGACATTATATGAAATTTCTAAAAATCTTATATTTGTATTTGTATGGAAATATGTATGGAAATGTTTCAGACATTACATGAAATTTCTAGAAATCTTATATGTTCTGGTATAATGTTATAAGTAATAATCCTAGTTATTACTTTAAAATGTATATGTCAGAAATAACTAATTTTCTTGTCAACTGCATTATTATGAACTTCCATCAAATCTTTAACCGTGGTCATTTTTAAAGTCTTTTGTCATTTACAGACAGTTCTGGGTGTACTCTGATGATTTTGCAAATATGTTCCTATAAAAGGGTTTCATCTTCAAGAAATTCATGGAAAAGACTCTGACAAGTACAGGTTTCTGATAACCGACTGTACTGCTGAACTGAATGAATAAGCGTTTTCAGAACTCTAATGAAAAACTGATGAACTCATAAAAGTGCTAACAAAAGATCAAGCTGAAAAAAAAATTAATTACATGGGACTGAGTGAACTGATGAGGATGAGTATAATTTTTGTGACTTTCTGTCTGAATTTAAAAAAAAAAAAAAAATCCCACAAGGACTCAGAGGCAAAGAATATACAAATCAATTTTCACTGCAAAGTAAAGGAGCTGTTACAGTGGAGGATTACTGGACTGAATGTCAATATTATGACATAGTATGAGTGTGTTTCATGTTTGGTAATTGCAATCATTGTTGCTTTTGTTGTGGTCATCCATGTACAATGCTTGGTGTCAGTCTATTTATCTCTTGTAAAAATAAAATACAGTGTGTGTGTGTGTGAAAAAAAAAAAAAAAGAATTAAATTAACTCCCCCAGCCCTTTTCAGAAATTGAAACCCTTGCCCACTCTGAAGTTATTGGAAGGGAGTATCTGACCTACTCATGTGGCCACTGGCACAATACTACTCCTCTCTATCAATCATCCTGCTACATAATCCTCACGTGTGCTCTTTGAATCCTGTCCATAGATCGAATTTTCCCAGACTCGGTTCTCAGTCTATACATTGAATGTTTGCTGTTTGTGCCATATGTAAAAAAAATATTCAGTGCTCTCCATCGCAACCACAATTTCTGACTTAAAATGAAATACAGAAGAAGAAATAAAAAGGACAGATCTAAAATATTCAAATGCCCACAATCAGTCAGAACTGCCAATCTCATGACTCTTCCATAGAATATTTCTTTTAGAGATTGAAAGCTCGTAATATTTTGGTATGTGTCAGATACTAATGTTCTAAATGCCCTTTACTTGTTTTTAGGTAACTTTTAGAACCCGTACAACAAACACTCCGGATGTGGGCTAATAGGTAGTGGAAGTATCTAAATAACATAAAAATATTTCCAAATATTCAAATGGTTTAGTTCTAGGGGATGGTGTTCATTTAGAGATGCTGCATTATGTAGTTCATGGTTTAAAATAACATATTTTCGGGGACTTCCCTGGCGGTCCAGTGGTTGAGACTCCACGCTTCCAATGCACAGGGCACGGGTTCAATTCCCGGTCAGGGAACTAAGATCCCACATGCCTACCGCTAGGTGCGGCCAATAAATAAATAAATAACGACAGAGCGTTATTTCCTATGAGCGACAGAAAGTTTGAGCTGCCTAACTTTCTATAAGGCCAGATGTAAAGTACTCAGTTTCTATTTAAACTACTTTTCTAAGAACTTCTATTCCAAATATCCATTCCTGACTGCTCAGATACATTTATGGTATTGATTTTTACCAAGAGTAGTTTTATAGGAAACTGGTGACCCAACAGTTCCAGTTTTTAAATGCTTCTGCTGTTGTTGTTTTTCAATCTCCTAGACTGGTTGGAAATAGAAAAGCCAAAATAAGACAGAACAGATCCAGGCAGCTTAGGTAAAATTTAATTGGACTGTTACCCAAGTCACAAGTCACAAGGCATAATTTAGCAGATGCTCAAAACAGTCCTGGGAGGTCACCAAAAGGGTCTGATTTCAAATAGTTATTTTTCTGTGATAATAATCAGTGTGTAGGATGCTGTTTGTATTCAACTCTTTGACTTTTTTTTCTAAATTGCTTTTTACATAGAAGTTCTTACTCTGAGGAATCTTGTGATTCTTTTTTTACGTTGATATTTATCTATATTTGGGAAGGAGGTGAATGTTTTACCAGAAAACAAGTGATTACCGAAGGGGATGTGTATGGATTCCCAGAGCTGCAGTAAACTCACTGGTGGTAATAAATTGTGGTTCCTAGCTTTGATTTTTTGGGGGGGAGAGGGGGGATTGCTGTTTACAAGGAAACATCACACTTGAATGAATGTTTTTAGTGGCTATCACTGAAGCAGCCATTTAAAAAGGACAGAAATATTTGTTACATATTTTTATTTACACATTGCACTTTTTTACTGTTAAATGATACTTGGTGCAGTGAATACATAATGGATGTAACACTGCCACCTCTTGGTTATGTAAATGAGGTACTCTGCAGTCATAATTCTCTGTCTTCAAATTGGAAAATGCAAGTGCTTGAAAGTCAACTAAGCCTTTTCTATTTTGGTTTGGCAAAAACAGTTGTAAATAAATATCTATGCATGTGTGAATGCTCTTAAAGAGCCTCTATAAAGTACATTATCTATGTATTAAAAGATGTCTGTGCTTATGAAATAAAAGTGACAGTGACATTTTGTGCTGAAGCATTCCAGAAAACAATGTTCAGACTTGGAATAAATTTAGAATTGTTTAGAGTGTCCTTTATTCAATCAAGATCAAGTTAATTCAATCTTTCCTTAAGTGTAACCTAAGGCATAGAAATCCAATCATTGTCTTTTTTCTTTCTTTTTTTAAAAGAGCGTTCCCTCCTCATTTTAATCAGTTTTAATCACTTTAGCAAGATATTAGATAACCAGATTACAGGCTAGAAAAGCTGGCATTTTCTTATTAAGGAAGGTCTAAAACCTTGACTAAAATTGAATTCAGTGCCCCAGGAATAAAAAGGCTAGATAATTTTTTTTTCTTTCACTTAGGTAAGAAGGAGCTTATAAAAACAACATGCTGGGTAATCTTCCTGTGGTTAGAGAGATGCTGAGATCAATTACCTATTTCAACAAAAATGGCAAGAACTAGCCACAGTGGAACACTGGATAAGTGTTTTACTATTTTCATAACAGCTCTCATTTCCACCATACTTTATATTTTACACAGCCCCTCCACATCTATCAGCTCACATGATCAAATAGTTTCCTTGACAGTGGGAGCGCATAATGCAGTCATGAAGGACCCACTGCCTTTTTGTCTGTCAGGTAGTCAACGGTGCTCTTATTCAATCAAGAAATAATGTGAATATGCTGTTGTCCAGACACAAAGGTGACCCTGCTGACACTGTCAAGAGGACGGATGTGCCCTTGGTGACTGGTGAGGGCAGTAAGGATTGTCATACACGTCTGCTTTCCTGTTTCCCCTAGCAACCAAACATTGGCCCAGGACTGGGGACAGAGTGCGTAACTCTAGAATGGGTTACATTCTATGTAAAAGCATTAGGAGAAAAAACAGATCTCAAAATTGGAAGAGACCTTAGAGACCATTTAGTCCAACTCTCTTTAAAAAGGAAAAATAAGGGTCCTGAGAGGAGACATAAATGGGTCACCCAGCAGATGGGTGGCAAAGCAGGACCAGAAGCTGGGTCCTCCGGCCGCAAGAACAATCCCCTTCCTCCCCACCGTGCTGGCTCTTGGGCTTTTTAGTCCTGGCTTCTGCCTTCAGGTGTCTTCAGTTGTGGAAGTTGAGATCTGATTTCTTCAGAGTGGCTTTACAATTCTAAGTGGTAAAGGCTTTTAAGCCACACTCCCTCAGTGAACGCTGTTGAGTTCAGGGAATGATTACAGATACAGGGGCAGCTCCTAGGTCAGGGGTATTTTTCAAATCTAGGACATAACCTTGTATGGTCTTAGAAATAAGTGAGCACAGCTCAAATGATAATCTCAGTTCACCAAAGAGGAAGTTCAAGAACATGGCCTATAACCTTTACGTAGCCAACGGAGAAACTGCTACCCAGGGAGAAGTGGAGACATGTCTGGCACAAGGTCTCCCAGCAGGACTGTGGTCTAGTGGAGGCTGGTGCTTTTCCTGTAGCACGTTGACACCTGCATTGCTGCTCTAGTGCATCAACTGACAGGGCAGTGGAGAGAAAGCGTTTTTACAGAGTGAAAGAAAATCTGAGGCTAGAGGGTGCTCCAAAGAGGCTCAATAACCTTGAAGGGATGGTCACTGTGTAAGGTGGCAGCTGGAATAGGGGAACTCATTTGCTTAAATTGAATTTCCATCACTAGCAGCTTTTCCTGCTTCCCACTGTTCTCAGTGACTGACCTGACCCCCGAACCAGTGTTGCGGAGAATTCAAGCTAACCAAATAAGTTAGAGCTCCAAACGTGCTATGTTCTTCAGGCCCAATAATTAGTACCCGGACCTCAAACTATGGAAGAACGTGATTTGTTTGTTAGAACAACTTACAGTTTACACAGGTCACAGAAGCAGCGGAGAGGCTCAGGAAAGAGCATAGGTCACTGGCGTTTCTTGCTGTAATTTTGCACTGACCTCTGAATCAGCAATTATGGCAGTGATTGTGATGCAGGAAGGGACTCTCTCTGTTATTTGGGGCCCATACAGAGTTGGAAAGAGAAGGACTTTGAACTTCAGGTAACGACGGTGTCAGTCGGTCAGTGAATGTGAGGCACGGTCGTGCGCTCGGCAGCCAGCTGCACAGGGGCAGTGCAAGCCCAGCCAGAGCGCACCGCTTCTGTTAACAGAGGCGAGGTGCAGGGTGCTGTGAGGGAGGCGGCCTCTTGGGACACACCGTAGGCTTGGGCCACTATCCTAAGCCTACATGTTGTAAATGTCACGATTGCATTTAATGGTCCTGGAACAAGCGAGAGAGAGAGACTTTGTGTATGTGTGTGTATGTGAGAGCATGCTCTGAATGATGTGTGCGTGTGGAAGTGTGCTATTGTGGACCTGCGTGTGCTGGGTGCCTGTGGATGTCCTTTCAGTTTGGGTACGCACTGTGAAGGGATGGGGGCGTTAGGGTGTATGTGGTGTGTGTGCTGATGGGGGCGGGGAGGGGGAATCTTCTAGTCACCCATGGCTCAGCTGGGTGAAGAGGAGAGTGACTTAGTATTCAGCAGTGGGGTGGCTGAGGGGCACTGGGAGGGGGGTGCCTGATATTTTGGGCTTTCTGGGACGCTGGAACCAGACATTATCAGAAATTCTGGATCTTTCTTAGCTTGCCGACCACCACCAATAATAATAGCTACAATTTATTGAGCATTTACCGTGTGCCAGGTCCTGGGTGCTAAGGTCTTTCCCTGTATGAGTTCATTTTACTCTTCTAACAGTGCTGTGCAGTAGGCACTGTAACTTCCTGTTTACTCTGGAGGAAGAAACTGAAAGCACAGAGTGTTTAAGCAGCTTCCCTCAGGCCACTCGGCTCCTAAATGGCAGAGCCAGGCAGCCTGGCTACACAGCCCATGCTCTTTGTCACCATGCTCTACAGTCTCGTATCTGTCATCTCCCTATCAAAACCCACTTATTCTGAGGACCCCAACACTCTCCTTTTACAGCTGCGGAAACGGGAGCCTGGAGAGGAGAAGCAGCTTGCCTTGGGCCCAAGTGGCCACTGGTAGAGCCCGTACTTCAGCCACACCCTGCTCTGTCCTTGACCTTGGGCAGCCAGCCTCCTGGGCTGGGCGGGCGGCATCTTCTCTGTGAGCACCTTACACAATTCCGGCCCCGCTGTCATTAGCAGCCTTGATTTCAAGGGCTTGAGCCTAGCCGGTCAGAAACAAAGTCCCTTTGCTGGTTTGAAGGCAAATGGAATCATTCCATTTTGTTTCCCTTTTGTCATTAATATTGTGAATGAGGGTATATTTTGCTTAAGGCTGTGCACATATGCACCGTCCAAAGTCCTCCAACCTATCAGCCTCGGAGTATTACGGGGAAGGCGAGTTTGACAAATCTAGTGAAACACCTCAGGGGACACTAATCCAGGAGGGTTATTGCCTTTTTTTTTTATAAATAGCCAAAGTGCTAAGGCAGGATCTGTGTAAGACCAGAGGCTAAGCCATAGGAATATGAAGATTCTTTTATGAATGGCTCTTGGTGATGTGACAAAATGAAATGAAATATAAGGAACTGTAAAATTACTTTTTAACTTTAAATTTTACGCTGTGAAGCCATGTGTATATGATAAGCAAAACAGAACCACAAATGGTTCATCGATGCTTTTGACCATCTTAATGGCCAAATGGTATGTACTGCTTGGGTGCTGGGATCATTTATGCACAAATTAGGCAAGGCTGACCACCTCTAGAATGAGCTGATTGGGGATGAAACAGCCCTAGCAGTGGTTGTGAGATAGCCCCTCCCTAAATTTTTGGAGCAGCCTATGCTCCATCTATTTCTCTACTAACTTGGAAATATGATATTTTTAACCAAGAAGCAAATTCTAGATTGGAAGAAATAGGTACAAAGCACAGCTTGTAAATCAGAAATGCACATTATGCATTTTACTCTGGAGATGTAGCAAATGAACTCACTAGATAAATCAGTGGATGAGCCAACTTTCCAGAAAACTGTCAGAACAGCCATGGAGGATAAGAGAAAGCTTATTTAAGAGCACGTCCTTCAAATGTGGTATACACACACACACACACACACACACACACACACACACACACACAATGGAATACTACTCAGCCATAAAAAAGAATGAATTGCCATTTGCAGCAACATGGATGAACCTAGAGATGATCATACTAAGTCATAAACAGAAAGACAAATACCATATGATATCACTTATATGTGGAATCTAAAATATGACACAAACGAACTAAACTATGAAACAGAAACAGACTCACAAGTCATAGAGAACAGACTTGTGGTTGCCAAGGGGGAGGGAGGTGGGTGAGGGACGGTGTGGGAGGTTGGGGTTAGCAGATGGAAGCTATTATATACAGAATGGATAAACAACAAGGTCCTACTGTTTATGGATAAACAACAAGGTCCTACTGCATAGCACAGGGAACTGTATTCAGTACCTGTGATAAACCATAATGGAAAAGAATATGAAAAAGAATACATATACACACATATATATGTATATACGTATAAATATATGTATATGTATATAAATATATGTATATAAACACACACACACATATATATAACTGAATCACTCTGCTGTACAACAGAAACTAACAACACTGTGTCAATAAAACAACTAAACTTTAGAAAAAATAAATCAAAAAAAAAGAGCACAACCTTCAAAAATGGCTAGGCCCTTCACCTCATACTAGCTAACAAGACAGAAGACTAGCAGTTCTGGTGGGTATAGTTCCCTCTGGTTTAAAAAAAAACTTTTAATAAAAGTTATACCAGGCTAACTGCCTATAGCTGGGTGGAAATGGAGGGGAGGTAATAAATTAACAGCATCTTCTGACA
The DNA here is from genome assembly GCF_028021215.1 of Eschrichtius robustus. Lineage (NCBI taxonomy): Eukaryota > Metazoa > Chordata > Mammalia > Artiodactyla > Eschrichtiidae > Eschrichtius > Eschrichtius robustus. The sequence goes on along the minus strand of NC_090845.1, from coordinate 120,658,629 downwards.
CACAGGAGAAATACTATTTTATTTTATTTTATTTATGTATTTTTTAACATCTTTATTGGAGTATAATTGCTTTACAATGGTGTGATAGTTTCTGCTGTATAACAAAGTGAATCAGCTATACATATACATATATCCCCATATCTCCTCCCTCTTGCGTCTCCCTCCCACCCTCCCTATCCCACCCCTCTAGGTGGTCACAAAGCACCAAGCTGATCTCTCTGTGCTATGTGGTTGCTTCCTACTAGCTATCTATTTTACATTTGGTAGTGTATGAAAACCTAAATAGACATTTCTCCAAAGAAGATATACAGATTGCCAACAAACACATGAAAGGATGCTCAACATCACTAATCATTAGAGAAATGCAAATCAAAACTACAGTAAGGTTATCACCTCACACCACTCAGAATGGCCATCATCAAAAAATCTACAAACAATAAATGCTGGAGAGGGTGTGGAGAAAAGGGAACCCTCTTGCACTGTTGGTGGGAATGGAAATTGATACAGCCACTATGGAGAACAGTATGGAGGTTCCTTAACAAACTAAAAATAGAACTACCATACGAGCCAGCAATCCCACTACTGGGCATATACCCTGTATAATTCAAAAAGAGTCATGTGCCACAATATTCATTGCAGCTGTATTTACAATACAGGACATGGAAGCAACCTAAGTGTCCATCGACAGATGAATGGATAAAGAAGATGTGGCACATATATACAACGGAATATTAGCCATAAAAAGAAACGAAATTGAGTTGTTTGTAGTGAGGTGGATGGACCTAGAGCCTGTCATACAGAGTGAAGTAAGTCAGGAAGAGAAAAACAAATACTGTATGCTAACACATATATATAGAATCTAAAAAAAAAAAAAGTTTCTGAAGAACCTAGGGGCAGGACAGAAATAAAGACGCAGACGTAGAGAATGGACTTGAGGACACGGGGAGGGGGAAGGAACGAAGTGAGAGAGTGGCATGGACATATATACACTACCAAGAGAAATACTTTTTTAAACATTTTTCTTTCTTTTTTTAAAAACAACAACAACAAGAATTTAATATCAGCTGTCAACAAATAGAAGGACAGGAGAAAGATGAGTACAGGGATTTGGAAGTTAGACACATAGTCGCAAATTCTTCCCAAATATTTCCAGTTCTACTTTTTGAAGTATTAGGCTAATGTGCAGAAAGACAATAGACTTGTAGCTGAGAAATGATGCTCCTGAGATCTTAATTGTTATTTAAAATAATGAGAACTGCAACAAGAACTTAAAAATATCATGGTGGTTATTTAATCACTTTGATAGTTTCCAACACCAGAAATGTCATGTATTCTCTGCAAAGTTTTATGTTTCCTTTGATCTATTTCTTTGTGGATTTCCTACCTCCTACAGTTGTTTCTTAAAATAATCACTTCTGTTTATTCTGTTAAGCAGAAAAACTTCTAAGTTATTGTACATATACCTTGGAAAGAATAAACAATTATACTGATCCCAAAGCTTGAATAGCACTCAATGATATTCAAATACATTATCTTATTTGTCTCACAAACACCCTGTCTGTAAGGCAGACACTGTTATTTCCATTTTACAGATAGAAAATTGAGGCCCCAAGACATTAAGTGACTTACTAAGATCATCTTGCAAGTGGTAGAGCTAAATGTAAGCCACTTTTCTGACTCTACCATTCTATACCTAGAGGATGTCTGACTGCAGAGCAATTTTCAAAATATAACTGAAAGATGTTTAACCCTGGTTATTGGAGAGCAGACTACCATTTAGTGAGGTGAATTGGCCATTCATCTTCACATCCACCTGCAATCCAATAAGGGTTTAGTGAGGTGAATTGGCCATTCATCTTCACATCCACCTGCAATCCAATAAGGGGATCTAGGCGAGGCTGGGAAGGACTGTGTATGCGAGCACAGCTCCCTTTGGCTTCAGTGCGCCATGGCCCCATCCAGGACCAGCTGCATAATTTGTGAGGCCAAGTGCAAAATGAAAATGCAGGGCTCCTTGTTCAAAAATCATTAAGCATTTCAAGACAGCAACAGCAGAGCATTCAACCAAGTCTGGGGCCCTTCTAAGCACAGCCCTCTATGACTACATGGGTTGCATGCCCAGGAGGCTGGCCCTGGCCCCTGCCCCGCCCAAAGTGCTAACAGTGAGTGTTCGGAAGACTTTTCCTCAGGCAGTACTCCATCAGGAAAGTGACCAGAGAGTGCCTGGCATGGCTAGCCCAGGCTGCCTCTGAGAAACTGCCACGGAAGCTTCTGTTTCCTCAAATACACAGTAGAGAAAAATAAGCAAAAAGTAAGATGAAAGGATTAACTGAAGCTCCAATAAAAGAAACAGAAGACATTTGTGCAAACACAAATGAGAGTGACAAGAGTTGATCAAATATGATGGCAGACATAGAGTAGGTACTCAAAGAATATTTGTCAAAAGACTAATGGGATGGATTTGTGCTTAGTCACATACCTACCCCATCTCCTAACTCGTACAGGTATTGTAATATGGAAATATGAGAACACATGGATTATGTAAGTGATTCCCAGCAGCTCAGAACCTGGGCTCCATATCATTGGAGGAAGAAGCAATTTCCTACTAGGTAGAATCCTCCAAAGGCTTGGTCAGGGCAGTTTCTCAATGTGCCCACTTCCCCTGGGATTCATGCCTTTAGTGTCAGCCACAGGGTTGGTCACACTCCGCTTATGGCTCTGATCAAGGATTCTGTAGGGTTGCTACTGCTGAAACAAAAAGTTACATGGGAGCTGGGACTGAGGCACTAAATAAGAGGAACAAAAATAGCTCCTTTCCTGTTAAAATTGAAAACATTATCTTGAGAGCCAGTTAAGAGTTCAGACACAGGAATGAGGCCAACTTAAATCTGAAATCCCCCTTTGCTACTTTGAACTTTGTGATCTTGTCTAAGTCACTGATCTTTCTAGCATCGGTTTCCTTTCATGTAAAATGAGGATAATACCTACCCCATTAGGACGCTGTAAGGAATTAGTGAGCTCATTAAAGTACGTAAATTGCTTAGCACCTGTGCCTGGCAATTGATAAGACATACAAAAGATGCAACTTCTGTTATTATTGGAAAAGTTAAATAAGTACTGCCACTATTAGCTCCAGATCTTAAAGCCCATTTTATATCTTTATGAAAAGTATAATGATCCTAAAAATATCAACACTGTATGTTCTTGGGATGCCAAATCTCAGGTTTTTAAATATGAGTGGGCCTTTTAACATCTTGCATGACTTTAGGTGTAGTTTAGAGAGAAGTCGGGAAGTCATAACAAAATTGTGTCAACACAGCATTTTATTTTAAACTCTATAACACTTTAGTTTATTCTTGTGAGTGTTCAATTAAAACACATTCATTTAATATGTAGGTTTTAATGACAGTTACATAAATAACTGTAATGACAATCATGTGAAATAAATTATATATAAGGATTAAGTCTGGAAGGGAATATGGGAAAGAAAAAGGGTTGTACTATTAGGGACAAGAGCTTATTTTTAAATATTCACTTTAATGTTGTTGAATTGTTAATTTAGCAGTAAGTAGCATTTTAGGTATATTTAGGTTTAAAAAAGAAAAGATTCACAGTAATATAAGATACTTTTACTCATGCATAATTAAAAGAAGAAATCAATATTCACCTTGTTCTTATATTCCCTTTAAAACATGAAACTGGAAGAAGAGGTCAAATACCCCAAATCACTAAAGACTTACCTATTGATTTTAAGTAAACAACTTCCTTTGATCTTTGTTTTTCAAATGTAGTGTATTGTTTTCCATAAATATTCACACCAAAAGAAGGGCTCTGGTTTTGCCCATTTCTTCTTGAAATCCATAGCTCTAGGCTTTGACTCCATATGCACATCTAAGTGATCATTCCCCCACTATCACTGCAACTAACAGCACAACCCTGGAAGTCAAATGAATACTTCTAAAAGACTTTTTGTAAAGTTTACCCCTCTCCTCTTCCTTTCAAAATCCTCAGTTGTATTCTAGTGGCTCTAGGATAAAGCACAAACTCCTTATTTAATGTGTCCTTTGTGGTCTTTCACAGTTGGGCGCCTCTTTCTTCAATGTTATCTTCTACAATCTCATAGTAAACTAAACCTTTCTCGATCGTTTCTCCCACCTGACATACATTGTACTTCTCTGTTTCCTAGCTATTCCTGAAGAAGCAGCTTGAGACCAGCATTCTGCAGGAAAGTCCTCTCTTTCTCTTCAGGCCCTTGGGGATCTCTGCTCTCCCCACCTCCTCTGCCCACCTATGTACCTGAACATTCTTGGCCTTGAGCACTTGCTGCCTGATACGTGCGTGGCCTTGACCTCCACCCTGACATGAATGCCTCCTCTTTTCCCCTTCCAGCAGAGCAGGCACACATCAGTGTTGTTTGTTGATGATGATGATGGTAGAGCAATTATTGTGAAAAAAATTGATGGAAAAATAGCCCTAATCTTTCCCCTTCATGTACCCTAAGCTCTTACCTACAGTTTCAGTTAGAAGCATATGATCGCATACTTGCTGCCGTGTTACTTGTAATTGTCCTCAAGTATTTTTCTCACATGTGTGCTATCTTCCCAACAAGAATCTCAGCTCCCCAAAGGCAAGACTCTAGTTTTCTTCATCCCGTGTAATACTGAACTTAGCAGGGCCAACGTAAAGGTTCAGTTATGTCTTTGTGCCTAAGTAGCCAGAAGTAACCAAGAAGGAAGGCATGGACAGCATCTGAAAGGGAAGGGTATTAACCTAACTTCCTAGGTACCTCCTTCCAAATTTGATTATTTTTATTGGCAATGGTACATCCAATAGCTTGGCGCAAAGACATTTCTTAATAAAAATTTTAATGCCCCTCTCCCACGTTATGGGTGTGTGAGTGGGGGTCATGGTGGTGGTGAAATGTTTTTGGAAGATAAGGTGTTATACTTGAGGTAGAGTGCAACTTAGGCCAAAATGCATCTAATCCAGGAGAGCTTTTCAGGGAAAGTGAGATCAGATGTGGGATTAGGACACCAGTATGTTATAGTGAGAAAAGCCCTGGACTGCAAGTCAGGAAATCTGGGCTCTTATCCCTGTTCATGTACTGAATGCATCTCCTTAAACCTCTAACTTTAATTTTTTCATTTGTAAAATGAGAGGGTTGGTCTTGCTACGGTTTATAGAATCTCAGAATTCTTGAGACCCATCAGATATTAAACCCTTCCCTCCAACGTCTACATCAGTGCGCCAGTGAGCCACTGCTTACACACCTCCTGTGAAGGGGGTCTCACAACCTATCTAGGAAGCCCATTTGTTTTAATGCAACTCTAATTCTTGGGCAGTTTTATTTTCTTGAATGATATCCTTTCTAGCTGCAAACTTGAAATTTGATGAGATATCTGGCATAATCTGGCAGATCAAATTGAAGGCCACGTCCGGCACAGGAGAATGGACAATGTGATAGAGGGGGAAAATCAACAACCTGTAAGAAGTGAGTTCACAAAAGGGAAAGGGAAGAAGAGGATAAAACTATCAGCTACGACATAGAAAGGGTCAAAAAGAAGCATGTCGAGAAAAAGCTGCTAAGGCCAGGGGGATGAGACCACAAACAGAGCGACATTTCATTGACATGGGGTGGGCCACGAGGGTCTTCAGTGGCGACAGCAGCTACCCCGATATCCCCCATTTCCTTCGTACACCACTGAGCACGCATCAGATCTCAAGGAAATCTGAAGCGTAGTTCATGCCCTCCGGTACTGCATGTAAACTATCAGGTTTGTTTCCTGCTGGGATTTCTCTGCTTTGGCAAAGTATCTAAATGACTAAGAATCTTGAAATATTCTAAGAAATTTAGTTTCAGCCAAACTTCCAATGAGCCAAAGTGCACCTTTTCAGCTTGCTGAGAACAGTGATCAATGGGCACTTGGGCTCACAGTAGTTATTTCTGCCTTCAGACTACCCTCTTCTTTGGTGGCGGTTTCCATCACCCTGCTAACACTGTCCCTGAGTCACCTGCCGTCAGCACGCGCACAGCAGCTGCATGGAAGGCAGTCTCGAGAGGCGCTGAAGGAAGACAGCCTGAAATGAAATATTTGCTGCAGCAATCTGAACAGGGCTGCCTGGAAGGTGGTGGGGCTATGTGTGTGTAGGGGAGAGAGGAGGAGCTGACACCTACTGCATCTCTTGCTGCTATGTGCCAGGAACATAAATGCACAGAGCTTCTCATTTGCTCTCCACAGAACTGCTATAAGCTGAGTGTTATTATTATCCCCATTTATATTCATTTATTCATCCATTTAGTCAACATATATGATTGCGTACGTTCTGTGATGAGGAAGCTGAGCCTGCGAGGTGGAAAGACTTGCTGGAGGGCACAGAGCTAGTACCCTGTCTTGTTTGCTCCATTCTCTGCTGAAATCAGAATATCAAAAATACGTCATTGAGGATAAGAAGGGTAAAGCAGCTTCTTTCCTTATCTCCTGAAATTGGTAACACAGACTGTAGTTAGAAAGGCCAAAGAGATCAGATAATTATTACAGGAAAGTATTCTGTAAGTATACTACATGGGAGAACAAAGTGACTTGGGGTTTGTCAACTCATCACCACATTGAATGATCGGGTAGGTAGTTCCACACCCATCCGTCTTCCAATGCACCACTCTGCTTTGTAAGAATATATGATGTTTTAGCCTGTTGCTTCAAAAAAGCTACCTCTGAGGAAGTCCCTCTAGTTCTGACCTAAACCATCTGGACTGACTTCCAAGGAGCTAATTTGACTAGATTGGTTCTTCTATCACTTGCTTTATGCTTATGTAGACGCAGCCAAGTAAATTCAGTAAATTCCAAGGATGCTTTTGCTGCCTCCTAGCTCTGCGAAGCTCTGTGAAGCTCTGTGAAGCTTGGAGACATTCAGGTTTTTCAGGCACAAGCAGCCCAGACTGCAGTGTAAACACGAGGGCTCCATGAGCTTAGGCATCAGGAAACTGACAACCGCTACTAAAAGTTCTACTCTTCCCTCCATGAAGTCTCATGAGGCTGACGTTGTCACTAGCCATGCCTTTGCCAAGTTCAAGCTCATAGAGTTGTGGAGTGAGGAAAATAAAGCCCAGTGCCTCTGCCTGCCTTAAAGCTGGGTCTTGGCTATGGCCAGTCCTTGAGGCATTTGGTCAGAGTTTGGTGGAAGCTGTAAGTTACTGTCCCTCCCCCTTCCATTACCAGCTCAGCTAGAATCAAGGATCTGCTGGTTAAAGCCAGGCTGAAACCAGTTGTCAAGATACCAAAGGCATCGGTCCCATTAAAGAGGGCTCCAGGTAAAGGAAAAGATTAACCTCTGGATGCTACAGGCCAGGCCAAGGGTCCTCAACCATTGTGAGAACAGGGGGTGCTCTTAATTTCTGTAAACCCTTGGAATACTGATAGAAGAGGAATAGGGGGTCATGATCGAGAGGGGAGATCTTAGCAGGAAGGCCCTGAGCAGAGTCAGGGGAAGAAGACAGATGGCATGTACACATTTCAGTCCGTGAGTGGGTCAGGGGAGCAGAGAGAACCTGGGGCCTCTGGGGGATCCTGGAGGGCCATGGGGATTGCTTCATGCTAAGAGAAAGGTAAAGAGTAATATTTGCCAAGTGGCTACTGTGTACCAGGCACTGTGCCAATTGTTAGACACGTTCTTTCATTTCATTCTCTTGTCATCTCTATGAATGAGCTCTTATTGTCTTGATTTCGTAGATCAGAAAAGTGAGGCTCAGAGACATGAAGTCACTAGCCCAAGGGCACACAGCTAGTGAGGGTCGGAGTCCAGAGTGAAACCCAAGTCTGTCTCCCTTTATAGTTTCTTTCACTGCATCAGCTGGCTTTAAATGCGCTGAAGCATGCGCACCTCCATCCAGAGTCCCAGTGATCAGTAAGAGAGCAAGAGACAATTGTGGACAGTAGGAGAGCGTGGCATGAGGAAGGCAAGGTAGCTGCGGAATGCTGAGAGAATTCAGGCTGATAAGCATCCCCGCAATGCCCAATGGCCTCAGAATTCCCAAGAACAACACAAGCAAAGGCCAAGGGTGTTTGCACTCAACAGTGGAAAAGCAGGAGTGAGAGCGTGATGTCATCAACACACTATTTTCCTGGCCGTTTTCACATAGTTCCTGGCACAGGAAGAGAGTCCTTCACATCGCAGATGCTGGCCTAATGAGAGTACATACCACAGTGCAGCAAAGGGCTCTCGAATCAATAGTGCTTTCTGGCCTACACCTCCTTGGTAAGCACTTTTGCAAGGTGGACATAAAAATAAATGTGCAATGTAATATTTAAGAGTAACCTTCAGCTATTAAGCTGATTGCCTATCAAGCTGTTACCTTTGCAGTAGAAGCTCACTGATTTATGCTCACATAAAATCCCAATAGGCAGGTACCTCATTCAACACACCCTAACCCGGCTGAGGGGTGAGGGAGGAGGATACAGGCAGGGAGGCTCTGCGGCCTTCTTAACTCAGGAAGCCCACCATGCAGAACTTCAGTCTCTGACTTTTCACTGTCCTAATAAACAGCAGTAAGAAGTCCATTGCCTTTCTGTGTTTCTGCGTTTATGTGCTTGCCCGTGATTCCAAACGAAGCAGTCTGCAACAGGCCCTTCAGTCCCTACCAAGAGTCAGCCGAACTTAAGGAACCTTACAAATAAGCCCAGCTCCGAGAGCTGGTATCAGAAAATGAAAACTCTTTCTGCGCTTTTACCAATCAATTCTTCATGTGGAATACTATCTAACCCAGCAGTCACTCTCATTTTTTTTAATCTTTTCCCAGCAAGGAGAAAATTCTTCACATGCTTAATTATCACCTTTCTAGCCTATGTCCAGAAATCTCCCAGGATTTCTGATACAGCAAATTCAAAAATGATGTGACATTTTCTTTTAGTAGGCAGAGATGGCGAGTCCTGAATCCATCCTTAGTCTCTCAGCTGGCCTAACGAGCAGGGGCATTCGAAGCAACTGTCCTATCCCAGAGCACTTCTGCCCACAGTTTCTGTTCAAATACTTAAAACAAAAATTGAACGTGTGATGAGTAAGTAAGGCTACAAAATGATAATTCCTATATAATCTATTTAATTCTGTGTTTTTTAGTGTATATAGCCGCTCTTGCTCTATGCGATGAGGGTCTAACAAAGCATGACACAATAGATAACTTGTGAAGATATTTTAGAAAGGATTGACAGAAGTTTGAAAACTTTTGATTTGCCTATTCTAACCCGCACCAGTCATCCATAGCTTTTCAAGTCTCTCTTTGGTAGCCCCCAATTCAAACACGTACACACATGTATGCGTGCACACGTGCACGCTTACATACATACATGCACACATACAGACTACACAAAAGGCAACCCTCACTCCCAGGCTGAAAAAAGGTAAGGATTCGAAGCATCAGACCAGGCTAGCTGTGCTCTATGAAATAATGATTAGAGCGTGCATTTACTGAATGCATACTATGGGCCAGGAAAACTGTCAAAATGTTTTCTTAACATTATTGAATTTGAGCCTCACATTTCATTTATCACCATGTCATGTCCGAGGGAAACTGAGACTCAGAGAGTCTAAGTAATTTGCCCAAGTTCACACAGTTAGTGAGCAAAAGAACTTGGCTGGCAGCCCAGGTTTCCCTGACCAACTATGCACATTCTTTATAGTTATTGATTTCACTGCCCACAAAAAATATGGCAACCTTGTTCAAGATCTGAAGGGTTATTCAGGCTCTATCAACCTTCATTTGGGAAGCACAATGGAATAAATGAATGCAAGTGTGGGTCTCATGCAGTGATCAACAAACGCTCTAGTAGAATAACTGCCTCACATAGCACTATATCCATTCGAATGTCTTCAAGTGCAGATGTCAGTGTGGTTTAATATGGCGCAATTAGAGTCCTTTTCTATGCAGAACGGGGCGTTGCATAAATTAGTTGTTCACCTACACTGACGTGTCTTAAAGACGGTTGGGCAAATTCATGGGCAAAAAAGTGTATTTTTCAGTAAGTCCCTCTGAGAATAACCAAGAACACAGAGGGAAAGAAAGCAATTGCTCAACCAGATTATGAGTTTCAAATGAAGCTTTTTCAGAGCAGCGACAAAATGAATTAGCACAGGAGCTAACCGGATGGTGGGAAAAAGGCATTGCTTGACTCAGTGGTCTCTCAGGAGAGGCAAGAAACAGGCTTTCTAAAATATATAAACGAATCCAGCTGTTCTACTTAGACTCCCTGGCTGCGGTAGAGTATCTGGAGTTGAACTAAATATTGATGACTGAAAACAAATGAACATGAAAATCCACCTGTCCACATGCTGATGAATTATTTTACCCTAATGTTAAAAAGGTTAGAGGTTAAAAACTTATTTGAGCACTGTGTATTTAGTGGAATCTCTTTATGGCATTGATGGAGGAAACTCACAATGGGGTTTTAGGCTAATTGTGAGATGTTGGACTTTCATACAGATTAGTGCTCCTCAAACTTTAATGTGCATACCAGTCACCTGGGTTCTTGTTAAAAAGTAGACTTTGATCCAGCCAATTTGGGGTGTAGCCCGAAATTACGCATTTTTAACATGTTCTCATGCTATGCTGAGTAACAAGGGTCAATATGCCTTCATAGGAGTAAGCCAGCCAGGCTGTTAGGCGGGTGAGGGAACCACCTTTTCTGGGGGAGGATACTATGGTATGTTAGTGTTGAATGCAAAACGTGGACATTTTAAGAGAAAAAAAGTTCACAATGTAGACTTCATCAAAATTAAAATTTTTACCCATCAAAAGATACTGTTAAGAAAATGACAAGCCTCAAAATGGAGAAAGTATTTGCAATACATATATCTCATAAAGGACTTGTACCAAGGATGTATAAAGAACTCCTATAACTCAGTAATAAGAAAACAAATAACCCAGTAAAAAATGGGCAAAAGACTTGAACAGACACTTGACAAAAGAATACATGAATGGCCAATAAGCACTCGAAAAGGTGCTCAACATCAATAATCAAGAGACAAAACCATAAAGAGATATCATCTCACACGTGGTAGAGGCAAGGATGTGGAGCAACTGGAACGTTCATACATTAATGGTAGAGGTGTCAAAATTGACAACTACTTTGAAAAACTGGCAATTTCTTTTAAAGTTAGACCTATATTTTCCCTATGACCCAGAGATTCCACTCTTAGGTGTTTATTCAAGAGATGAAAAACATGTCTACAAAGAGACTTGGGCAAGAGCCTTATTCATAATATGAAAAAACAACAGTAACTCAAAAATTCATTAGCAGGAGGTTGAAAAACAATTTGTGTTATATTCATCCAATAACACACTACTCAGCAATTAAAAGGAATGAACTACTAATATACGCAACAATGTGGATGACCCTCAAAACCATTATGAAAAGTGGAAGAAGTCATACACAAAAGAGTAAACACTGTAGATTTCCATGTATGTGAAATTATATAACAAACACAACTAATCTGTTGTGATAGATATCAGAAAATGGTTACTTCTGGGTGGTGGGAATTGACTTGGAAGGGGTACAAGGAAATTTTCTATATTTTGATTGGCTAGTAGTTACTTGGTTGTATACAATTGTCAAAACTCATCAAGCTGTACACTTAATATCTGGGGATTTTGTGTAAATTATACCTCAATTTTTAAAACCCATTTTACTTTAGAATGGTTCATGAAAGCTTTTAATAATTTTCACAAATGATGATCCAAATAATGAATTTCTAAAGGCCTTTTCTTCCCATTAGAATCAGTGATAATATTGGCATACATAGTCTCCACTCTTTTTTTTTTTTGAATCCACTCTAATTTACTTATTTATTTATTTATTATTATTATTTTTTAATTTTTGGCTGCATTGGGTCTTTGTTGCTACCTGCGAGCTTTCTCTAGCTGCGGCGAGTGGGAGCTACTCCTTGTTGTGGTGCGCGGGCTTCTCATTGTGGTGGCTCCTCTTGTTGCGGAGCGTGGGCTGTAGGCGTGTGGGCTTCAGCAGTTGTGGCACATGGGGTCAGTAGCTGTGGCTCGTGGGCTCTAGAGCACAGGCTCAGTAGTTGTGGCTCACGGGCCTAGTTGCTCCGCGGCATGTGGAATCTTCCTGGACCAGGGCTCAAACCCGTGTCCCCTGCATTGGCAGGCAGATTCTTAACCACTGCGCCACCAGGGAAGTCCCTGGCCATTATTACTTAAAATAATTTTCTGCACTCTCTTCTCCTCCTGGCAATGTGACTACACATTTGCTTTATCTCTTGATATTGTCCCACAGACCATTGCTGTTCTGCTCTTTTCAATCATTTTATTCTGTGCTTTGGTTTATATAGTTTCTACAACAACATCTTCAAGTTCAATGATATTTTCTTCTGCAGTGGTTAATACGCTCCTACAACTATCCAGTGAACATTTCATTCCAGGTATCGTATTTTTCAGCTCTTGAAGTTCTGTTTAGTTCACTTTTAGAGATTTGATCTCTTCTCATTATATGTATGTTTTTCTTTACATTATTTAACATATTTATAATAGCTGTTTTAAAATATTTGCATGCTAATTCCATTTATGTTATTTCTGGGTCTATTTTTTATTGTTTATTATAAATTTTTATTTATTTTATTTATTTTTGGCTGCGTTGGGTCTTTGTTGCTGCACGTGGGCTTTCTCTAGTTGCAGTGAGCGGGGACTACTCTTTGTTGCGGTGCACGGGCTCTAGGTACGTAGGCTTCGGTAGTTGTGGCACGTGGGCTCAGTAGTTGTGGCTCACGGACTCTAGAGCACAGGCTCAGTAGTTGTGGCACACGGGCTTAGTTGCTCCGCGGCATGTGGGATCTTCCCGGACCAGGGCTCAAACCCGTGTCCCCTGCCTTGGCAGGTGGATTCTTAACCACTGCACCACCAGGGAAGCCCTGGGTCTATTTTTTAAATTAACATTTCCCCTGGTTATACATCACATTTTCCTGATTCTTTGTAGGCCTATTAATTTGTGATTGGTTGATGGGTATTGTGAAAATTACTTTATTGAGTGTCTACATTTTATTGTCTTCCTTTAATGAAGAACTTGTTTTGGCAGGCAGTTATTTTACTTGTGGATCAACTTGACCATTTTATGGCTTTGTAAGAAACTTTGTTAAGTGGGGTCTAGAATAGTTTTAAGTCTAGGACTATTTTAGTTCTGCTACTACAGTGTGACGTCCAGAGATGAAGCTACTGAAGGGCTCAGTCGATGGCATGAGCAGTGGTTTCCCCCGGAGTTCAGAGGGGTCATCAGTTTGATCTGGGATGGTCAGAGAAGACTTTACTGGGCAGAGGGTACTTGATGTGTCCCTGGAGGGGGGCTAGAATTCAAACAGGCTGAAAATACAGTAGAGAGTTTTCTAGGCAGGGAAGATTCCAGAATCACAGCTGTAGAAGTGGCAATGCTCAAGGCAGGACTGTTCCTGTGACAGTGAACTGTCCAGCTGGGCTGGGCTGGGTAAAGTGGAAATAAAGCAAAAAGGCAGCAATGAGGGCCAATTCTGTCACCCCTCAGTGATGAAAAATAGGGCATAACCATTTTGGGGAAGCTTCATGCTATTTCGAGATCTGCTTGGATCCACATGGTGGCTTCACAAGGTTTTACAGGGTACATCTGAGCACTGCAGAGCCACCCAGCCTATTATATGAACTGGAATCACATTCAAGGGCTAATGGGAAACACATAATGTACCATTTCTGGTCCAGCTTTTTGTAAAGCAATAAATCGCTTTGAAAATACAGTATTTATGCAAATGTGGTATTACTATCAGTTACCACATTTGCATAGCCATCTGCTACATTTTTAGAGCTAAGCTCAGAAATCTTTCCACTCCAAGACTCTAAACAAGGCGTTGTGATACCTATCAAGTTATGTACCAACAAGCTTTTAAGGATGGCTAGAAATCCATCCTATGACCATTGAAACAAAAGCCATCTGGACATATTGATTATTAATAGATTTTCAATTAATTAATGTAGTTTTGAGCTAAGACTTTGCACACCGGTTCTACCTACCCATGTGCTGAATATGCACTGTTACAGCCAGGGAGCTTCCTCTGGCTCTTCCCATACACTCAGAGCCTAGCAAGATGGAACAGAGATTCACTCACTCACTCACTCATTCATTCATTCAGCCAACGAACCACAAAATATTTGTTATGTGCCAGACACAGCTCTAAGAGCTGGGGATACAGATATGAACAAGACAGAAAAAAATCCCTGTCTTCATAGATGTTACATTCTAGTGGGGAAAATAGAAATAAATTGATCTGAAATATAAAGTCAGGTAGTGATAGTGTGTGAAAAAAAGAAAGCAGGACGGAGGGACAGAGTGTGACTGGAGTGGTACTGCAGATAGACTCAGCATGGAAGGCCTTTCTGATGAAATGACATTTAAGCAGAGACCTAAAGAAAGTGAGGGAGTGAGTCATGTATGTGTCTGGGTGAGAGTGCTCTGGGCAGAGGTAACAGTAAGTGAAAAGTATGTGAGGGAGAAGCTTGCCTGGCACATTCAAAAAAGAGCAAAGAGAACAGTGTGTCTGGAACATAGTGAGCAAGGAGGAAAATGGTAGGAGATCAAGTCAGAAAAACAGGCATATGAACTAATCATATAAACTATGGTAAGAAGTTGTCTTTTCTCTGAGAGAGAAAAGAAGACACTAAAAGGTTTGAGCAATGAAATAAAATGTTACATCAGAGGTTCTGATTTAACTTTTTGGAATAGGGTATTTTCAAAAGTTCCTCAGGTGATTCTAATGTGCATTATGGGCTGAGAATCACTGTTTAGCAGGATTACTATGTCTGCATTTTGAGAACAGATTTTGGGCAGAGGGAGCAAGGGTGGAAGCAGGAACAGGAGTTAGGAAGCTGCTGTAATAATCTAGGCCAAAGCTGATGATGCCTTGGATTAAGGCGCTTTGAGAACGAGAGGAGCACGAGTTGGCTTTGAGTGCCCCTGTCAACATCTTGGCTATGGCTGCAAGATGGGGAAGTATCTCGTGCTCTGTCCCTTCAGCCTTTCTTTCTCTATAGCTGGACCGGCCGACCCTCCCCCCACCCCTTGCAGAACCAGAGAATCATGCCTAACCAATAAGGGGGACTTAGGAAGTCTTGGTTAAACATTTCAGGGACCTCATCATAAAATCCTCTAATGCAATGACAAAATTCTAGCAACTGAACTTAGTTTTTCCTGTGGCTTTGCCCCCCGACACAGCTTAAACTAAAGCTTTATGGTCAAACACTTGTCCACCTGGGATCTGGTCACCCAGGTTCTCCAGGTAAGGGTAAGGGTCCATCCTCACCTACCCTTCCTCTAAAGTCTAAATGTCTTATTTTATTTGAGTCTAATTTTAATAATGAGCACTCACTCCGGGTTATGCACTTTTCTAAGCAACTTGTACCAACAAATCCAGTCATCCCCATAACCCTAGGAGGTGACTGCTGCAATTACACCTGTTCAACAGATGATGTAACTGAGAATCAGAGCTGTAACAAGTAACTTGCACGAAGTCGCACTCTAAGTCCCAAGGCCAGGATGTAAACCTAGGTCTGTATGACTCCAAGGACTGTGTGCTTTTAATCACTTAACGGTCTCCCATTCGAGAAGCCAGCTTCAGACGAGACCTGGAAGCTGCTGACAAACACCTCCACCTTACTGCCTCCCTGGATCTCTGCCTCATCCTGCCCTTCCACGATGGGCGCTTTCCCTCTGCTTGCACTGCCCTGAACTCTAAACCTGTTTGATGTGCTCGGGCTGTTTTGTTCCAGCTTCAAAGAAGTGGCTGTATCTGGTTTCTGGGTACCTGGCTTCCCTTCGGAATGGGGGTGAGTCTGACTACTTCTCCAGGAAGCTTGCTTTCTTCCAGAACAGTGAAGTTTGAGTGTGTAGCAGCTGGACATCCTCATTCCTGTCATGCCATCTCCTCCTGCCCTTCCAGGAGTGCCATTTGCTCTTACTTCTGGGGAGCCAGCAGCCCCATTTGGAAGGGACAGTACCTCGTCCTCTTATTAGGGCTCTAGTTTGCACCCTGGAGAATGTGAACTTCTAAAGCCCTTGGTAAAGGCAAAACTCCATCAGCACCTGCAATCTTTCAGCATCTCTGACAAATGCAAGCAAATATATATAAATGCATAGATATAAATGTAAAAATATTCTTGCACAGGTCTGTGCAAATACATTTTTACATATTAACAATGCGTTACACGGTGACTTATCTATCTGCAGCTGATAAAATATATTTGAAGAAGGAGCTCCTTGGAGTCTTCCAAGTGCTTAGGTGTGAACAACTGTCTTGGGCAGCTGAATGTGTGTGCGCAGAGAATGCTGAATATGCAGGCTGAGCACCACCAAATGATTTACTAAAAATCACCCTAGAGACAAATTTAAAATTGTTAATAAAAAATATGAGCAAAGAAAGGTGATTGGAATATAAACTATTAAGTAAAGTGGGAGAGGACCTAATTTGTATCTGATATGCAGCATTAAAAACTCAATTTATAAATGAATTTTGTAAAGCCCAGAGTTTACTGCAACTGACTGTAAATATATAAAGAAGTGTTCATCTTCTGGTGTAAAAAGGTAAAAAGGAGCGCTCAGATGGAAGGGTCACTGTGATGCTTGCTCAAAAAGCTGCTCTTTGCTTTTTGTTAACAAACAATGGCCAGTTTATTTTCTAATATTTTCTACATTTTCAGCCAAAAATACATCTATGTGTCACGGACCTGATAAAAGCCTCTAGTGTCAAGTGGAGTCTATCACTGCCGAGGGCACGAAGGTGACACTGAAGCAGCCAATACTGGCCTTCACTGGCTCCTACTAAAAGTAAGCAGGATGTGCGGGGTGGCTTCAAGGAGCTGAGCACCTCCGATGTTCCCTTCTGTGGTCAAAGGAACTGAATATATCGGGTAGGGGTTTTTCCCTCTTCTGCTCTTCCCTGAAAACAACCTCCAAGTAAGCACTTGGCAAACCTAAACCTGTGGCTATGCCACCTGTCATCATTTTGTCTCTGGCTGGTTTCTCTCTTTCTCTTATCTCAAGATTCTTTTTCATCATATCCAGTAACACTGGGGATCCTGGAGGATCATTTCCCCTGGCTCAGTGAGCTTCGGGGTTGCTTTCATCCTACTTTCCTCCGCTCCCCTTCTTCCATACCCAAACCTGCAGTTGGGTGGGCTTGGCAAATGCAAATTCACTTCAGAATTGACCTGAACTAAACAAAGCTGAAAAGAGCTAGCTTCTAACTAAAACTACCTTTATAGGAGCCATAAAAGGATGACAGTGCATTATCTGGGAGGTGGATTAGCATAGTATTTTAACAGGTTTGAGAATCAGGCAGACCTGGGCTCTTGTAGGAACTGTACTATTTTAATAGCCAATTGACTCCGTAGAATAATGAGGATTAAATTAGATGGTGTATATGAAGTGTTCAGTACAGTCCCTAGAACAGTGATAATAGTGATTATGATTCTGAAACATGCCACTAAGGGCAGCCCCAGGAAGAATTGGCAGCACTGAACACCTACTGTATGATAAACAAAGCATTCCCTGTTCTCAAGTTCCTCGCAGACTACCAGGGGAGATCACGGCTATGCGTGTGTATGTGAAGCATAAGACTGGTAGTGGCAAGTATTATGTGAGGAGGTCACAGAAGGAGCTGAGAATGGAAGGGAAGGGAAGAGAAAAGAGAAGAGCACCATTCACCGGAGAAAGTTTCATGCAAGAAGCAGACACGGACCTGAGACTTGAAGGATGAATAATTGTCTCAGATACTCTGTGGAAGATCAAGGGATAGACATCATGAATAAAGAGTGAGTAGGATGGTCCTAGACTATACATCATTTATCATTGCCATAGTCCCCCATAGTGTCTGGCACATAGTAGTTGTACAATCAGCATTTGTGGAATGAGTGAAACCAACTGGTAGGGCTTCACGAATGGAGGGAAGGGAACTGCAGGATGTGAATGGTTACTTTGGGTCAATCAGTGGAGTCATGAGAGGGAGGTGTTTACTCCCCGTTTAACCTTGCACCCCCATGCCCACAGCTCCTTCTCCTCTATCCAGGCATTCAAGTCCTCTGGCCCTCCCCAACCAGGGCATTCAAGATATATCCACTTCTAATGTGGCTTTGTTCACTTTGACGCTCCTCAGGACCCTGCTTTTTAAAAATATAGTAGTCTACATTTTTATAGACTATAAAAATTATGGTCATCAATGGCCTAAATATCACCTTTGTTTCTCAAAGGTCCTGGGCTCTTCCCTGGCAACATTTTGTAAGGCTCCATCACATGCTCTGAGGTCAAGGCTATGTCCATATGCTTAAGCATTTTCTGTTTAAGAACAATGTCATGGAATTTAAATAACCAGGTCTCTTTTCTCTACCAAATGCCAAATCATGACATTTGTCTGCATTGTTGGTTGCTCCTCTTGTTAGCACTGCAGGCCTTTGAAAATGGCCTAGAGAGACCATCTGGCATTCAACATGTTCATCTTACAAAGAAAGAAACTGAGGCTCAAAGAGGAAAAAAGCTATCTGCCCAAAGTCATGTATCAAGTTATGGCAGGATAGGAGCTAGTACTCACGTATTTCCCCCTCCTTTTCTTGGTTCTTAGATCATGTAATTGGAGCTACTAACATTTGTTTTATTCTTCTCATTAATTCATACTCTTCTCTCAACCCAATTCTCACCCCCACCATGGAAACATAAGCAGGGAATTTCATCCATACTAAAACGTTAGTGATGCTATCTGACATTTAACTCTCCAGTCTGAGAATCTTAACAGTCCCCAAAGCGTGGCTACTGGGGATGTGGATGATCATTTAAGATCCCCTACTTGCCAAGAGGGCTTCAGAACATGCTTCTCTAGAGACACTGAGTGCAGTTAACACATTTCCACATAACTGGGCTAAGTTTTAACTGTGAAACTTAATCTCTAAATGACCCTAGGCAAGTTAATTAACTTCTAAATGCCTCAGTTTCCTTATTTTTAAAATGGGGATGATGAAAACTTATGCACAGGATTGTCCTCAGAATTAAGTATAATAGTACAATACATGTAAAGAGCTTAAAAGATGGAGAGAAAGCCTCATCTGTACCTGATAGAGATAATTTAGATGATGAGATTTGGATCTTTTAGCTGATGAGATTTAAATGAGATTTTGGATTTTGAGCTGATGCTATAATGAGATGAGACTCTTGAGAACATTGTGAATGTATTTTGCACTTAGAAGGGATGCGCGTCATTGGAGGCCAGAGGACAGACAGTGGTTGGCAAAGTTCTAAAATAGTCTTCAATATTCCTGTCTCCTGGTGTATAATCCTTTCCCTTGAATGTGAGCAGAATCTGTGAATATGATGGATGTCACATCTGTATTAGATTATGTTGTATGGTAAAGATGAAGGAACTTTACGGATGTAATGAGATCCCTATTTAGTTTGACTTTGACTTAATCAAGAGAAAGATTATTCTAGGTGGGTCTGAGATATTCAGGTGAGCCTTTTATAGAAGACAGTGGAGATCAGATATAAAAGTCTCTCTCCTGCTGGCCTTGAAGAAACAAGTTGCAAGGTAATGAATTCTGCCAACAACTACCTATATGCTTGGAAGAGGACTCCAAGCCTCAGATGAGAGTGCAGCCCTGGTGACACTCTGACGGTAGTCTGCGAGACCCTGAGCAAAGGTTCCAGTTAAGCCATTCTATACTCAACTCACAGAACTGTGAGATAATAAATGGATATTGTTTTTAAGCCACTAAGTCTGTGGTAATTTATTATGTACAGTAACTGTTCAATAAACCACAGTTTCCTTCTACCACTTATTTGGATATCTGAGCACTTTACACTTATTAAATCTGGACTCCATGTCATGGGTTTCTTCCTCTTGTCTCCCATGCTTCTGATCAGACCTCATCTCCCATGACTTTTCTTAAGTGCCCCTGGTGTCCATACACCCAGCCTTGCCCTGTATGAACTCTACCTGGAGGTCAGAGCACTCCCCTGGTATCTCTGTCCCTGTAGCCACAATTACTCAAGGGGCTGGTGCCACTTACACTTGAAATACTCTCCTCTACATTTTCTGGTTCTTTGGTTGGTAACCTTTGGTGAGACCTCAAAGTCCCTCTGGCTGTCCTAGCACTAAGCAGCTCCAACTGAGTGCCTTGGAGACAAGATGTCCTCCTCCACTCATTGACTTTCAACTGCCATTGTTGACAGTTTCACAATGGGCCCTTCATGGAGGAATGACAGCTCCTGAGGGTGCTGTCCTATTACTTCAGTGCCTACTCCCTGGTTCCTCACAGTATGTAATTAGTTAATCTCCCCAATGCTCCTCACGTTTGTCTCCACTCCAGGCAGGCACAGGACCACACTGCTTGATCTCAGGCTTATGGACGACATCTGGGGCACATCTGTGCATGTACTGGGCTATCCATGGCTTCCCTTTAGTGTCTTTAGGGGCCTGCATGGCCTTGGACCTCAGCTGATGGTTGGGTCTTTTCCATCCAGTGCAGGAAGTGTCACAACCTATGGAGAGTACCGTCTCCTCGGCTGGCCTCAGAGCTCCCCAAGCAGGCTTATGACTGAAAATGAAGAAACTGAGGTTCACTGGGATGAGATGACTTGCTCAAGTGGTTGAGCCAGGTCAGTCAGACTCCAAACTCTATGGACTTAACAGTTCAACCATTGTAGTATGTAACCTGTTCTCTTGGGTTATGGAAAATTTTGGCTCAGTAATTTGGAGATTTCGTTTCTGGTCCTGACTATGCCATTCATTTAAAGTGCACAATTGGGCAGGTCCTGTTTGTTCTTCCGTGAATCTCAATTTTCCCATCAATAACATGGGGGGGAATAAAGGAGACTGCTATGTCAAATGACCTTCTAGGGCAATTCCAGCTCTGCCCTTCAAAGACTTTATGAAATATACATTAGGCCCTCTAGTTTACCTGACTATTTTGAAATGTCATGCTTTGTCATTGTAACTGCTCAGGGACCCAAGGTCACTACTAATTTTAATTGATAGAATATGGTAATGAGACAATGAAAATTGATTCTTTACGTCAGGTTGTGATGTATCATATCTTGTTCAATCAATACATATTTGCTTAATGCCTGTTCTGTCCAGAACAATGGATTACGGGCTGTGGCGAATTCAGAGAAGTAGGAGAAATATCACCTGCCCTCCTGGAACTCAGTACTAATGAGGGATATGGGAACCGACTGAAAAATCTATATTCTAAGACAGCAGTGTATAAGAATCATAGGATAAATTATAATGCAATGAGCAGGGGGAGTGGTCAATGCTTTGACTTGAGATGCCAGAAATCTAGATTCTAGGCTCACCTCTGAGTCATCCACTCACTGTGTCACCATTGCAGGACATTTCTCCTCATTGGACCTCACTTTCCTGAACAGTGATAATTTTCAGTGTTGGCATTAGAAGATTCTATAAGATGAGATAGATGATTTTCGGTAAAGGTTAATGAAAAGGCTTATTGATTTTAGTATTGTATTCCCAGCATCCTTCCTGGGTGGAAGAAGGGTCGATGGAGCAAGTGAGAGTCAAGTTGGGCTTTAATGGATGGAAAGAATATTAGGTAAGAATAAGTGAAAGAATTGCACTGCAGGTCATATAAGCAGCATGAGTATCGGGATGTCAAATGGACCGTATGGCTGGAATGAAAGGGCTCCTTTGGGGAGAAACACAATACAAAGTTTGAAAAGAAGACAGGGACAAGATTGTGGAAGACTCTGACTGGCAGGATAAGTAGTTGACTTTTACTTGTACTGAAGCTTTTGGGAACCAAAGAAGGTGTTTTTAGGTTGTTTGTTTGGTTGTCTGGTTGGTTAGTTGGTTTGTTGGTTTTAAATAAGGCAGTAGCATGATGAGAGTGGTATTTAGTCAAGAAGGCACCCATGGCTGTCTGGAGTGTTGAATTAAAGAGGCTGAGATTAGAGGCAGAGGCAGCAACGATCCACGTGAGAGAATATGAGAGGCTGTACTAAGGCAGAGGCAGTAGGGGTGAAAATAAAAGAATGGGTTATTTTCAAAAATCACTGTGCAGGGAGACTTAACAGGGTCTGGTGTATGATTAGATATGGGAAATGAGAAAAGGGTGAGGCAAAACCAATGCCAGAATTTCTCTCAGTGGCACTTGGAAAATGAATATTTCACCAAAAGAAAAAGTCAAGGGAAAAGACAGACTTGAAAGCACAGGCAAGTGTACTTTGAGACTGACTGAATTTGAGGGCTGGCAAGACATCCATACTCAATAATCCAAAGTATTGAATTGAAATTCATGAGCGAGGTCACACAGTCACAAGGCAGTGGAGTTAGGATTTGAATCCGGACAGTCTGGCTCTATGCTAGCCTTCTATTGATGCCGTAACGAATTACCACAGACAGTGGCTTTACACAATGCTCATGCATTATCTCACAGTTCTGTAGGTCAGAAGTCCAGGCATGCTTAACTGGGTCCACTGCTTAGGGTCTCAGAAGGCTGAAATCAAGTTGTTGGTCAGCTGGGTTATTACTGGGATGCTCTAGGAATAATTTATTTCCAAGATCATTCGGTTATTGAGAGAATCCAGTTTCTTGAGGTTGTAGGACTGAAGTTCCCATTTTCTTGTTAACTGTCAGCCTGGGATCATTTTCACCTTCCAGAGGCTGCCTACATTCCTTGGCCCATGGTCCCCTTCATCTTCAAAGCCAGCAAAGGCACATGTAGTCCTTCTCTTGCTTCAAGTCTCTCTGACTTCCCCACTCCTACATCACTCTTAGCCCCTCTGATGATTTTAAGGGCTCATGTGATTACATTGAGCCCACCAAATAATGCAGAATATTCTTTTTATCTTAAGATCAGTTTAGTAATACTTCAAAGTCCCTTTTTCTAAGTAACAGAACATAACCACAAGTGTGACACCAGAGGGCAAAGATCATGAACTACAGAGCATATACTCTGAACTGCTAAACTCTGATATAAAATATCAACCCAGGTAAATAAATTTGGTACATTCATACAGTGGAATACTACTTAGAAACAATGACGGTAAGTACAACAACATGGATAAATTTCAAAAAAAAAACCATCAGGCTGAGCAAAAGAAGCCATGTACAAACAAGCCAGATACACATGGTATTGATATCATCCTTTTTATATGGTGTTGCAGAACAGGTCAAAGTAATCTATAGAGACAGAAAGCAGAGCAGTTGACTGCAGCTGTTTGTGATGTTTGTGATGATGAATCTATGCTACATCCTGATTGTGGTGGTGGTCACATGGGCAAATGCATACTCAAAATAAGTGCATATTGTTGTAAATGAACAATAGTTCAATAAGATTGATTTTTTTAAAACTAACACAGAGAGGTCCAACAGCTAACTGATAAGAATTCCGGAATAAAAGAACAGATAAAATGGAAGGAAGGAAATTGTCCCAGAAAACAGTAGAAGACGATTTCTTCCAGAGTGGAAGGACCTAAGTCTTCAGATGAAAAGGGCCCATCTAGTCCTCAAAAAAAAGTAATGAAGAATGACTTGTTTTCTCCCTGTCACACACATACATTACTGAGAAATTTCAGAACAACAAAGAGAAAGAGAAAGTCCTAAAGATTTCCAGAGGTTCAGAATTGGTCACCTCTAAAGGAATAAGAATCAGACTGCTATCAGACTTCCCATAAACAACACTGGAAACTAGAATACAATCAGGAAGTATATACAAAGTTATAAGGAAAACTCCAATTTTAT
This sequence comes from Eschrichtius robustus, assembly GCF_028021215.1. Taxonomy (NCBI): domain Eukaryota; kingdom Metazoa; phylum Chordata; class Mammalia; order Artiodactyla; family Eschrichtiidae; genus Eschrichtius; species Eschrichtius robustus. Next base: position 120,634,869 of record NC_090845.1, on the reverse strand, counting down.
CTCACCGAAACTATTCGTCAAACCTCATAGTAGAATAAAGACTTTTTTAGACATGTAAGGACTCAGAAAGTTCAGCTTCCTAACTCCTTTTCTTAAAGCATTCCCTACAGATGTAATCCAGCAAAATAAGAATAAATCATTAAAAAAGAAGTTATTGGATCTACCCTAGAAGAGTACTGAAGGAAATTCTTAAGATATCACTGTAGGCTGTGAAACATGACCAGTTTGAAGTTTGAATTAGAGTGGGTACATGGCGTGTTCTCAAGAGGCCCCACAAACAAACACACAAACAAACAAACTCAGGCCTCCATAGATGAAATCATATGACTGAAAATTGAAAAAACTGCTAAAGGGACTGAAGCACTCCAGCCCCTATGAACTGTCAAAACTAAAAACTGATTGGCCCATGGCTTCCTTTGAGCCCCAGAGTGAGGAGAAATGAATGGTAATGGAATCAGAATTGATCAGGAGAGGGACAACAGAGACAAAGCAAAGAGAAGGTCCAGAATAAATTAGGGGAGAAGAGAAAGCCAGGGAATCTCAGAAAGCCAGACGCGATGTTTGTGAACACTACACCAAAGAACATAAAATTAATTTCTCTTAAAAATGGACAACCAAAGTTTATCAAGGCCAAATCTCCCACAAAGTTATTATAAGAAAAAAAGAAAGAAGCATAACATCCCACAGATGATGAAAGTATGCCAGAAAGATCTGCTCACAAAACAGATAAAAGTCAAACTTATGATTTCAAACAAGTTACAAGATATTATGAAAATGATACAGTATGTGAAAGAACAATATATATCAGAATTTAAAACACTCGGAAAGTAGGTGACAGAACTCAGGAAAGAACTATAAACAAAGAAGAATCATTTGAAAAACAAAGACTAACTAGAAGGAATAAAGGAGTGAAAAAACACAATAGAGCCTTTTAAAATAGAAGGTAAAACTATATTTTTAATAACTTAGAAATGGAGATAAAATGAGTTCGAGAGACAAAAATGATAAATATTGATCATAGGCAAAGGATAGTGAATATATACATAATAAAAATTTCTGAAGAAGGCCAAAGGAACAGAATGCCATAAATACAATTGAAAAACCTTTCTTGGTTAAAAAAAATTTTTTGAAATTACATATTGAAAGTATACACTGCATGTGTTGGAATATTGACCCCAAACCAACAACACCAAGGCACATTCTAGTAAAGCCAATGGACTTTAAAGAGAAAGAAAAATCCCTTGGACATATAGAAAAAAAAAAGAGCATTTTACTTATAAAGGAAAGAAAATTAGATTATCATCAGACCTTATGCCAGAAGAAAATGGAATACTACATTTAAGACATCTAGGAAAGAAAAGTGGGAGCCAAGGACTCTTTATCCAGCAAAACTGACTTTCAAGAATAAAGGCCCACAAATTGTTGTCAACATGTAAGAAATCAGGGGATATTATTCCCATGAGTCCTTCCTGAGGAATCTACTAGAAAATGAGCTTTAGACAACCAAAATAACTAGAGAGACATCAACTGGACTGGCGTGTAAACAAAATAGTTAATAAATAAAAATAATAAATGTTAACCATAATTCAAAAAGAGTCATGTACCAAAATGTTCATTGCAGCTCTATTTACAATAGCCAGGACATGGAAGCAACCTAAGTGTCCATCATCAGATGAATGGATAAAGAAGATGTGGCACATATATACAATGGAATATTACTCAGCCATGAAAAGAAACGAAATTGAGTTATTTGTAGTGAGGTGGATGGACCTAGAGTCTGTCGTACAGAGTGAAGTAAGTCAGAAAGAGAAAAACAAATACCGTATACTAACCCATATATATGGAATCTAAAAAAAAAAAATGGTCATGAAGAACCTAGTGGCAAGACGGGAATAAAGACGCAGACCTACTAGACAATGGACTTGAGGCTATGGGGAGGGGGAAGGGTAAGCTGGGACAAAGTAAGAGAGTGGCATGGACATATATACACTACCAAACGTAAAACAGATAGCTAGTGGGAAGCAGCCACATAGCACAGGGAGATCAGCTTGGTGCTTTGTGACCACCTAGAGGGGTGGGATAGGGAGGGTGGGAGGGAGGGAGATGCAAGAGGGAAGAGATATGGGAACATATGTATATGTATAACTGATTCACTTTGTTATAAAGCAGAAACTAACACACCATTGTAAAGCAATTATACTCCAATAAAGATGTTAAAAAAAACTTTATTTTAAAAATTAATCTATAGAAAAAAGCATGGAAAACTTAAGCATGGTTGCAAAATAAAGCATACACTTTATCAACCTTGGCACTAGGAAAAATAAAGGAACAAGCAGGTAAAAGCTGGAGGAAGGTAGTGAGGAGATGAAAAGGGAAGGGTGACTCCAGCTTCTCAGGCTACAAAAGTAGGAAGCTAAGATATTTGTTTGTTGTCAACGGGTCAATAAACGGAATAGTTTGATCATGCTATTTGAATTTGTAGAGGTGATCAGGAAGCTTGCCTTCCCATAATGGAAGTCAAAAGGGTTCCTGGAGGCTCCTTCTGCCCTACCCTTGTTCCAAATCCAAGAGGCCAGCAGGTGACCTAAATAGAGACAACTAGATTCTAAATCCCAGCACTTTCAATCTTAAGCAGTGATGTAAGCACAAAATACACATGATTGAAAGTCATCCATGCAAGCAGCAGTCTAAGCTCAAATTGTTTCTGTCCTGGTTCCTTTCTGTTTCCTAGCCTTGTCTCCAGCCTCCCATTGCATCTGCAAGCTTCCCAATATCCTGCCAATAAAGCCCTTTGTTGCTGTTGTTTCAGTTACTGCAATATTGTGATTTATAAGAAGTTTATATTTGGTCATTCAGAGGACCAAAATGTATTTCTCATATAAATTTGTTCTTTGTCCACAGTTCCTGGCTCATAGCTCCCCAAACCCTTGGAATTTCATGAACAATAAGAGCAATGCGAGCATCTTTTGTCATAAATTTGGTCTCTTGTCCTCAGCTCCTGAAATCACTTCAGAGCCATGAAGGTGAAATGAGCGCCTTCTTATTTATAACAAGCCCCTTTGCACCATAACTAGGTTTATGTTAATGAGGTGACTTTTGGAAAGCAGCTGGGGATGGGGGACGTTGTCAGGGGAACCAACCACGAATAGAGAGTTGGAACTCCCCCTGATTTCTGGGGATAAGAGAGGGGCTGGAGGTTGAATCAATCATCTATGGCCAAGGAACTGATCAATCATACCCATGTAATGAATCCTCCATAAAAATCCAAAAGGACTGGGTTTAGAGAGCTTCCAGGTTGGTGAACACTTGGAGGTGCTGGGAGGGTGGCCCCCCTTCCCACATACCTTGCCCTATGCTTCTCTTCCATCTGGCTGTTCCTGAGTTATATTCGTTTATAATAAACTGGTGATCTGGTGAATAAAATGCTTCTCTGAGTTCTGTGAGCCACTCTAGCACATTAATCAAACCCAAGGAGGGAGCCATTGGAACCTCTAATATATAGCTGGTCGGTCAGAAGCATAAGTGATAACCTGGGCTTGTGACTGCTGTCTGAAGGGGGTGGGGCAGCCTTGTAGGGCTGAACCCTTCACCTGTGGAATCTGATGCTGTCTCCAGGTAGACAGTTTCAGAATTGAGATGAAACGTAGAATGCCCAGCTGGTGTCTGAGAAATGCTCACTGGTGTGGGGAACCTCCCCTCATCACATTGGAATTCAGTGTAGAACCCCTTTTAGTTACCTGGGGAGTTTTTCGGTGTTGGTGGTAGTGGTGGGGGTGAAAACAATCAAAGAATACAAATCCAGTAGATCCAGAGTTCCTCCTGGCCCTCCCCTAGATTACTCAATTAACAGAAAAGGTTGAGACAAAGAGAAGGAAGGAGACTTTCCCAAGTCAAACATTGAATTCGCAATAGACCAAAGAAAGTTGAATGGGAAAGTGACAATGACAGGAGAGTGTTTGGGGGCTTTCTGCACAGAGGGTGCTGAGTGTTAGGCCACTCCTATGGTGTGAAATGAAAAGTGCTGAGCGTTCTCCCTCTTTCTTAAGTTATTTCCTTTCAGACTATTGAGAGGCCTGAACTCCCAACAGACTGAGGCTTTGGAGAGCTGCCAATCCCTTGGCCCAGGCCATTCAGCCAACCTGCCGGAACACACTGATGACAAGAGGATGCTAATTACCGGAGATTTGTTTTCATACAGAACATGAAACTTTCTCATTATTGGATGATTTGCATCAGCTAAATGATACAGATTCTCAGTGATGACAGAACGTTCTCATTTGATTGGGTTGTACAAATACTGCGTGGATGACTTACCTCCTAATTAGCAGCAAAAGGGAGACCAGAATGAAGCGGTAAAAACCTGAAGGAAGGTCAGGAGAAATTCTGGTATTTCCTGGTTACTTGAAGGGAATAAAGAAGTAGAAAGGAAGCCCAGGCAAAAACCGGGGTATAATCCCCGAGAAGGAGACTGCTCTCCAGCTAATCTTAGGGCAAGATGAGGGACACGAAGGAGACGGGTGGCTATCAGTTGAGTGCCTACGATGTGTCAGAGCTCTTAGGTATGCGATCTCATTTGATTCTCATTATAATCCTATGGTCAGGGGAATAAGGATTATTATTCCTGGTCTCAAAGTGAGGAAATTGAAATTCACAGAGCTGAAGTGACTTCCCAAAGTCAGCATCAGGTCAGTGGCATGCCCAACTCCAAAGCCAATGCTATCTCTAATATACTGTTTCTGAATATAGTAGATGCTTAATACACAGGGTGGGGGGCATCCCAGTATGGACTTTAAACCCCAAGGCTGATTTTCATCCCAGTCCCTTGTCTACAGAGCAAAGGAAGTGCTGAGGGAGGCTGTGTTTTTCATGCTCATTTTAATCTAAAATGTTTGACAGGTATTAGATGCTGTGGAGGATAAAAAGCCATGACAGGCCCTTTGAAAAATGTGGCTGTATTATCTACTCAGTTGGAGCCTCTCTGAACATCAGAATTGCATTTCATTGAATATGGTAGGGGAGAGAAAGCAAGTGCAGACTTTCTCTCTAAATTGTTCCCAGGCCTTTAATATTCAGAGAAGATTGTTTGTTCTTGGATTGGGCTAGGGAAGACTGATGGCCGTCACTGCTCCCCCTGGCTGCCTTGCTTCCTGGCTGAGGAGATTGCATGTCTGAATATAGTGTCTGTCTGTCTTATTTTTTCCCCAAAGCATTAGGCTTTGTATGATTGAAAATACAATAATCTCTCCCCAGTCACAGGGTAATGTTCCTGAGGTAGGGAGTGAATTCAGAATCTACAAAGAGAGACACAGCACATTGTTTCAAAAGAGACCAACTAAAGGAGATTTGAGAGGAGCTATGGGGTCCTCTCCCCACTCTGGGGATTTTGAAGCCAGGTGTAATGGCCCAGTAGACTGAGCCTAATTATGGCTAGGAGTCTGTAATACATGATTTTTTTTTTTATGCATCTATACCTTTTTATTTTATTTTTAAAAAATTTTTATTGGAGTATAGTTGATTTACAATGTTGTGTTACTTTCTGCTGTATATAATACATGATTTACTCACCACTCTATGCCCAGCACTTAGCGCATTGGCTTGGCACATAGTTGGCAGTTGTTAAAGTATTTGTTCTACAGATGAATGAATTCCCTGTCACCTTGTGAGATATGCTAGGTTATGGACTCCTTGAAGGCAGAGCCAGTGTCTAACTTGTGTTTGGATTTCCCATGCCTGGCACAGCACAGGTTCTTAATAAATGTTGGATGAAAAAACCTTTCACCAGAAAACCCGAGGCCAGCCCACTCCTCAACTAAATCTATCCCTTTCTACCACTTGATCCTCTCCCCAGTTCTTCCTGACTCCGCTTTGCTGTCCAGTGTCCTGTGATGCCCTTTTCCTTTAGTAGTTTCATAAGGGGCTGGACTTAACCCAGGACATCCAGCACCTTGACAAGAAATGAGAAAGAGTTTTCCAAACTTGGAGATTCTCATCATTGGAGAAAAATTAAATTTGCTGGAGGTCTGTCTTTGCTGTGCAGAGCAGGCTCTCAGATTGGAGAAATGCATATTGGATAAGGAAGTAGTTTTTGTGAATACTGAAGTACACTCCCACCTTGATAGCTCTATTTGCATAGAGCAAATAGATTTGTGTGTCTGTGTGTGCTGTGCCATGTCCTTCAATGGGTATTACGGTTTGGGCTGGATGCACTATAGTCTGGAACCACTAGTGCCACTGGTATCACTGGTAACATTTCTAAGCCACTGGTAACATTTTGCTCTGTGCAAATGGCAAGTTTAAACAGGGGTCTTGAATCAGCCTGGGGAAGGGGAAAAGCATGGGTTAACTCTGTAGTCTTAGGCACGCACTTAGTCTCTCTGTGCCTCACTGTTTCGTCTGTTAACTGTGCATAATAATATTTAAATCTCACAGAACTTTTTAAAGAATAAAATAAACTACGCCACTGTATTAGTCAGGATTCTCCAGAGCAAGAGAACCAATAGGATGTGTATATTTAGCTGAAGAGATTTATTATAAGGCACTGGCTTGTGTAATTACGGAGACTGGCAAGTCCAAATCTGCATTGTGGGCCGGCCGGCTGGAGACCCGGGAATGCTGATAGTGCAAAGTCCGAAGCTGTCAGCTAGAGAATTCCCTTCCACTCGGGGAAGGGGCAATCTTTTTGCCCTATTCAGGCCTTCAGCTAAGGATGAGGCCCACCCATATGGTGGAGGGCAATCTGCCTTACTTAGAGTCCACACATTTCAATGTCAATTTCATCTGAAAACACCATCACAAAAACACCCAGAATAATGTTCGATCAATTATGTGCGTACCCTGTGGCCCCGTCAGGTTGACACATAAAATTAACCATTACAGTGACAGAGCCAGGCATATAATAGATGTTCAACAAATGATAGTTTTACTTTTCTTTGCCTTTAAACAGTAGTGATATAGTCCCAATCGGCTAAAGCAACTAGAAGGCTTATCTGTTTAATGAGAAAATAATTTAGGCAAATTATGTATAACTCAAGCTCCCAATATCATTTCGATCAACTTGAATACATACACATATGATTCCTGTGTTTCTTGTTTGATCTGTAGGCAACTGAGAGCTTCATGCAAAAAAGATGATTTCAAATATCTAGAACAGAAAGAATCCTAAATTCGTCTTGGGTGTAAAAAACACATTAGCCCTAGAATGAGGTATGGGTAACGGGAATCGGAAGCAGGCACAAGTGCTTCCTTTCCTTGTCAGAGAAGAAAAGGGTCTAGAAAGCAAGTTTTCCCCGAGCACTCCCTACAGAAATGCCCTACCAAGGGGTGGCGGCGTAGGATGGTAGCTCTCAGGTAGCATGCGCTCTCCTGGCAGTGCAGTGATCACGAGCATGGGCTTTGCAGTAAGAGTGACCCTATCCGAAATTTCAGCTCTGCCATTTTCCAGCAATGTAAACTTGAGCAAGTATATTAGTCAGGGTTCTCCAGAGAAGCAGAATCAATAGGGGGAATGAGTGTGTTTTATTATAAGGAATTGGTTCATGTGATTATGGAAGCTGACAAGCCCCAAGACCTGCAGTCAGCAAGGTGGAGACCCTGGACAGCCCCGGGTGTAGCTCCAGTCTGAGTAGGAAAGCCTGAGAGCCAGGAAAGCCGATGGTGTTATTCCAGTTTAAAAGCCAATAAGCAAAAGCCAATGTTTCAGTCTGAATCTGAAGGCAGGGGAAAAAAACCCCTCTATCTCTACTAGAAGGCAGTCTGGCAGGAGACGGTCCCTTAGTCATCTTGTTCTCTTCAGGCCTTCAATGGATTGGATGAGGCCCACCCACATTAGGGAGGGCAATCTGCTCTACTCTGCCTGCTGATTCAAACGTTTATCTCACCCAGAAACACCTTCGCAGACACATCCAGACAAAATTTGTCCAAATATCTGGCCACTTTGTGGCCCAGTCAAGCTGACACATAACATTAGCCATCATGACAAGTTAGTCAGACTCTCTGAGCCTCCTATTCTTCATCTGTAAATGCTCAAAGTCACACATAACTACAAGGCAGCAGAACCTGGGTAAGAACTCAGGCCTGTCTGACCCCATAGTCTCCCTCTAGTAAGGTTTGCCTGGATTCTCCTCCTGCCAGGTTGGACTCGGTTCCCCTGCTCTGGGCTCTCACAGGTCCCCATGCCTCTTTCAATCACAGCACTATTGCATGGTGCTGGAAATTTTCTTCTATATCTCTATCTTACTCTCCTGTGACCCTCTTGAGGGCAGGGACACTGTTCTATTCACTAACGACTCTCCAGAATTCTTTCTAAATGGTTGTTGAAGAAATAAATGAATCCAGGCAAATTATAAGCTACAGTTGGATATTTCTAACCTGGAAGATTCTGAGGTTATGTTAGGGCTTCTGCACTACAGCTTTGTATGATTCTGATTCATAGTTCAGACTTTCAGCCCCAAATTGCATACTAGCTGTAAAGTATTGTATGAATGCCTGCTCACTTCTTGCCTGCATTTTACTGCTTTCTGCCATAACAAGTCCCTTTCACATTCCAAAGATCCTTTTTATTAGAGAAAAGTTTCCTTGAACCAAGCTGAGCCCATTTTCCTTTTATCAGCCTTGTCTTCTGTCTTTCCCTCTTGTGATTTTTGTTTGTCCCCTGGAACTCATTTAAATAATTAGTCTCCACGCTGGTTGTTAGCCGTTTATGTTTGGTATGCTGGCTTGAGCCAGGTTTGCTCTGAAAAACATTCCATATTGATTTTAAAATGTAGGGCCAGTGTTCACCACATTTATCAATGCTGTCAGGTACAAAAATGCTTTCTTCCTGTCAGGGCAGATTAATAACTAGCAAGCTGTCCAACAGGTGTAAAGTGGGCCCTACCTCACTGACAGTGCATCGTATTTTGGCCTTTGCTTTGACTTATTTTTTTACTCTCAATTAATTATTTGTAGTGAAATCTTTACATCCAACCATTGAATGATGGACATATGCATTCTTTGGCCTTTTCTCTGAGCAGAAACTGGTGCTCAGGAACTGTAAACACTACTTTAATGGTGATTTTTTTTCCCTCTGGGGGTGGGGGGCAGTTTATTTCTGAGAAATACATAAGAAAAGTATGCTGGAATTTTGCTATTTTAACTTTCACTCATAACCTCCCATCTTATATTTTATGACTTTAGGCAAAATAAACTGAGAGAGATTGCTGTCTATAGGAGAGAGGGTACATCCTAAATTGGGACACTAGCTTATGTTTGGCTATTAACTTCTTCCCTTCCTCCATTCTCTTGAGAGGCCTCGAAATCCCTGAGACTCCCTGAGGAAACTGTGGCCAACATGTTTTGCATTATTTAGTAGGGTGATTACCGATGGCCTGTCAGCCTGAAGGTCATCGAGAATGCCAGGCAATAAATCTTCAAAGCTTCCTTGGGACACAACTCTCGCATCTTTTGCATGATGAATAAAAGCAGTGTGTTTGACACGTTATTTCCAAGCTCAAAGAACCAACCTTTTTTCCACCAAACTAGCCAAAGGTGAACTCTGTGTCTTAGCCTTTTGGCTTTGAGCACTGATGAAGGCCTTCAAGTTTGGACTGGTGGATGGAAGAGCCAACGGGAAGAAGCCATCAATTCCCTCTGGGCGGGCTGTACACAACATGCTCGCTGCAGGCTCCACCCCCCGGGCTGGGATGAGGGAGACAGGCTGCAGAGGCCCTACTTAGACCAAATAAAGAAGTTCTGCAGTTAGCAGCCATCGGAGCATGGAGCCTGAGCTTGCAGCCTCGTCAGCGTAGCTGCTTGAGAAGGCAGGTGCCAGGTGGGCAGCTGTAACAGGCGCAGGCTGTCTCCTCTCAGTTGTCAGAGAAGTAAACCCTACGGTCTTAAACAGTCAGACTGCACCCTCTGAGACCTTTTGCCTCCACCAGCCCCAGTCCCTGAGCTGACTCCCTCCCCCTGCTCACAGGCCTCAGCAGTCCGGCAGGGAGCCCACAGTAAGTCTGAGAACCAGGCTTCTAGTGTTTTAAATGGCAGAGCTGTACTTGATCAGCGAGCACTTACAGAGATCATTCCCACCTCCCATTCAGGGCCACAGCAGCGTGGTTCTCAAACTTACTGTACTTCAGAATCACTGTGGGGGGAGGTGAATACAGATCCCAGCGCCCCACCTTCATCAGTTCTGATTTAGCATGCCTATGGCGGGGTCCAGAAATCTAGGTTCTTAAAAAGCTGCAGCCCAAGCACTGCCTGGCCCGTATTCTGACAGAAGAAGGCCCAGAATGTTGACTCGGAAGAGTTCTTGAGGGCCATCTTGGCAAAACCACTATTTTACAAATGAGGTAACTGAGGTCCAGAGAGGAAGGCTTGTGTGAATGATGTAATGCCAGATTCCCATGATCACAATGATGTAATGCCAGAGCTAGAGGTAGAACCGAGGTCTCCAGTCTCACCCTCCTCATGCTTTCTGCTGAGGAGAAGAAGGAGACAAGGTGAAGCCGTGACTCTGTATTCTTCTGTATTTTCCTAAGTGGATATACAGCCTGGTGTAGGCCTGCAACGGTTCTCAACGGCACATGCTGGCATTTTGTAACGTGGGATTGTCTAATGCACTGCAGACCCCTGAGTATTAATGCCAGGAGCACCCTTACCCTGAATCATTCTGACAACCCAAAATGTCTGCACACAATTTTCAAATGTCCCTTGGTGGTAGTCGGGAGCCAGTGCTGCCTCCAGCTGACAATCACTGGTAAGGAAATGAGCTATAGTTCATTATTCATCAAAGGAAGTTTGATTCTGAGTTTTAATTTTCCATTAATTTACTGTGACCTGAGGCACGTCTCTGGCCCAGCCGCTGAGGCTCTGCACCCCTGGTTCTTCAGCTACACATTTGGGGGAGGAGGTCGGAAAGATCTCTTGGGACCCTCTCAGCTGACTGTGTAAGTGTGAGAGAAGGAACTGTGGGTGGTGAGGCACTGGCGGGGCTCACAGGGCGAGAACACTCATGTTCTTTCTCTTGCACTGCTATAGTCAGCAGAGGCGGTGAATAACACTGTCATGAAATGGGTCCATTCCCAAACTAGAGCGACAAGGGGAAACTTCAGGGGCTTGAGTCCAACATCTGGCACCACTCGTTAAGCACGTTATTTATTTTTTAATTTATTTTTATTTTTAAAAACTTTTAAATTTATCTTATTGAAGTACAGTTGATTTACAATGTTGTGTTAATTTCTGCTGTACAGCAAAGTGGTTCAGACTCGTCAAGCACTTTACATCTCCCACCCCACACAGTTGGCTTCACACCTTCCACCCTCTGCCTTTAAAGAGAACATGACTTGGTCATGTTTATCCCGTGGGCTCTGGGTTGACAGTGACAGAGAGACTCAGTGTCCAGAGGTGATGAGGATTCCCACCACAATTCTAGTGGAGGTGATTAGTTCCTCACTCCCTAGCCAAACTGCAGAGGTGTCAGCTAGCTCAGCTTCTTTCTTTATGAAATTGTAAAGGCTGTGTTTGTTTGCTGTTTGAGAAGCAGTCCCAGTTCCCCAGTGCATTATGGGGGCACTCCACCTTTCCACTCAGGGGGAGGGAGAAGAGCGCTCAGGGATAGCATGTGTGTGTGTGTGTGTGTGTGTGTGTGTGTGTGTGGAGGGGGCGCTCCATAGCCCTCACCTAAGTCTCAGAATGGAAACATCTGATTACCTTTATCCGAGTCTGTAGTCACCTTCTGTATTAGCAGAGCCTCCCAAGCCAGCACGCTTGGGCTAAACTAAGGCCAACTGGTGTTCTCTCAAAGGAACATAGAGCTCTTTACTTCTCAGAACCGTAATTTGGCTCCTTAGGCCAGCTCCTTCGGGATAAAAGCATTAGAATAATCTCTAGGATAAAAGCATGATTAATGAAAATAACAAGCTGTTTTAATGGTCTTTTCATCTACCAGTTACTGCCTTTTCAACGAACTCTGCGGCAAAGCTGTTGAGCAGAGTAGTTATTTACTCTCAGTTCATTTCGTAGTAGTTTATAGTAGTTATGTCATAGTGGTTTTATTCTCAGTTCATTTTCCTAGAACAGTGGAGCTGAAAGAGACTAAGCCCATTAAGTCCAACTCCCTTACTCTGTAGCTGAGGAAACAGATGTATCAAAGGGAAAGGACTTGCTTAAGGTCATGCAGCTAGTTAACAACAGAGATAAGACTGGAATAGAGGTTTTCTGACTCCCAGTCCAATGCTCCTTCCACACTGAACTCACTCATGAAGGTTGCCTTTGTACAAAACCCCCAATTTAAATTCTGTTGCTAAAACTTCTAAAAAGACAACAAATAACAAGCGTTGGTGAGGGTGTGGAGAAAAGGGAACCCTCCTACACTGTTGGTGGGAATGTAAATTGGTGCAGCCACTATGGAGAACAGTTTGGAGGTTCCTCAAAAAACTAAAAATAGAGCTATCATGTGATTGAGCAACCCCGCTCTTGGGCATATATCCGGAAAAGATGAAAACACATCTGGAAAACATGAAATTTGAAAAGATACATGCACCCCAATGGTCATAGCAGCACTATTTACAATAGTCAAGACGTGGAAACAACCAAAGTGCCCACCAACAGATGACTGGTTTGAGAAGATGTGGTATATATATACATCTTGATACAAAGGAATATCACAGCCATAAAAAAAGAGTGAAATATTGCCATTTGCAGCAACATGGATGGGCCTAGAGCATATCATACTAAGTGAAGTAAGTCAGGCAGAGAAAGACAGATATCATATGATATCACTTATATGCGGAATCTAAAACATAATGCAAATTAATCTATATACAAAACAGAAACAGACTCAGAGACATAGGAAACAAACTTATGGTTACCAAAGGGGAAAGGAAAGGGGGGAAGGGTAAATTAAGAGTATGGAGTTAACAGATACAAACTACTATATATAAAATAGATAAGTAACGAGGATTTACTGTATAACACAGGGAACTATGTTCAGTATCTTGTAATAACCTATAACGGAAAGTAATCTGAAAATATATATATATGACTGAATCACTCTGCTGTACACCTGAAGCTAACACAATGCTGTAAATCAACTATGCTTCAATTAACTCAATCAATCACTCAATCAATCAATTCTGTTACTAAAACTTCTAGGTCAAATATGCCAATACAGGTCCCCTGCCCCACAGACACATAAATACATACCAAGTATTGTATTGTGGCCAGTTGCAACTAATAAACTCTCAAACTTGTGTCCCCAAGGAAACCATCACGAAGAAGTTCCAGACAGAAGCACTCTTCTCTGGTAACGTGCTCGCTTTTCACGTAATATTTGGGGCTGCGGCTCCATTCTGCCTGAACTTAGTGCTAAAAAGGAGCCTTTATGAGAATGATAATCTCAAAGTTTCAAGGACTCACAGATGAGGTCGTAGTCCTTTGTAGATGAAAGGCAAACCCTATACCCACGTCTATCAGCTGAGATACATAACCGACAGCAGGTGAAATATCCCCAAGTAGATTTTCTCTTTTATCCCTTCAGAAACCTCAGGATGTTGCTCAAGCATTGGAATTCCTGAAGACAGAGGGACTAGACACTATTTACTGAACACACATCTGTTTAACTCTCATCATGTCAGACTGCAGACCATGCTCACTTTCTACTCACTCTTCAAAAAGATCCAAATTCGTTTTTTCTCAGTATATGCCACACAAACAGACATCCTGGGGCAGAAACGAAGTTAGAAACAGAAAGGTCAGTACCACAGTCAGCTCCTTTGGCTGCCTCTGGAGCTTCACAGTAAGTCATGACTTACCAGCCTCCCAATCCTTATTCAGCAGTCTCTGTACCTGCCTCAAACTTCCGGGTTCACCTCTCAGGGAATGGCATCACCGTCTACTTAATTGTCCTAGTCAGAGGGCTGAAGGTCATCCGTGATTCTTCCCTCTGCCCTTAACTCCAATTCATCATCAAATGTGGTCTAGTCTCTCTCCTTAATATCTCTTTGATTCTTCCACTTCCCTCTTTCTCTGAGCCATCATCTGGTCTACAACAAAGTCTTGTCCCAGCTTATATACTAAGCTAAGGAAACAGCAGTGAATGAAGCAGACTAGAACACTGTCCTTACCTAGTTCAGGTCTGTATTCTAATTGGCCACGTGCTCATTTGCCTCCTTCAATGGACCATGAGCTCTCTGAGAGCATGGATCAAGTCTAATTTACCTCTGCATCTCCAGAATCTAGCAAAGTACCTATTAGGCACTCAGCAGATAAATGTCAGTGGGTGAATATTTAACTTTCACAGCTATGTAGTAGCCCCAGCAGCCAGACAGGCTCTGCTTGTCTATTAGGAGCCCAGAAAACTGTGCCCAACTTTTCCTTCTTCCTGTCCCTTACCTATTCCTCCTAGTCATTCCAGCCCTTTTAAACGCTTCTGTGCTATCCTACCCATTTCTTTCACATCCTATGCTTTCGGGAGCTCTGGGTTTCTCTTTTTCTCTGGAGAGCCTGCTCAAGCTGCTTTTTCCTCTATCCAGTCCTGCCCCCCATGGCCCAGTCCACAGGTAGAGCCACTTGGGCTCAAGGCCTCTGGTGAGGTTACAGGGCTAACCAGAGTCCCTGAACAGACAAGGTCTAAAAGCTTGGCAACTCTTGCCCCAAACTGGAAACCAGCCTCCAATAAGCCTTAGGTCAAAAAATATCTTCCACGTGCAGAGTCAAACTATGTGTTCACTACCATATCAGAATCTGTTTCTAGGTCAGGTCAAGATTGTGTTAAGACTTGGGTAAAATTTGTGCTATTCAAAAGAATGGGCTAAAATAATTGATATATGTATACACATAGCTGATTCACTTTGTTGTACAGCAGAAATTAACACAACATTATAAAGCAACTATACTCCAATAAAAATTAAAAAATAAAATAATGTGAAGGATAATAAAATAAAATAGCAATTGAACAATGATCGTATCAAAGCCCTTCTGCTTCTTTGATTCAAAGGAGGGAGGAGAGAGATCGTCTCTACTCCATGGGATACAAGAGGGGATGGATCAGAGTCTGTCTGTGCCTAGCTCATGGTAGCATCTCAATAAATGTTTCCTGAACAAATGAATGATGAGATCCATAGTAGGCACTATTGGTTTATGCATCATGGTGACTGAATCCTTAATTCCTAGAGAGTGGGTAGGAAAAGGAGTCTTAAAATTAAAATCTCTTCACTTGGGCTTCCCTGGTGGCGCAGTGGTTGAGAATCTGCCTGCTGATGCGGGGGACACGGGTTCGAGCCCTGGTCTGGGAAGATCCCACATGCCGCGGAGCAACTGGGCCCGCGAGCCACAACTACGGAGCCTGCGCGTCTGGAGCCTGTGCTCCGCAACAAGAGAGGCCGCGACAGTGAGAGGCCCGCGCACCGCGATGAAGAGTGGCCCCTGCTCGCCGCAACTAGAGAAAAGCCCTCGCACAGAAACGAAGACCCAACACAGCCAAAAATAAATAAATTAGAAAAAAAAAATCTCTTCACTTTACAAATGAGAAGACACTGGTCAAGAGTGACTGAGTAACTTAGCTAAAATCACACAGCAAGTTAGTGGCAGAACCCGGACTTAAATCAGGGTTCCCGATCCCATCGCTCTTTCCTCTACACCTAATCTCCCACCCTAGGCTTAAACCCAAACAAAGTTCCCTATAAGGATTTATGAAAGTCTGGCCTCTTGGTCCACAATTGGATTCTATATGTTTTGATGCACTTGAAAAAAGCACCGACATTTAGACTTGTCAGTCAGAGAGTTGCTCTCCTTTACTCCCATCCAGGTTCCCCTATACGGCTGTTTTCATTTTTGCAATAAAATCAAACTTTTAAAGGGCTCTGTGTTTTTAGCACATAGAAATAAAGCCTATCAAAGCCAGATGCAATAGATAGCTATAGATAAATAAATCACTTGCTTTAGTGTCAGAGAATTCTAAGTGTTTGGTACTGATTTAATAGATTTGGGGGAAAATAAACAAGGGAATTCAATAATGAGCACCTACTCTTTCCAATAGACTTGCTGGGAAACAACCAAAAGTGAAAGGAATCAATTTAGATATAAATGACACAACAGCCAGCCAGTCTAATGGGAAGGCTTGAAACTGCCACAGCTTCATGTGCAGCCCTTTGCCCTCTCCTGTCCTGGTCCCTCTACATCACAAGGGTCCAGTGTTCTATTTCAGTTGTAACATTTCCATCTATGCAGAAAAGCACCCCTCTCATCCTCCTGCTTCCTTGGACAAATAGATCTGTGACAATTTAAGTTTTTGTAAAATGCTTTCATGTCTGTTATTGTGGTCTTTTTAGTTTATTCTCGTGACAATCCCATAAAGTAGGAAGGGAAGGAGTTGTCACACCAGAAAGATGAAATGACTTGTGAGGGGGTCACTGGGCTTGTCAGGGGCAGAGACAGGGACAAAAAGCCAGGGCTCTAGACAAAGTCTCATCCTCTTCTATCAATGCCATTTCATCACTGAAGGAGACATTCTGCAAGGCAATTTCTTCTTTGTCCTTTATCACAAAATTTATGAGCTGATAAATTCTAGGGGAAGAAATTAAAGGGTCACAGGCTGGCATCACTTTAGTTCAGTGTTGGCAATATGGAGCCCTAAAAGGAGTAATGAGATAGATTCATTCATTTCTCTCTTCTGTTTCATGACAGCGATGCAAAAGAATGTGAGCCCTGAGACGACACTTCCCAGGAAAGAGCTGGACACCAAAACTTTGGAAAAAGGCGCACTGTTTCCACTGGCAGCAAAGTTCTAGTCTTTTTGTGCTATACACCAGGGGTCAGCAAACTATGGCCTATAGGCCAAATCTGGCCCCTGCCTATTTTTTTAAATAAAGTTTTATTGGCACATAACCAGAGCCATTCATTTGTGTGTGATCTATGGCCACTTTCACACAACAATAGCACGACTGAGCAGTTGCAACAGTGACGGCCCTCAAAGCCTTTAATTATTTACTGTCTGACCCTTTGCAGAAAAAGTTTGCTGACCATTGTGTTATAGAAATCAAACACTTACCCCACTCATTAGGAAAGGTTCCTTTTGTCATGACAGGGAAGTTCTGTCCAATACAGAAATTTCTGGGGCTTGGAAGGAGACTACACGTTGCTGAAATTCCCTGAGTAGGTTTGTGGGAATGGGTATTGGGCCTGGGATGGAGAGAAACATTTTTTCTTGCCATTCTTTTTGAAATCAGTCTTGAGCCCTCATTATTTTTACTGTGAAAAGATCTATTATAGTGACTTGCAAACATTTAACAATTCCTGGCAGGATTCTCTCTTCATTACCAGTAATATACTATCAACCCAGTGCCAGCGGGTTAAAGGACAATGGAATCAATATCCCGCAGTAGACGCTGCAGATATTAGGGATGTATCTTCCTTCTGAGTGTCCTGTTTCCAACTTTTCCCATCAAGCAGGGCCACCAACATATGAATTATGAGGGAGCTATCTTCATGGGATTTTCTAAAGCTTATGTTCATACAAAGATCTGGGATAGTTCAGGGCAACATTGGCCTTGGAGAGGCCACAGAGCCTGTGAAGTCTCTGTAGCTTTTTTTTGCAAGGGGCAGTGAAATTTCTAAGTGGCTGTCTGTGCACTATGATCCACTTTGTGGGCCTGGTTAACAGAGTTAACAAGGACAATCAGGAAGCTCGCTTTCATCTCCTAGGAAATCACTAGTTCCTTCAGAAGGCTTGCCAGGGTCTTGCCAGAAGGAAGCTATGTCTTCAGAATGCCAGACTGGGTTGTGGGTGAAGGTAGAAGAGGCAAGGATGGAATACGAGCAAGAATGCCCACCAGGAGCTGTGAGAGTTTTTTTTCCTCTCTCTCTCTCTCAGTCTTCTCCTTGCCTACTCCCACTGTATGAATTTGTTAGGACTGCCGTAACAAAATGTCACAAGCTGGGTGGCTTAAACAACAGAGATTTATTGCTTCATAGCTCTGGAGGCTAGGTGTCTGAGATCAAGGTATGGGCAGGGTTGGTACTTTCTGAGAACTGCGGGGAAGACATCTATTCCACACCTCTCTCCTAGTCTGTGGTGGCTTGCTGGCAATCGCTCCAGTCTCTGCCTTCATCTTCACAGGGCATTCTCCTTGAGTGTGCGTGTCCACATTTCCCCTTTTCATCAGGACAGCAGTCATATTGATTTAGGCTCCACCTCACCTCAGTATAACCTCATCAGAAGCAATTACTTTTCCAACAACCTTATTTACACATAGGTCACATTCTAAAGTACTGAGGTTAGGACGTCATCATGTGAATTTGGGAGGGGGGCAGGGCATAATTCAACCCATCACACCTGCCCACTGACTCTCTCATCCACCCTTCCACCACTCCTGCCTCTTTAGGGTTCTACTTCTCTGCTTCAAATTCTGGGCATGTCCAGGAATTCCCTGGTGGTCCAGTGGTTAGGACTCCACTCTCTCACTGCCAAGGGCGTGGGTTCAGTCCCTGGTTGGGGAACTAAAATCCCACAAGCCACGTGGGGCAGCCAAAAAAAAAAAAAAGGAGTCAAATTTTGGCCATGTCCCAATACTGCTAGATTAAAGCCAGAGAGCATAAGGTCAACCCTTATTGGAAGTCAGTCACTTCGTAAGTATGTGAACCGGGACAAGGTACATAATGTCTTTAGGCCTTTGTTGCTGCACTGGTAAGCTGGAAAGAATAACACTCTTGATTTCACTGGGGTGGCTGTGTGGAACACATTACATAGCCTGGCCCGTAGGAAGTCTTAATAAACAGTAACTACTATAATTATCTGCAGCAGCACTGGGGACAGCCTGGCTTTAGAACAAAGGAGAAAGCTGGAGACGGCAGGTCTGGTAAGGGTTTATTCCTTTGTCCCAAAGAATATTTTGTGAGCTAGGCACTCTCGTGGGGCCTGGGGATTGAGCAGTGAAGACAACAAAGTTCCCGCTGTCAAGGAGCAGAGAACCCAGTGGGAGAGACGGACAAGGACAAAATGAGTAAATATATATGGTCCAGTCAGATAGTAATAAATGCTATTAAAAAAGAAAAAGAACACAGGGTAAGGAGATAAATAGTGAAGGTAGCTGGGTAGGAAACAGTTCGGAGAGTAAATAGGGAATTGCTGGGCGACTAGGTGACATTTGCCCCAACGCCCACTAGGCTAGACTGACTCTGGCTTTGGTGAACATGCAAACAGACAGCTCTGCGGCATGCTTTAGGAGTGAATATTCTCATCAATTGGCTTAGATGTGAATATTGATTCCAATTCACCTCTTTCCTGTCTGCTGAACTCTTATGTCTCTTCAAATAAGGACCATATCATTGAGCACTTAATTGGTACTGCCCAGCATCCTCATTGTTATCTATCCTGCGCTGGTCTCTTCCACTGGACTGTTGGTTCTTTGAAGACAGGGCTCCTATCTCATATTTCTTTTGTAATGGTCTCACGCTTAGTACAGTGCTAAAACAGCTAGTAGTTTCTCCGTAATACTTGTGGATTAAAAGATTTACAAGGAAAAACAAAGTTTCTCTATTTATAGGAGACAGACAGTGACTAGAGCAGAACTCCTAAATATATTATGCTGATGTTAGAGTAAAAAATAATCTCTGCCTACTGGGATTACCATAGTTTGTTAGGCTAGCATCATCTGGATATTGTTTCAGGGGACACAGTATTCCCCATGGCACATTCTGATTTAAATAATAATACTAACCATTCTGTACTTACCATGTGCCAGGTGTTGTTCTAAATGTGCTTTACCTACATTAACTCATTTAATCCTCGCTACCACCTATGAGGTAGGTAATGTTATCCCCATTTTTCAGGTGAGGACATTGAGGCACAAAGACTTAAAGTATCTTGCCCAAGGTCTCACTCGCAGGTGACAGTCTGGCTCTAAAATCTGAGTTAGACTGAGGTGCTGAGATCTGTACATAATTTAGTTGGTATGATCAAGTGGCCTGAGAGACAATATAGCAAAGTGACCAAGAGATTGGCTTTGGGGTCAAATCAATCTGGGATCAAATCCCAGCTCTACAACTTAAGAGGCATGTATGTGACACTGAGCAAGTCACTTTCCTTCTCCAAATCTCAGCATCCTCATCTATAAAATTAAGAATAAAAGTAGCACCCGCCTAATAAGATTTTATGACAATCAAATGGACTAATACACATAAGGCACATAGCATGGTGCCTGGCATACAGTAAGCACAAAAAAAAATGTTAGCATAAATTATTCAAAGTGCTTAACAGGCAACTGGCTGAGGGACTGACTCATTGGCCCTTGGAACTACATAGACTGGATATCAGGAGGTGCTTCAGCGGACTGGGCAAGGGAGCACACGTTTTGGGCTTTTGAGAAAGATGCCACCACTGTTTGGATGGCAGGTTGTAGTTGTGGTAGTAGTGGTGGTGGCAGAGACTATGGTAGTGATTGAGGTATAAAGTGGGGATTGACAATGTTCTAAACTTTATTTCCTTTGTGACAGGTTTTGAAGACACGGACAATCCCTAACCATGCTCAAAGAGGAATTTAGCCTGCTGAAACCTCACTTTAAGTAGGTGGCCCCTGCGCATTTCAACTATTGATCCGGAGCTTGTTTCTTATTATGCTGGGGTAACGAGGAGAGGCATGATAAATTATTTTCTAGGTTCCCATAGGGCTTATCAAAATGTATAAGGTAGGGCATAAATACACCTGCTAATGTTTCTTACAAGAAAAAGAAGAGCAGCCCATGTGTCAACTAGCAAATTCTTATTGGGCCACATTTTAATTTTTCTCTGCCCTCTATTTCATACAGCAAGGAGAGGGGGCCAAAGCTCACAATATATGACTGAAGGGTCCAAAGCAGAAGACCATTCCCAGATACTGCTTCTCTCTGTGTGGTCCCTCAAAAGGCACGGCCGTCTCCGCCTTGCTGGCCTCCTGGACCACATCCTACACACAGATGGCTAGCAATCTAAGGGGCCTTCTTCAGGAAACCATGGCAGCCAGTCAACAGCATTTTTTTAAAAGATAACTTGCTAACTTTATTTTAATCTTATTTTTCCCCTGGGGAATCTATTTTAGTACTTTTATACATATTTTTGAAGCAATCTCAAACTTACAGAAAAGTCTTACATACAGTAAATATAGTACAAGAGGTTTTTCTTCCCTGAATCATTTAAAAGCAAATTGCCATCCTGATGCCCCATTTCCATCAAATACTTTACTATTTCTTATAAACAAGGGCATTCTCCTATATAACTCCAATGTGACCATCAAAATTAATATTGGAAATATGGGAAATTAATACTGATGCATAACTATAGTCTAATCCTTGGATCCCATCCAAGCTTCACTAATTGTCCCGATAATGTCCTTTATAGTAAAAGGATCCAGTTCACAACCATGTGTTATATTTAGTTGTTATGCCTTTCTAGTCTCCTTCCTATACAGCCCCTCAATCTCTTTGACTTTCGAGATCTTGTCACTTTTGAATATTTCCAGCTAGTTATTATATTTATAGAGTGCCCTTCCGTTTGAGTTTGTCTGATGTTTCCTCATTATTAGATTCGAGCTGTACATATTTGGCAGCAATACCACACAAGTGATGCTGTGTTCTTCTCACAGCATCTTATCACGTGGTTCAAAAACAAGCAAATTTTAGGGCTACTCATCATGGTTAGCTTCTGAATCAGTTTCAGCACTAGTTGCAACAAACACCCAGCTGCACTTAACACTGGACCCAGAATGAACAAAGTGACCTTGACAGGTACTTGTTGTGCCTCCGCACTAAAATCCACTGGAAATATGGCCTTAGCTTGCCTCTATAGCTTCACCTCCTATGATACCTATTCTGTCTTTCCTCCAAATGCCCAGGAACACTTTCCTACCACTGTGCCTTTGCCCATGTGGTTCCCTTCGCCCTTCATACCTTCTCCATTCCTACCCAACTCTCATGTCAAAGGCTGTCTTGTCCTTCAGGCCCTCTTCAAATGCCACACTCTCCATGAGGTTGTCCCTAATCCCCTATTCCTAACTCGGAATTTCACCTTTCCTCTACTACACATTTTTTAAAATTTTAATAATCATATTGTACCTTTATACTAAAATTAGATGATAAGATTGCAAGTTCCTTGCAGGCAGTAGCTTTGTGTTATCCATCTCTGTTGTGCCCTTAATCCTATTCCACCCCAACCCCTACCCATGGACTGACCATTTAATATAAATGCTGTGTGTATAGTAATATTAGCTAATGTTATTGACTCTTAACTATGTACCAGGCACTGTTCTAAGTTGTCTGCGTAGATTGTCTTATTTAATGCTTGTATCAGCTCCGTGAATTAGGGGGTTATCGTTGTCCCCATTTTATGGAAAGTAACTCAATAAGAATAGATAATAAATATCCACTGATGGAAAGAATCATTTCATGAACTCAAAAAATATTTAACAAATAGTTATTATACTGCAATGTCTTGAGGACCCTCTAGCCCCTGATCTTGAAGGCACTGTTTCTAACTAGAGGGTAATACTCACTATTGGGCAGGAAAACTATAGTTGGGCCATTGAAAAATGAAAGTCAGAGGCTAAGACAGTTCATTTGGAAATAGAGTAAAAAAGCAGGTGATGAGTAGAAACCAAAGCACCAAAAAATATGTGAGGTGGCAAGAAATGGACGCAAGCTCCTGAGACCCACACGCAAGTCCCAAGCACAAGAGACTACCTCAGCAAAGAGCCCAGTGTCAACAGAGAGAACAGAATCTCAGGAGTAGCACTTATGAGGGCCACTTGGAACACAGAAACCACAATAATCTCATGCCCAGAGTTTACTCTTCTATAACTCTGATCAACGGTCCGTCCATGTGTCCAGCCCTGTATGGGTTAGCCTTCTCAGTATACTCAGGCCAGACAACCCAGACAAGGGGTGGCTAAATCATGCAAATTCCAGGGGAAGTATTCTCCAGTAAGTCACCTTTTCTGTGTGAGCCCTAATTTCCTCATCTATAAATTGGTATTAATACCCACATTGCCCACATTGTATAATGTTATAAGTCATAATTCTAGTTATTACTTTAGAATGTATATCTCAGAAAAAAAAATACCCACATTGCCTATCTCATGGTGACTGTAGTTGTTAACTTAGGTTGAAACATTACCAATATTTGTTGATTTTTTCACATACACAAACAGCAATTTCATATGGTTCAACCAAACAGGATGCAAATTGTGAGGTCTTATTTATCTCTGTCTTTCCAGTATCAAGTACTGTCCTGGCACAGAGGAAGCATCCAATAAACATTTTTGACAGATTTATTGAGGCATAACTGACATACAGTAAACTGCCCATATTTCAGTTATACAATCTGATAGTTTTGATATGTATACACCTGCAAAACCATCACCACAATCAAGATATAGTGAACATATCTATCCCTCTCGAAAAGAAATATTTGCTGGAGAAATAAGAGAAAAAACATGACTGCCATACTGCTCTAGAGACTATAAAACACCAACAGCAAGAGATTATTACTAAAGCCCGATGGGTAGACTCTTATTCCTTACACTTATACCCAGGGTGTAGGGCCATGGGAGGGAGAGAAGGCCAAGGAACCCAGGGCCTTGACAGGTTGGGGGGTCACAAAGACAATGGCGCTCCTGATGGCAGAATCCACTGCCTATTTGGAGGAATTAATACACTGATGTGGTTCCAGGTCACATTCCCAGCTTTGGTACAAACTCTAATTTGTAACATTGGGTAGTTTTGTTTGCCTAATTCTTTTATTCTTTTCAATAAAAATGCCTTATTGATCAGGAAAGCATTTTAAAGTTGATTGGGTGGCTTTAAATATCATTCTCATATGAGATTTTCTTTTTTACATTGTCGTTAGCAATAAACTTGGACAGAGATGGATGGTAAAGAGTGTTAAAGTGAAACCGAGCTGTAATTTTGAGTGATTTCACAGCCAAGATGGGGTGCTTTACTCATATTTATGACAGTATGCAGTATTGGAAACTTCCACAGGGCAGTAGGGGCTGCCTAATTAGCCAGGGAATTGGAGATTGTCCAGGCCTCATCTAAGTGGGACAGGCCTAATAGCTCACCTCTGCCTCAAGTAACTTAGAAAATTGGGGACAGTCCTGATTTCACCCTTTGAAATCACCCTTTGCTTTGTTTTGCCCAGGATAACTGAATCGAAGGCATAAATTTACTCAGCCACTCCACATGTGCATTTCACCCTGGCCCTGTCCAGACCAACCTGGCTTTCTGTGTACAGTCAAAACACCATGAGTCACATGAAGCTCAGGAATGTCTGTTTCTGTAGTAAGAGCAACAACATGGACTATTTCAAACTCATGTGAGAAATTGATGCTCTCTGATGAGAATACCCAGCAGATGCCTACCTTTTCGTATTTTCTTGTGGTATCTGGACATTGCACAGAATGTTGGAGACAGACTGCATCTCTGGGATTACTCAACATTTTCAACTGTCTTTCTGTGGCAGAATCTGGAATACAAAGAAAAATTTACATGGAAGCTCAATATATACAACCTATGAAAACAAAGTAGATTTGATTGAAATTGAGGGTCAAGGTATCTACCTTCTCACTAACTTGAGGGTTCCAGAGGCACCTTTATGAACTCTTAGGGTTCTGTTGAGCAATATTTGAAACCTCTAGTTTCTCTGAGCCTTATCTTTCTCCTTTGGGAATGGGAAGAATGCTAGTGTCTACCTCCTAGGGGAGTTGTGAAGACAAGATGAGATAATATACTGAAGCATTTGCAAAGTGTCTAATACATAGAAAACTCTCAATAAAAGGGAACCTCCTTCTCTTCCCATGCCCCTGGGCCTCTCCCTTTATGGATCAGGGAACCACGTCCTAGAGAGTGAAGTGATTGCCCTCAGTCAGAGAGCAAGTTAGTACTGCTGCTAAAGCAACTTTCTCAATTTCCACTCCAGTGTGCCTTTCAGTACACCACAGTTGTTACCCCTCATTCTACTGAAACTGTGATAGAATAAAAAAGGTGCCTGTTCCCCAGTGCCTCGGAGATGCTACCTGACTGAATCCTAAGAACAGAATAAAGAAGGTTGCCCTCCAAGCATCACATAAACAAGTAAAGAAGAAGCCTGGGTGTTTTTCAGGCACAGAGAATCACGGTTCTGTTAGCTGTAAGTCATCCTAAATCCCAGATTACTAAATTCATAGAGTCTAAGTGACAGTGATAGTCTCCCAGAAAGCTAATGCACCTAGACAGGAAGCAATTTAACAGAGGTGGATCTTATAAAGTCACAAAAAGCATTCTGTACCACCTCTGCATTGTAGCAAAACCATTAATCAAGGCATTGATGTCAAGTAACTTCCAAAATGGCAGAAACCTGCATATGTGATCTGACTGCATTGGTCTCTGAACATGGCTTTGGATGCATTTCTAAACTGATTAATCCTGGCCCATTAACATGTGATGAGTTCAGGTAAACAAGAATCAGAGGAACCCAAAATGCACCCTATTAATGTCATATATATTTTTTTTTAATCACTGTAGAAGTATATTTAAAGTAGCCCAAGAAGCTCTTCTGTAGTCCTTCTGTGCCTTCAGTCATTTTTTTTTTCAAGAGAGAGTAATTAATATGTCATCATTATTTAACATGTGACATGTTTCCACTCTCCTCACATCAAAGTGGAATGTTACCTAGAATCAAATAAGATTTTAATTTTCACACTCAGGCTGATATTTGTAGTGTGGAGCTAGGCAGCTCGAAGGGAGGCTTTGGCTTTCCTTTCAGTCAAGCCTCCCTGCTACTGCATGATAAAGCCATCTTGTCCATAAATGGAGAGGTTTTGCATATTGGTTGGGAATTCCTTAGGCATGCCAGTAAATTGCACCAGTCCTGCCAATAAGCACAGATAATCTATCCTATTACTTTCCCGTGAGGCCAGGGCCAAATGTTTTCCATGTCTGTACAAAATGTATGTCGACCCTGATGGATGATAGATGACGTTCCTTTTTCATTTACAAACACAGAAACCCATGAAATCAGGTGGAATTGCAGATAGAACTCAGATGATAGATGTGACTATATATGCAAAGAATTGGCTTTGTGGGCAGGATTCATACACTGGAAGGTATCGGCTATGTTGCTAGAATAATGAATCCCAGATTTCTGGGGCCCATGGATTTACCATGGTGAATTACAAAAGGAGGTGAAGGTCATTGTGACTTTGTTGATACCAGCTGTCTTGTAGGTCGTTATAATGAACTTCTGATTCTCACCTCGAATTAGACAATTATAAAAATTATACTAAAATTTTCTGTATAATCAATTGACAAGGCAATTAATTCTTGGATTTATAAAGGCTCAGAATCAGATGTGACTTTTCATTATTGAACAAAAATGGGTAAAAATAAATTGCTAAAATGAAACATAATTTGGAAATTTCATAAAGCATAGAACATTAGACCTGAGAGGGACTTTCAAGGTAAAATAATATGTTTCAATCTGAAGTCCTGGGGTTCCTAAAGGTTTTCTAAGCCAATAATGGGATATCTGGGTTTATTTTCCATTGGAAACTCTAGCTTCTCAAAATAAAGCTGCACAGGTTAACTAGAATATCAAGTGTCTTTGTGTTGGGCTGGAGATTTATGAGCTTAATGTGGTTTAATGTGTGGTTACCTCACATTCATCAGAAGGTCTTACTGAAAGATCCCTGTATATATAATCACTTAAATATAAGAAAATAAATTATTACTTAATAAAAAGCAGTTTGTGTAGTGGGTTTAATGTTTCAAATCATGGAGTCCATGGTATTATTGGGGGTGGGGATAGGGATTTTTTAAAAGAGTCTTTGGTTGTGAGAAAGTTGTAACTCACTGGACTTGTCAAAATCTCTTGTTTTAAAGATGATCAAACTGAGACACAAAACATTCCTGTCCCTTATTGGTCAGCCTGGATCACTTGAAAGTGCAAGGGTAATAGCTTATGTACTAATCAATAATGCCTGTCTCAGCACCTCCACTAATACATTCCTTTTCTCTGTACATCAGCCCTTTATTTAATCACTCACTCTACTGAGAAAAGAAGTTTCAAATTTATGAGTCACATAAGTCTTTAGTCATTATTCTTAAATTCCCCAGTCCAATTTTACTCACTTTTCTTTGACTGTTATCTACACAGTTGGGTGGGTCTACCATCTTAACTGAATTGATTAGTTAATTCAGTTGAAATATCAGAAGGTATTTCATTCATCCAAATGGAGTCACACTAGATATAGCAAAGTATAAATAGATCAGGAATCCACTCTGTACTGGTAAAGTCTCAGAAACTCCTAGGCTGAAATTAGTAGGCAAGGAATATGGTATTTTACCACTAAGGCAGAAGAAAGGAAGAACACCAACTCCTTAGAGGCCTTCTTCTTTTGCTAGCCAGCAACATCGCTACTTTCCCATTCTCTCTTAGGCCAAATTTTCCAATAAACAGACCTTGAGATGAAAATCTGTGTGCAGGCACTTTTTTGGGTAGAACAGCACTATAAAGGAGTGGAGGAAGCAGGATTTGGCAGAGAGAGGGTCTACTGAGATGCAACAGAGACTTCAGCTGATCCTGTGGGGAGTTCTAGAGCTGGGATGGGTCTTTTGAGTTGTCCTGAACCAACATAAGGGGTTCTGGATTTGTACATCCACATTGCCAGGCATCAGATGTGGGCTGTTTCTGGGGAGTGAGAATCACCTTGGGTGAGACAGTTCTCTTTGGATGATGGTGATTCTCAGAGAGAAACTCAGCTTGGAGACAGCTAACACTCTGCAGTTAGGATGCCTCATCTTGATGTGGGAATCTGAGGACACACCGAGCATCTATTATACCTTCTTACACACAACCTCCCTGTGTGCCCCCTCTGTAGACAATGTTCCCTATGCATCACTCTCACAGAAAGAGGAACCTAGAAAGCAGACCTAGACTTTCTTCCTTTCCCCACAAATCATCCTTATAACTGGTAGAGCATTTCTGAGAGCTGGCTAGCTAGGGTTAACGTGAAGTTTACAGTTGGTGGACAGAGAAAAACAAATAGCCTCTTTGTGCGTTTGAAGTTCCTTTCATTATTTAAGGAGCTTTCTTTTGCTATTCAGTTATATAAAGATTAGAAGACAAAGTGGAGTCAACAAAAGAAATGAATCATTTGAATAGCATGATTGCCATTCTGCAGTGATCTGAAAAATCCAATAATTCCATTTAAATCAGATTCACTTTTGTCTAGAGAAAGAGACTTGACCTTTTCCGGTAGCCACCTAAGTAGAAGGTCAGGCAGACTAAGAGAATGCCTCAACCTTCTCTTGGTTTTCTTTTATTCTTTTAGCCTTCCTTTGTTCTTATCTATTCTACATCTTTAACTGGTTTTTGCCCTGAAAATGTGTTTATCAGACCATGTCTACATGAAGATAAAGTATCTGAAAACAAAAGTTCCGTTAGTTTAGTTAGTTGAAATGGTGTACATTCCTTTTACCCTTGCAAGTGTTGGCTAGATTCAAATAGGCACGTGTGTAGGGGCACAGCCATTAAAGTTATGGGGAAAATTTGACATATATTTTACAAATGTCTTTACATAAGGTACTGCTTCTCAAGCTACAAGTTGTAGCTTATCAAGTGAAAGAAGCAAACTTGGATTGTAATACTCTCAACCTGTTTTTCTGTGGTTTAGTATGTGGCGTCAAAGATCACTGGACCAAGCAGCCTCGTTCATGATAAGTTAGGAATTGTTCACTAAAATGTCATGGCCCCTTAAAAATCCAAATGGTATGTTAACTGTTTGGGAAGGAATGAATTTAAGAGAGCTGCTATTTTAAGGATTAATTTCTTCTTTATTTGATTTATATTAAGAGCCCCGCCAGAAGAAAAAGCACACAATTTAGAACTTCACATTCCTGGGTTCTAATTCTGGCAGGAACACGTAACTAGCAGTTACATATGGCTTTAACTGAAGCACTTTGTGAATCCTAAGCTTATGCCATTGAGCCAGATTTCTCTACTAAAGAGAAGTGGCTTTTGTTGGAGGGGGAAGAAGAGATTATTAGAGCAGAAGATTCTTCTTTCTTCTCATGAAATAAATCAATAATTTTATTTTTGAAACATCAAATACTTTTGCAAAGAAATGATCTGGTGATGAGCCCAAAAATTTTCTGGCTGTGGAAATGCTGACACATCTCTAGGATCTGACTACATCAAAGAGTTGTCTTCAATACCTGTCAACACATCATGTTTCTGCATCTCAGTTTTCATATGTTGTAAGAAAACTATCAACATTTACTTCATTACATAGTACATTTCGGGGAGGAATGAAAAGAAAAAGTAAAACTGCACTGTTGGAGGACACAGTAACCTCCTTCTTTGGTTTTAGCGGACATACCCATTCACACATTCCTTGAAATTCCTCCCACCTTTAGACTCCAGGACACTGTAGGTTAATTTCCTGCTTGTTCTCATTTGATGGTTCCTCTTTTTCACTCTCTAGTAAACCATGAATCTTCTAAGATTCAATCATCAGCCTCTGCTTGTTTCTAGAAACAGTTACTCCTTTCGGGGAGGTGGTCTAGCTAAGGCTATCGTTACAAATCCAACTGTGACCTCTCCCTTACAGTCCTGTATTTTCATCTCAAGGTCTTCTATCTTCTTTGATTGCTCAAGTCCTGTGACATTTTCTTTTCATGAATGTCCATGGTACTTACTGTCTAACTCTATATTTTTCTCTCATTTATTCAACAGTTTTCTCATATGCAACATGGGGGTAGGATAACTATAGCACCTATTCATGGAGTTAAATGATCAAAAGTTTTTGCTATAAAAATTACTAAGAGCTCTGGCTCCCAGAGCACCCGATGCAGAGTTCCACATAAGGTGAATACTCACAGATAGTGTCCTTGAAGTAGACATATACACATTATGATGTTAAAGTCCTAACTTTCTTCTTCAGAATATTAACCAGTCCTCAGAGCCTTATCGTTCCTTACTTCACATGTCACGCTCCATCTATACATCACTTCTTTCAGTCCCTTCATCTAGCAAGCCTTTCTCCCACGTTTCCTCGCTCTCTTCATCTGCTTTGTACATGCCATTCTCCCTACTGAGCACACACTCTGTTGTGCCTCACTTCTCACCTTCCTTAGGTCTTCACTTAGATATTGCTTCCTCTAAGAAGTCTTTCATTATCCCCCAAGTCCTTTCTAGGCACTCCCATAGGACCCATCACTGTATAGTGTATTATAATCATCTATTTATCTGTTTCTATTTCCCATTAAATCGTAAGTTGTCTGGGGTCAGATACTTTTTCTGTCTTATTTAGCATTATAATCCCACTGTCTGGCCCAGTATCTGATACACACACACATTAATGAATGAATGTTGCCTTTGTAATATCTTGCTACCACAAGCATACATACACCGTTTTGCCTTGTAAACTATCATTGAAATTCATTTAAACCTGATTCTGCTATAGGAAAATTTGACATAGAAGCATATACCAACCTACACCTACCCAGGAAGGGCATTTACTCATCCAAGGTGGATAGAGAAATAAACTCTACGGTCTTTACGGCCTTTTATAGCCCTGATTAGCTGTAGCCATTACCAACCTCTGCCTGTCTCACTCTGCCAAGTTGCCTGAGTTTCACCAGTTCAAGGCAGTGCCAATCTCAAACCACAAGATCATCCTCAGAGACAACTATCAAAAGTGAGAAAGAGAGGACACAGAGGAGTCAAGCTAAATCCTTTCATTTGTCATAGGATTTTCTGCAGCTAGGCTTGGCCAGTAGCTTGGTACTTCATAGAGCCTTGTAGTCCCTGATATCTTGTTGGAACATGAGTTAAATAATGACTAAGAGAAAGTGCCAGCTACTGAATCACCAGAAGGTACAATTATCACCAAACCTGGTGTTTTGGGAGAAACATCCAGTTGCATCTGATTCTATTGTACCTGCTCTCCACTTTTTTTTTTTTTCCTACACAGGTAACAATAAATTTGCTGTCCTTGCTGGAGCTGACCTATCTTGACCTATCTCTTGACATCTTGGAGCCAGAAAGCCTGACTATGAAACATTTTGGAAAACTGAAGATTAGTAACCAACACATTTTCAACTCCTGGAGCTTAGGGGGTTTAATAAAATCAGAAATTACTAGGAAAAGAAGTCAAGAGCAATTCTCATGTTAAAATTTGTTAGGGAGTTTTGATATCAAGGAATAAGTGTGTCATGCAGCAGATGAGCCTCTAGGGTGAATTTGATTAATTCTCTATAACAGCAAAGTTGTATAATCAGATGGCGTTGCTTGAGGGCTTCTTTTGCTTTGGAGTTGAATAATCTAAATTGTGCAACCTCTAGTGGATTTCTATTTTGCCACATATCAAAGATCATCCCTGAGGATGTAAAAAGAAGATTTTCTGTTGGGTTGCAGGGTAAAAAGTGAGGATGAGTATACTTTGTTGGATTCAGCTCCCTGGTGACAGGAATATGCCAGAATCAGTGACACTTCAAGTATGGTGACCACAAAAATGAGAGGGAAGGAGCTCTGTCAAATTACAAGGATTTTGGTTCTAATCCTAGCTCAACTACTAGCTTGCTGTGTGACCTTGGGCAAGTCATTTGCTCCCTTTGGGCCTCAGTTTCTGCTTCTGTTCTGTGAGAGAGTAGACATCCTCCTTGATGATCTTTAGGTTCTTTCTACCACATGAAGCCCAATAACTCGATTAGTTACGTATCTCAGGTGATAGCATTTACGGCCCAAATTAACCAGATGGTCATCTGAATTCTGCACTTAACTTTGCGCTTGGCTGCTTTACACCAAATATCTTGATGGATGGTTTTTTCCCCATTTTTCATCCATATGTTTAAGTACCAGGTAGGTGTTGGATTTGTGGATCTAAGCCACATTGGCTAATATCAGTTGAATGAAGGGCTAAGTATTTGCTTACGAAATATTTCTTAGAGCAATTTGGACAATTTATTTATATGGGAATCTGACCAACATTTGATATTTGGCAGTAAATTGGCACTGATAAGTGCCTGTTTATACTTACATTCTGTCACTCTTCAAACTATGGCATAACTAAATTGACTTTTATTATCTATAACAGTATCATCCTGACTGGGACTGTATTAGACCCCAAAGAGAATAGATTTTTAAAAGAGGTTTTTTTTTCTGAAAATCCTTTTATTATTTCCTTTTCTTCAGCTGGGTGCGAGTTAGGCTCTCTCTGGGAAGCAGATACTGAAACAGTTAGGAATGCAAAGGTTTATTGGGGGTAATGCCTGTGAAAGGAAAAAGGAGGGTTAAGCAGAAGTGGGTAGGGAAAAATTTCAGACTGTGATGCTGATGTGATCCTTGTGAAAAGAAAAGGGACAGGAAGTAGGATTAGATAGAGAGAGTCTCAGACTGAGGTTCAGATCTCACAAAGCCGCATCCAACCCAGTGGAGAACTCTCAAGCAAAAATTTCCCATTACAGGAATCTCACAATGAGGAGAGATGTCCAAGCCCTAATACCCTTACTATACTCAGTCATTGACAGAGAGATGCCCATGAGGAGCACGGCTGAGGCAGAACCTAAATGTGCTAATAGGTGGAGGCTGTTGGATAAATGCATTCCTTACAGCTGAATGGTAAAATCTTTCTTGAAGAGAGATCCAGGTAGCATATCTCCATAACTTCCAAAAATGCCATTTTTCATTATATTACAATTTGAGCCTACAATAATCTGTTAATTGCTTACCAAGTTAAGTCTAAACTCCCGTCTAATTTCAAATAGAATATAATACTTAGGGATACGTTTTACAGAAGAATTGCAAAACATATTTTGAAAACTACAAAATATTATTGAAAGAAATTAAAGAAAACTTAAATAAATGAAGACCTATCCCATGTTCATAGATTAGGAGAGTTAGTATTGTTAAGTTTGCAATACTCTGCAAATTGATCTATGTATTCAGTACAATATCTGTCAAAATTCCAAGTGTCTTTTTTTTTTTTTTTTTTTTTTGCAGAAATGGACAAGCTGGTCCTAAAATTCCTGTGAAAATACAAGGGGTGCTGATAAAACAATCTTGAAAAAATAAGAATAAAGTTGAAGGATTCATCTTCCTGATTTCAAAATTACCACAAAGCTACAATAATCAAAACAGTCTGATTCTGGCATAAGAATAGACATATACATCAACTGAATAGAACTTAGAGTCCAGAAATAAACCCATTCATCTATGGTCAATTGATTATTGACAAGGATACCAAGGCTATTTAATGGTGGAAAGAATAGTCTTTTCAACAATGATGCTGGGACGACTGGATATCCCCTTATACAAAAGAATGAACTTGGACCCCTACCTTATACCATATACAAAGTTAACTCAAAATGGACCAAAGACCTAAATGTAAGAGCTAAAACTATAAAACTCTTACAAGGAAACATATGGGTCAATCTTTTGACCTCAAATGTGGCAACAGTTTCTTAGATACAACACCAAAATGACAAGTGACAAAAGAAAAAATAGGCAAACTGGACTTTGTCAAAATTTTTCTTTAAAGTGCTTCAAAGGATACTATCAGGAAAGTAAAAAGTCAACCCACAGAGTGGGAGAAAATATTTGCAATACATTTGACAAAGATCTAGTATCCAGAATACATAAAGAACTCTTATGACTCAACAATAAAAAGACAAACAACCCTATGAAAGTATGCAAATGATTTGAATAGTTTTTCAAAAGAAGATAGACAAATGGCCAATAAGCACATAAAGAGGTGCTCAACATTATTAGTCATCATGTAAATGCAAATCCAAACTATAAGGAGATACCATTTCACATCCACTAGGATGGCTATAAAAATAATTTTTTAAAAATGGAAAATAACAAGTGTTAGTGAAGATGTGGAGAAATTAAAACTCTCATACATTGCTGGTAGGAATGTTAAATGGTGGAGCCACTGTGCAAAACAGTTTGGCAGTTCCTCAAAGGTCCAACGTACAGTTACCATATGACTCAGCAATCCCACTCCCAGTATCATATCCAAGAGAGCTATAGACATGTGTTCACACAAGAACTTCTACATGAGTGTTTATAACAATCTTATTCTTAATAGCTCCCAAATGGAAACAAGCCAAATGTTTATTAACTGATGAATGGATAAACGAAATGTGCTATATCCATACAATGGAATATTATTTCATCATAAAAGGAATGTTTTAATACATGCCACAACATGGAAAAACCTTGAAAACATTACACTAAGTGAAAGAAGTCAGACATATTATATGATTCCATTGTATGAAATGTCCAGAATAGGCAAATCCACAGACATATCAAATAGCAGTAGCCAGGGGATGGGGTGAGAGGGGAATTGAAAATGACTTCTCTGGGTACTGGAGTGACGAAAATATTCTAAAATTAAGGAATATACTCTTCATGCACCCAGAATAATGCTGCTTTCCTGCCAGGCATTTCCCTGACGCCTGCTGTGGCCTCCTATCCCCTCTTCTCATTTATTCAAGAGATGGAGGCTTCAGATATTCCAGCACTTAGGTTTTGAAATAAGGTTTTGTGTCATTTCATTCCAGGTTAGAGATGGTAACAGAAAGCTGAGAAGGAAGCTGGATAAGATGGAGTCAATCTTAAGGAAAAAACAGCAGTAGGCATTCTCTAATTAAGAACACTACCTTGTCACTGGGGGGCAAATGTGAAAACAATTAAGACGATTAAAATAGAACATTATAGGTTGAGTGTACAGCACAACCTCCAAAGTGTTAAAATTGATAATTTTTTTAAAAAAGTACAGTGATAAGTTGGTGCTTAACATACCCTATACATGTTTTCCCACTTAAGAGGCACAACAGGCCTTGTCCTCTGATTTCAGCTTCCCTGCTTGCTACCTGCTTGACCAGTAACTGGAACTGAGTGGCCACTATTGCCTTCTCTCTCAACTGGGAACATTTTTCCATTTAACTTCCAGGAAGTGCCCATTCTCCTGGATTTCCTCTTATCCCACTGGCCATTCCTTTTTAGTTTCCTTTTCTGCTTATCTTCCTGTGTTCATCATCTAAATATTGAGGGCTTCAGGGCTTGGCACTAGTCCTCTTCTTCTCTATCTGACACATTCTCCTTAGCTGAGCTCATCAACTATATGGCTTTGATATTGTCTAATGACTCCCATAGGTTGTATCTTAAAACTTGACCTGTGCTCCTAGTTCCAGTCTTGTATATCCAATTGCCTCTTTGCATGTCTGATAGGCAGATAAAACTTTATGTCCAGGACAAAACTTATGATTTTTATCCTACCCCAAATCCTGCTTCTCTCCTAATCTCTCCCAACTCAGTGAAAAACATCACCACCTACCCAGTGGATCAAGTTAAAAACCCTGGATTCCCCCTTTTCTCTTTCTTGTCCATCAGCAATTCCTATTGATTCTATCTCCAAAACACACGCTGAATCCATCCACTGATGTCCTTCTCCACTGTTATTCCCTAATCAAAGCTGCCATCAGCTTTCATTTGGACCAGTTAGTAACTCGCCTTCCACTTCTACTCTTCCTCCATGCAATCCACTTTTCACACAGAAGCTGGAGTTCATTTTTTTTAATGCACATCAGATTATGTTACTCACCTGCTTAAAATTCTCCAATAGTATCTCCCCATATTTAGAATCAAATTCAAACGTCTTACTATGCCCTATAAGGCCCTCTGTGATCTGACCACTGTTCACCTCTCTGACTTAAGCTGGTGTCACTTTTTCCTTGCTCATTATACAACAGTCACACTGGACATTTTGTTCCTAGAAAACACCAGATTCATCCCTGATTTAGGACTTTTGAGTCTGCCGTTCCCTTTGCCTGGAAGACTCTTCCCCTTTCATGGGTCTGTTTCTGTAAGTAAAGTTCTATTAGAACACAGCCATGCCTGTTCGTTTACTACTGACTACGGCTGCTTTTGTGCTACAATGACAGAGTTGAGTAGTTGAAACAGCTATCATATATGACCCACAAGCCCTATAAACAAAAGTTTGCCAAACCCAGCTGGATCTTTGCATGGCTGTCTCCTTATTTAGGTTTTGGTGCTAATGTCACCCCCTCAGAGAGACATGTCCCCTCTCCCACCCCAGTCACTCTTTCACATTATCCTCTTAATTTCTTCACAGAACTGCTCTGAATTATCTTACTTGTTTGATTGGTTATTACCTGTTAACCCCACTGGAGAGTAAGTTTCCCTGTCACATTCCCTGGTAGGTCCCTAGGTCCTAGCACCGTATCTGGAACACCATAGGTCCTCAATAAATATATGTTGGATAAATTAATGCATGAATGTATGTGAGTCATCAAGTTTACAAAACAATGGTTCAAGTTAGCACTCCATGTATATATAGGCATAGAATTTATTTAGATCTAGCTTATGAGTAAATGTATGTTCAGGAAAAGAAAAAATTCTTAAAATAAAGGTACGTGAACATTAAAAGATGGATGAAGAATCACTATGTGGTAAAACCAACTTCAAATAATTTATAATTAATTAATTGGATCTTATCAGAGCAAATATTTTAAGATTTTTTTGGAGCAATGGTAAAAAGAGTCAAGTAGAAAGTTTCCAAAACTGCTTAGCTACTCCTCCCATATGTCTGGAAAACGATGTTAATATTACCTTGTTGAATTCATTTTAATTAGCAGATGGAAGGAAGTGGGAGGGGTAAATGTGGGTGTTGAAAAATGACCCTTTTAATAGATTCCCAAACTTGGCTTCATTTATGTCATCTCTGCACTTTTTTGGCAATTATTTTTGCTGCTGTCTTTCTTTCAAGTGATATACATTCTTGAGCATCCTCCCACCCCCCCCCTCCCCAAAGCCCCCATTTTCCTGCACGTTGCTACAGCTTCACAACTTGTCTTTGAGCTCCCTCTGCTGGCCCCAAGAAGGCTGCAGGGTTGGTCTCTTCTAAAGTCGATAACCTAAACTGAAGTACACAGGATGAAAATAACCATACTAAAAAGGCAACCTTTTCTCCTCTTCAGTTAGATAAAATTAAATGGTGTCTTGATTCATACATTTTGATGAAACCAGCAATTGTGGCATTTATCAGGCACAGCCTGAATGACTAATTCAATCAAAATCCATGTCAACAAAGCTTCTTTCATATACTCCTGGAGCAATGTGTTATCTTTACTCTTTATTCCTAAATATTGGATCTGTGCAAAAGTTCACGTAGCCTGTGAAGATTCTCTTGACTTCTGGTTTGGACATAATGAGATGTGTACACTTGTGTTTCCAAATCAACAAAACCATGTGTGATACATATGTCAGTGCATCTACCCCTTTCACCTGCTTTTCTCTTAGACTCCTTTAAAAGTGAGTTTGAGGGTATCAATAATTACCATGTTCAAGATGACTAATGGCATGATTTTTTCCTAATAAATGGATGTTCACTAGATAACATTGATCAAGGACTGATTTTCCATATAAAGTTAGATAGCACTGATTTGAAGGAGGGGATGAGAGTTACAAGTTCCCCCACATATAACTTTAACAGCCATAGGAACACTCCTGTTTGTCCTGAACTGCAACTGATCTAGCTGTATGACCTTGAGAAAGGAGGTTAACTTTTGTGGATTTGTTTCATTAAGTATAAAATGAAGAAATTGTCTGAGGCTATCTCTAATAATTTGATGATTTGGTGTTAATTGATATATTATCTGCAGAAAGGCTTTCCCAATGAAAGTTGTGTAGTAAAGATTCATCTGAAAATTTAAACTTCTTTATTTTACATTTTACAACTTGGATGCTTTATGTTTTGACATTTGAAACAAATTTTCAGACAATGACTTTTATGGAAAACTACACATCATAAGCAGTACGCACTCTAGTTATTTGACTGGTTTATGAACAGTCTCCCGGAGGTTGAAAATAGTTAAGATGTTGTAGAACCAAAGTGGATGTGAAAGAGTAAAAGGGGCAAAATAGGAAACGATCTGAAAAGGAATCTTTTCTTCTTGAAACTTGTCTGTGAGTGGAAGCAGCTGGCTATTGGAAACCTTCCCCGAAGTTACCCATTCGGCAGGATGATATATTACTAATAAGACTAAAAAGTGTCTTCCTAGGAAGCAGCCAACCTTAAATGCAATCAGTGTAAAAGAAGTTATCAACTTGAAAGTGATAAGAGGTTCTACAAATCTATTAAAATGGGAAGGATGATGTAATGGCAAGTACCAGTTGTAGAACAATCATGTCAGAGTCCAGAAAAAGGATAATTGGAGGGTGCCCTTGTCAGTGTCACCAGCTATGTCCAGGAAGATAGTGCCTTGACCACTTAGCACCTGGTTTGGGGCAGTTGGAGTGGAGCGAACACTCATTTGTCAGGAAGAGCTTATGACCTTCCTGCATCCTCCCTCAACCAGGATAATATCCACAAAGCTTCCTTTAGATCTTGTGATCTTCTGGAAGGAGACAGGGCTTATTTGGCTAACAGGGACTTTTCAGATTCCTAGTAACTTTTATTTATCATTCTAAATTAACAGATTTAAGGTGTGATTTATCAAAAAGGCTAATGAACGTTTAGGTAACATGAGCTGGATAATTTCTTCATGAGAGTATCATCACCATCATTCCAGAAAAATAAGGCTCAAAGGTGAATGATCAGACCCTGGTGACCTTTCACAAAAGGGGTAGCATCCCTTAATATCTACCCAATTCCCAACTCCCTCACTCTCAAAGACTCCTATATCATCAATATTGAGTGTGTAAGACCACGACCTGGATTTGTAATTAACAAGAAATGTTCCATCTCTTACATCTCAAATGTTAATACCAGTCTCAGAGTTACCTGTCATATATTCTCACTCTGTTTACTACTGCTCTTCACACTTACTAAAAGACTCTGTTCCCTTGATTCTTTTATTTGCTTCCAGTTTAGCAGCCCCTCAGAGTCTCACTTTCTTCCCAATGCCGCCTGGAACCCATGGTCAATACCATGAATTTCTGTTTCATCAGCCCTCTCAACTCCCTCTCACTCCTGTTTTAGTTTCCTTTTGTGTTTAGTTAATATTCAAAGAAGGCTTTTAAGTATCAGGCAATTGACATCGATTCTTCTATCTAATTTTACCAACCCTATCAGGTAGTTACTTTTATTGCCTCCATTTTAAAGATGAGGAACTTAAGTTTTTGAGAGGATTAAGTCGGTTGCCCAAGCCCACACGCTTAGTAAGTAGCAGAAGCAGGACTCAAAGCCATGTCTGTGACTAAAACCTTCACTTTTAACCACAACACAATACTCCCCGATGCTGTTGTACCTGCCCTACACCATCTTCCTTCCTCATTTTTAGAACCAGAGGGCTGGTAAAGAAAATCTCAGAAAACTGTGCAGACGAATGCCTCTACAGATCCCTGCTTTTTCACCTCAGTTGAATCCTTCATAGCACATATCAATCCCTTTACCTATTATTAATTTTTTCCTATTTCTCACAGTGACTATTCCAATTCTTTGCCTCTCTACTCAAGTTTTCTACCCAATTCCCAACTCCCTCACACTCAGAGACTCGTATATCATCAATACTGAGTCCACTGGGATGAAATCCTTCATCCTCCCCACTGTCCACATACAGATATTTCTCTGTACCCATCCATTCTTCTTCCCTGCTGTATGAGCAGGAGTGTCTCTCTTCTACTGAAGGTCTGCCTCTTGTGCCACCTGTTGTTTCTTCCTCAGACTTGCTCCTTCATATGTTTTCTCTCAGTATTTGAGTTTTAATTTCTTTCTCTCTATTATCCACTCACCCTCAGCATATAAATATGTTTAAATGCCTTCTAATCCTAAAGAAAAGTCACTCAATTTGAGCTGTAGCCCGTCCCACTGCCCAAGTTACTGGTTCCCTACTTAGCAAATCTTTTTTAAAGAATAACCTATTTTCAATATTTATTTCTATATTTCTCATTCCTTCCTGAAATTAAGCCTCTGACACTCCACTTAACCTTTCTCCACTTGCCTTCATAATGTCATACTTAAGGAGACTATCTTTATTTTGCCTGGCCAATGCTAGGTCATTTGGTCTCTATCTCTGTTAAAAATTATTATTTCTCTACACTTATACACTGTTGTGGGAATGTAAATTGGTGCAGCCATTGTGGAAAAAGTATGGAGGTTTCACAAAAAACTAAAAATAGAACTACCATATGACCAAGCAATTCCACTCCTGGGTATATATCTGAAAAAACCAAAAACACTAATTCAAAAAGATACATGCACCCAATGTTCATAGCAGCATTATTTTATTTATTTATTTAAAAATTTTTTGAGATTTAATTTATTGTCAAATTGTTCCAAGCAGTTTCTCTTGTTCTATGTATGCCATTTTGTTTGAAGCACTATTTTTTTTTTTACCACCCCCCGCCGCTTTCCCCCCTTGGTGTCCATACATTTGTTCTCTACATCTGTGTCTCTATTTCTGCCCTGCAAACCAGTTCATCTGTACCATTTTTCTAGGTTCCACATACATGCGTTAACATACGATATTTGTTTTTCTCTTTCTGACTTACCTCACTCTGTACGACAGACTGCAGATCCATCCACGTCTCTACAAATGACCCAGTTTTGTTCCTTTTTATACCTGAGCAACATTCCGTTGTATATATGTACCACATCTTCTTTACCCATTCATCTGTCGATGGGCATTTAGGTTGCTTCCATGACCTGGCTATTGTATATAGTGCTGCAATGAACATTGTGGTACATGACTCTTTTTGAATTATGGTTTTCTCTCAGTATATGCCCAGGAGTGGGATTGCTGGATCATATGGTAATTCTATTTTTAGTTTTTTAAGGAACCTCCATACCGTTCTCCATAGTGGCTGTATCAATCTACATTCCCACCAACAGTGCAGGAGGGTTCCCTTTTCTGCACACCCTCTCCAGCATTTACTGTTTGCAGATTTTCTGATGATGCCCATTCTAACTGGTGTGAGGTGATACCGCATTGTAGTTTTGATTTGCATTTCTCTAATACTTAGTAATGTTGAGCAGCTTTTCATGTGCCTCTTGGCCAACTGTATGTCTTTTTTGGAGAGATGTCTATTTAGGTCTTCTGCCCATTTTTGGATTCGGTTGTTTGTTTTTTTAATATTAAGCTGCATGAGCTGTTTATATATTTTGAAGATTAATCCTTTGTTGATTCGTTTGCAAATATTTTCTCCCATTCTGAGGGTTGCCTTTTCATCTTGTTTATACTTTATTTTTGCTGTGCAAAAGCTTTTAAGTTTCATTAGGTCCCATTTGTTTATATTTCCATTA
Source organism: Eschrichtius robustus (assembly GCF_028021215.1). Taxonomy (NCBI): domain Eukaryota; kingdom Metazoa; phylum Chordata; class Mammalia; order Artiodactyla; family Eschrichtiidae; genus Eschrichtius; species Eschrichtius robustus. Next base: position 120,593,617 of record NC_090845.1, on the reverse strand, counting down.
CTCTAGGAGCTGGGTAAAAAAAGATCTTGCTGTGATTTATGTCATAGACTGTTCTGCCTATGTTTTCCTCTAAGAGTTTTATAGTGTCTGGCCTTACATTTAGGTCTTTAATCCATTTTGAGTTTATTTTTGTGTATGGTGTTAGGGAGTGTTCTAGTTTCATTCTTTTACATATAGCTGTCCAGTTTTCCCAGCACCACTTATTGAAGAGACTGCCTTTTCTCCATTGTATACCCTTGCCTCCTTTTTTTTCATAGATTAGTTGACCATAGGTGCGTGGGATTATCTCTGGGCTTTCTATCCTGTTCCATTGATCTATATCTCCGTTTTTGTGCCAGTACCATATTGTCTTCATTACTGTAGCTTTGTAGTATAGTCTGAAGTCAGGGAGTCTGATTGCTCCAGCTCTGTTTTTCTTTCTCAAGATTGCTTTGGCTATTCGAGGTCTTTTGTGTTTCCATACAAATATTAAGATTTTTTGTTCTAGTTCTGTAAAAAATGCCACTGGTAATTTGATAGGGATTGCACTGAATCTATAGAGTACTTTGGGTAGTATAGTCATTCACAGTGTTGATTCTTCTAATCCGAGAACACGGTATATCTCTCCATCTGTTTGTGTCAACTTTGATGTTATTCATCAGTGTCTCATACTTTTCTGAGTATAGGTCTTTTACCTCCTTAGGTAGGTTTATTCCTAGGTATTTTATTCTTTTTGTTGCAATGGTGAATGGGATTGTTTCCTTAATTTTTCTTTCTGATTTTTGTTGTTAGTGTATAGGAATGCAAGACATTTCTGTGCATTAATTTTGTATCCTGCAACTTTACCAAATTCATTGATTAGCTCTAGTAGTTTTCTGGTGGCATCTTTAGGATTATCTATGTATAGTATCATCTTATCTGCAAACAGTGACAGTTTTACTTCTTCTTTTCCAATTTGTATCCCTTTTATTTCTTTTTCTTCTCTGACTGCCTTGGCTAGGACTTCCAAAACTATGTTGAATAATAGTGGTGAGAGTGGACATCCTTGTCTTGTTCCTGATCTTAGTGGAAATGCTTTCAGTTTTTCACCATTGAGAATGGTGTTTGCTGTGGGTTTGTCGTATATGGCCTTTATTATGTTGAGGTAGGTTCCCTCTCTGCTCACTTTCTGGAGAGTTTTTATCATAAATGGGTGTTGAATTTTGTCAAAAGCTTTTTCTGCATCTATTGAGATGATCATATGGTTTTTATTCTTCAGTTTGTTAATATGGTGTATCACATTGATTGATTTGCATATATTGAAGAATCCTTGCCTCACTGGGATAAATCCCACTTGATCATGGTGTATGATCCTTTTAATGTGTTGTTGGATTCTGTTTGCTAGTATTTTGTTGAGGACTTTTGCATCTATATTCATGAGTGATATTGGTCTGTAATTTTTTTTTTTTTTGTAGTATCTCTGTCTGGTATTGGTATCAGGGTGATGGTGGCCTTGTAGAATGGGTCTGGGAGTTCTCCTTCCCCTGCAATTTTTTGGAAGAGTTTGAGAAGGATGGGTGTTAGCTCTTCTCTAAATGTTTGATAGAATTCACCTGTGAAGCCATCTGGTCCTGGACTTTTGTTTGTTGGAAGATTTTTAATCATAGTTTCAATTTCATTACTTGTGATTGGTCTGTTCATACTTTCTATTTCTTCCTGGCTCAGTCTTGGAAGGTTATACCTTTCTAAGAATTCATCCATTTCTTCCAGGTTGTCCACTTCATTGGCACAGAGTTGCTTGTAGTAGTCTCTTCTGATGCTTTGTGTTTCTGCTGTGTCTGTTGTAACTTCTCCTTTTTCATTTCTAATTTTATTGATTTGAATCCTCTTCCTCTTTTTCTTGATGAGTCTGGCTAAATGTTTATCAGTTTTGTTTATCATCTCCTCAAAGAACCAGCTTTTAGTTTTATTGATCTTTGTTATTGTCTTCTTTGTTTCTATTTCATTTGTTTATGCTCTGATTTTATGATTTCTTTCCTTCCACTAACTTTGGGTTTTGTTTGTTCATCTTTCTCTAGTTCCTCTAGGTGTAAGGTTAGATTGTTTGAGATTTTTCTTGTTTCTTGAGGTAGGATTGTATTGCTATAAACTTCCCTCTTAGAACTGCTTTTGCTGCATCCCATAGGTTTTGGATCGTCGTGTTTTCATTGTCATTTGTCTCTAGGTGTTCTGTGATTTCCTCTTTGATTTCTTCAGTGATCTCTTGGTTATTTAGTAATGTATTGTTTAGCCTCCATGTCTTTGTGATTTTTACATTTTTTTCCCTGTAATTGATTTCTAATCTCATAGCACTGTGGTCAGAAAAGATGCTTGATATGATTTCAATTTTCTTAAATTTACTGAGGCTTGATTTGTGATACAAGACGTGATCTATCCTGGAGAACGTTCTGTGTGTACTTGAGAAGAAAGTGTAATCTGCTGTTTTGGGATGGAATGTCCTATAAATATCATTTAAATCTATCTGGTCTCTTCTGTCATTTAAAGCTTGTGTTTCCTTATTTATTTTCATTTTAGATGATATGTCCATTGGTGAAAGTGGGGTGTTAAAGTCCCCTGCTATGATTATGTTACTGTCGATTTCCCCTTTTATGGCTGTTAGCATTTACCTTATGTACTGAGGTGCTCCTGGGTTGGGTGCATATGTATTTACAATTGTTACATCTTCTTCTTGGATTTATCCCTTGATCATTATGTAGTGTCCTTCCTTGTCTCTTTTAACATTCTTTATTTTAAAATCTATTTTATCTGGTATGCGTATTGCTACTCCAGCTTTCTTTTGATTTCCATTTGCATGGAATATCTTTTTCCATCCCCTCACTTTCAGTCTGTATGTGTCCCTAGGTCTGATGTGCATCTCTTATAGACAGCATATATACGGGTCTTGTTTTTGTATCCATTCAGCGAGCCTGTGTCTTTTGTTTGGAGCATTTAATCCATTTACGTTTAAGGTAATTATTGATATGTATGTTCCTATTACCATTTTCTCAATTGTTATGGATTTGTTTTTGTAGGTCTTTTTCTTCTCTTGTGTTTCCCACTTAGAGAAGTTCCTTTAGCATTTGTTGTAGAGCTGGTTTGGTGGTGCTGGATTCTCTTAGCTTTTGCTTGTCTGTAAAGCTTTTGATTTCTCCGTCAAATCTGAATGAAATCCTTGCCAGGTAGAGTATATCTTGGTTGTAGGTTCTTCCCTTTCATCACTTTAAATATATCGTGCCACTCGCTTCTGGCTTGTAGAGTTTCTGCTGAGAAATCAGCTGTTAACCTTATGGGAGTTCCCTTGTATGTTATTTGTCGTTTTTCCCTTGCTGCTTTCAATAATTTTTCTTTGTCTTTAATTTTTGTCAATTTGATTACTATGTGTCTTGGCATGTTTCTCCTTGGATTTATCCTGCCTGGGACTCTCTGCGCTTCCTGGACTTGGGTGGCTATTTCCTTTCCCATGTTAGGGAAGTTTTCAACTGTAATCTCTTCAAATATTTTCTCAGGTCCTTTCTCTCTCTCTTCTCCTTTTGGGACCCCTATAATGTGAATGTTGTTGCGTTTAATGTTGTCCCAGAGGTCTCTTAGGCTGTCTTCATTTCTTTTCATTCTTTTTCTTTATTGTGTTCTGCGGCAGTGAATCCCACCATTCTGTCTTCCAGGTCACTTATCCGTTCTTCTGCCTCAGTTATTCTGCTATTGATTCCTTCTAGTGTAGTTTTCATTTCAGTTATTGTATTGTTCATCTCTGTCTGTTTGTTCTTTAATTCTTCTAGGTCTTTGTTAAACATTTCTTGCATCTTCTCAATCCTTGCCTCCATTCTTTTTCCGAGGTCCTGGATCATCTTCACTATCATTATTCTGAATTCTTTTTCTGGAAGGTTGCCTATCTCCACTTCATTCAGTTGTTTTTCTGGGGTTCTATCTTGTTCCTTCATCTGGTACATAGTCCTCTGCCTTTTCATTTTGTCTATCTTTCTGTGATTGTGGTTTTCATTCCACACGCTGCAGGTTGTAGTTCTTCTTCTATTTAAATTAAACAAATTTTTTTCTTTTCCATTACGGTTTATTACAGGATATTGAATATTGTTCCCTGTGCTACACAGTAGGTCCTTGTTGTTTATCCATTCTGTATGTAATAGTTTGCATCTACTAATCCCAAACTCCCAATCCATCCCTCCCCTATCGCCTCCTTGGCAAACACAAGTCTGTTCTCTATGTCTGTGAGGCTGATTCTGTCTTGTTAATAAACTCACTTGTATAATTTTTTTAAGGTTCCACACATAAGTGATATCATATGATATTTATCTTTGTCTGACTTACTTCACTTAATATAATAATCTCGACATCCATCCATATTGCTGCAAATAGCATTATTTCATTCTTTTTATGGCTGAGTAATATTCCATTGTATATATATACATATATATATATATATGTATATATCTATCTTATCTTCTTTATCTATTCATCTGTCGATGAACACTTAGGCTGCATAGCAGCATTATTTACAATTGCCAAGATATGGAAATAACCCGAGTGCCCATTTGCAGCAACACGGATGGACTTGGAGGGTATTATGCTGAGCGAAATAAGTCAGAGAAAGACAAACACTGTATGATATCACATATATGGAATCTAAAAAATACAACAAACTAGTGAATATAACAACACAGAAACAGACTCACAGATATAGAGAACAAACTAGTGCTTATCAATGGGAAGAGGGAAGGCGGAGGGGCAATATAGGATTAGGGGGAGTAAGAAAACCAATAAAGATAATATATTTTATTATGTATAAAATAAGCTACAAGGATATATTGTACGACACAAGGAATATAGCCAATATTCTATAATAACTATAAATTAAAAATTGTGAATCACTATATTGTACATCTGTTACTTATGTAATATTGTACATCAACTATACTTCAGTTAAAAAAAAGAAAAGCTTAAAAACACTCTTTTATTTCCCTTAGTTTACATGACACCAGATTTTCCTTGTTGTTTTCCTTTATCTCTATTCATATCTTTTTGGTCTTTTTTCATGGCCTCCTCTTGGTCTGTCTGCCCCTTAAATATTGCTGTTCTCAAAGACTTTAAACTTGGCTCTCTTCCTGTCACTTCTCCTCACTTAGAAAAGTACACAAAATAAGAGACCATCAATTTCCAAGATTTTAATTTTCACCCATGTGTTGTTTTCAATTGATAACAATACCTCCTTCTTTTATGAACAAATGGAAACTACCACATGCAAAATTATTTATCTTCTCACCCTAAAATCTCAACTACAACTTCTCCAAGCTAAATAGAGAACAAGACATTTTCACTTAAATATGCTACGGGTCCTCAAAGTCAACACACCTTAAACTTAGTTAATTTAGTCTTTCCACCAAACCAGCTTTTCCTACCTGTAATTTGATTCAACAAATATTTATTCCATCTGTGTCCATTCATTGAGGACCGCAATAAGAAAAAACCAGGCAAACTATTATTCATATTGAACTTACATCCTAGTGTGTGCTAGGGTGGAGTGGAGAGAGGCAGACAATAAACAAACAAAACATATTATATGTCAGGTGGTGATGAATATTAAGAAGAAAAATAAAACCAGGGTACAGGCACAGGGAAAATTGATGGAAGGGATGTTTTTAAAGGGTAGTATGGGAAGTTTTCACTATTAAGGAAAATAGAAACCCAAATAAAGAGAAGCTTTGAGTCATGTGGACATCTGAGAGAAGAGTGATCCAGGCAACTAGAAAAACAGATGCATAGGCCAGGAGACAGGACTGTACTTAGCAAAGAGACATGTGTTCCTGGAAAAGAGTCAGTGAGGGAAAGAGTGGTAGAAGATGAGATCAGAGAGATAGTAAAGGTCAGATCATGGTTAAAATGTTGAATTTTACTCTGAGTGGGATGGGAAGCCACTGGAGGCTTTTTAAGGAGTACCAGATATGACCTACTTTTCTTGACTTACAAAAATTTTTAAATATACATTTAATTTAAAAATTAAAAATTAAAAATAATTGAAATGTATAGAAATATCGAATGACTATGTTGTGTGCCAGGAACTAACACGGTGTTGTGGATCAATTATACTTCAAAAACAAAGAAACTCGTAGAAAAAGAGATCAGATTTGTGGTTACCAGAGGTGGGGGTGGGGGGTGAGGGGAGAGGGAATTGGATGAAAGGGGCCAAAAGTTAAAACGTACAAACTTGCAGTTATAAGATAAATAAGTACTAGGGATGCAATATACAACATGATAAATAGAACTAACACTGCTGTGTGTTATATCTGAAAGTTGTTAAGAGAGTAAATCCTAAGAGGAGTTCTCATCACAAGGAAAACATATGTTTTTCTATTTCTTTTATTTTTTAATCTGTATGAGATGATGAATGTTCCCCTAACTTATTGTGGTAATTATTTTATGAGGTACATTAGTCAAATCATTATGCTGTACACCTTAAACTTATATAGTGCCGTATGTCAATTATATTTCAATGAAACTGGAAGGAGAAAAAAATATATATATATACATACACAGAAAAGAAAAAGGAATAACACAACAAGTATTCATATACCCATTACCTAGAATTAACAAATGTTAACATTATGCCATATTTGCTTCGGGTATACTTTATTTGTTGAAGTATTTTAAAGCATAGATATCATGACATTTTATCCCAAAATGCTCATTATAAATCTCTTTAAAAAACATTTTCCTGTGTAACCACTATATGCATTATCATATCTACCAAAACTAACAATTCTAGTCCCCAGCTGATAATTATATTTCCCTAATTGTCCCCATAATTTATTATAGTGGTTTTGTTTAAACCAGAATTAAATCAAGGCTCATATATTTGCATTTGATTGTTAAGCTTCTTACATACCGTTTTATGTAGAAAGCTCTCCCACCCCCATACTTTTTTCCCATCACATTAACTTACTGAAGAGCCTGAGCCAGTTATCCTGCAGAGCTTTGTCTGATTGTTTTTTTGAGCCATTTAACTTATTCCTTCATCTTCTGTATTTTTGTAAACTGGAAATTAGAAATAATGGCTTGATTAGATTGGCTTATATTTAAATTAATCACTCTGGTTGGTTTATTGGAGAATATGCTTTGGAGTGGGAGTAGGGGCAAGGGAACTAACTAATCAGGAGGCTATAGTAGTACTCCAGGTGAGAGATAATGAGGGCTTGGGATAGGGTGGAAGCAGTGGAGCTGGTGAGAAATGGTCACATTCTGTGTATGTTTTGAAGGTAGAACCAACAAAATTTACTGCCACATGGGATGTGGGGAATGAGAAGAGAGAAGTCCAGGATGATTTCATAGTCTGAAGTGGAGTAACTGGAAAGATGAAGTCGTCATTTACTGAGACAGGGTAGACTGAGGTGGGGAGTAGATTCGGGGGTTAAGGTAGTTGATATTTGGACATGGTAGCACTTACTGGGTTAACTTAATGCTTCAATACTTCCCTTTCCTTCACCCCTCCCTGCTATATTCAATCATCAATATTTTCTGATTTTACATACCAAGCACATCCTGTTCATCTCCATTTGCTACTGTCATAGCCCAAGTCCTCATCATCTTGCCACCGGATTATTATCACAAGGTCCAAACTTGGACTCCCTCCTTTCCCTCATCCACAGGTCACCTAAGAGGCCTTTCTGCAAAAGAAAAATCAGCTCATATCACTCTCCATCTTAAAGCCCCTAAGTGATGCCCATTTGCCTTCAGGCTTGAGGTCTGTATGCCTCAGCCTAACCCGTAAGTGTCTCCGAGATCTGGCCCTAGACTCATCTTTTTTTTTTTTTTTTCTTTTTTCTTTTTTTTTTTAAGTGGTAGGTTTCTGCTTTTAAGATTTATTTATTTTTTTATTGATTGATTGATTGGTTGCTATGTTGGGTCTTCGTTTCTGTGCTAGGGCTTTCTCTAGTTGCGGCAAGCGGGGGCCACTCTTCATCGCGGTGCGTGGGCCTCTCACTATTGTGGCCTCTTTTGTTGCGAAGCACAGGCTCCAGACGCGCAGGCTCACTAGTTGTGGCTCACGGGCCTAGTTACTCCGTGGCATGTGGGATCTTCCCAGACCAGGGCTCGAACCCGTGTCCCCTGCATTAGCAGGCAGATTCTCAACCACTGCGCCACCAGGGAAGCCCCTAGACTCATCTTTTGTTACTCCTTCATGCTCTCCACCCTTTTTTGATCTGCCCATAGTGCACTATTTTGTTTCATCAGACAAAGGATGCTGTTTCATATGTCTGGGCCTCTGTATCAGGTATTTTTTTCTACTGAGAATGCCCTTCCTCTCTCAAAGGCATGGGCAATGTCTTATTCAAATTTGAAACTTCAGAATCTAGCACATGTGACAACTGACTAGGAGGTACTCAGTTACTGCTGACTGTTGAACTGAGGTACCCTTGACAAACATACAAGCTACTTTTAACCTTTATACCACAATTCACAAGGCTACATATTATGTTTTCTCAGCCAGTATCACCACAAATTACTCATAAAAATTTCTGGATTCTACCTGATAAATGTCATTCATACTGGTTTAAACATAATCACTCTAGGTTAGGCACTATAGAATTGAAGCTTTATTATCTCTTTGGATTTTCTTTGAATTGTCATTTTGCGTCAATTTTGAAAAATCATACTTTTTACCTCTGAACTTAAAGAAATTAAAGCTATGAGGAGTAGACAGGAAAGCACTTTACAAAGTAAAATTATAAGGTGTCATTGTTATTATAATAGTAATTGCCTTCAAATGAAAAAGTATATCAAGAGCAGGGCGTGAAAATTAATGATTGATTTTTTATTTGTCTTCAGGGCCAATTTGCCCTAAACAACACAGACTTTGTGACTCATGTCTCTGATTTGTGTGGGCTCTCAGCTTGTGGATCCTGTCTCTAATTTAGCACTAAATGTGTTGCATTTCATTTTCCCTTGGCCAGGACTCACTGGGCCTTGGACTGCTAAATGAGCTCTGATTCACCTTCCAGGAAGCCAATTACCCAGAGAAGGAGCACTTACTTGATGTTCATCAGAGTGAGTTATTTTATTTCCCCTTCATTGCTGGAAACCTTTGGCTGGAAAGTTGAAGGACTTGTTCTCCTGGCACCGAAAAGAACACCAAGGCTGTTTCTGGTTCTTTGGTAATCCAGAGGAATGTCTAGAAATTTAAGATTGGATTTTCCTTGTGAACAAGTCTGGCAGGAGAGAATGAGAACACAATTTCTTAAGTGTTTGTATTTCCCCTGTTGATAAATTCCCAATGCCATAACCCAAAGGAAAAGAAGAGGTTTCTCTTTCAAATATTGAGATCGTACCCTTTTCCTTCTTCTCTAGCATTTTCCCATTCCAGCGACTTCCTGACCTAGCACACACTGAGCCAGTTATTCTAAATGTAAAAATGACTATCTGAAGAGTTCTTAAAGAATAAATAATATACAGATGTTATAGGTCACAGATGTGTGGTCTCATTTCTTCAACAAGTCAGAAGAGCTTAGCACACTGGTCAGATTTATCTGGGTTTTACCACTGTGGGTGCTGTGCGTTGGCTAAAGGAGTACTGGACTAGGGAGCAGAAGTTCAGGTTGCAGTCCGACTGTCCTGTGAACTAACTTGCTGCATTATCTCATACAAGTCTCTTCCTCTCCCTGGACCTCAATTTCCCTGAACTGTGAAACGATGTTAGAAAAATGAGCTTTTAATGCCCTTCCAAGACCTAAGGTTTTGTACTCTTTTCTAGCATGGATATATCCTAGGTCCTCTTTGATGCTCAACTCCAAGGTCCAGCCCAATGAGCTCTTCCTAGTAAGATATGTGACAGCTATCTGTTAGAATTATTACCTGTGGCGTCTTAAATTAATTCTTCCTTCTCAGAAAGAAATTAGGAGTTGTTAAAAGGAAAAACTACTTTCAAAGTTATTATACTTCTTTTCTCTATTAAATAGAATGGTGATTTCTCTCTCCATTATCTATCTGAAAAACATAATAATAAATACCAGCCCAGATACTTCGTTTAACTGGTTACTGTAAAATACCAATAAGGGAAATTATCCTCTCCAGTATGCAGCACCTAGTAGAGTGCTGAGCTCATCGTAGGCCCTAAATCAGTGTTTGTTAGGTCACTTGGGGAAATATCTTTATTTCCATACATTAACTTCAGTATTTCAACAGGAAAATTATACTTTAATAATAAGCAAAATCAAATGTAATGAAGCATTTCAGCTTAAAGTATACTTCCCATTGAGATAGAATATTTATGTATTGCATATGTTTTCCAAAAATCACCAGAAACTTTGAAACTCTGATTTTATACCTTGTAGTCTGGTCAAAAAGACATTTCCTGCTTTATTTGGAATGTAAAGGAATGCTATAAAGAACTAGAATGGAAGTAGGGTAGTTCTATACCAACCAGTTGACCTTCACAGTGTTTGTGATTTTAAGTCAACTGGTTGCATTCAGTTATTTTGAAATAACCAGTTAACAACTGATTGATTGAATACTACTGGTGGTTTGCAAATCACCTTGCTTTTTGACAAGATTCAACCTTCTTGCTCTTCTTTCACATGGTTTATTTAATTCAATTCAAGCAGGTGCTTTTCATTCCTCTCCCCACTACAAAACTTGTATATATACAGTCAGACAAGTGTCAGGCACATAATAGGTGCTCAATAAATATTTGAAATATAAACCAGAGGTATCAGTTGGCCTAGTCCTTAAAGTCAGATAAACATTTATATCCAGTTGTGATGATTACATATTCTATTCTTGAATATTTCCAAGCTTTCACTCTAGCCATTAAGCTAAGACCATTATAATTAACTGCTCACTGCCAAACTTGGTTTCGAATTCTCAACTTCAGGAGGATCAATGAATTACAGAATTCAAAGGTGTCATGTAGGATAACTGGTTCTTACAGGAAGAGTTACCTCATTGCTTCCACAATTAACACAAAAGTAGGTATGATGAAGACTAAGTATTTTTGTGAAGTTAGGTCATTAACAATGGATTAGGAATAGAATCCAATTTCCTCCTCTATCCGTGATATATTGGGCATCACTATTATCCTTTCAGTAATGAGGAAAAGAGCATTATACTTTGTTTCCTTCCTTGGTAACATCCTGATGACTAAGTGGATATTTCAATAGAGGACCGAGGCCAAATTTAAAACTAGGAACGCATTTAAAGTACATATATGCCTTCCCTAAGAAATGGAGGCCTATTTATCCACCACCAGGACCAGTCAAGACTGATGTTGACCATACAGCTAGGAAAGGAATTTAACAGTGTTCTTTCCTCCTTCTCCACCATGATTTTAAAGTTCAAATTTGGAATCAAGTGGTTGGTTAGTCCCATGCTCAACATAATCAACCCACATTCCACAGTGTCCCTCTGCTACAGTTCACCCACTCCAATCAACTACCATTAGTGTTTATTAATTCTATGGCAGCTCTTCATCATCCTATCCCTGTTCCCACTGGCTGGGGACTAAATAACTAGTGGGGTTCGTTTTCTCTCTCCAGAGAGGTAAGCCTTAATTCAGTGGATAATGATTCAGAGGGCTCTAATCATGTATTTGCGTACTAGTGTGTAAGAAACTGTCTCTTCCCTGGCAGTGACAGATGATGTTCTGCAATGCTGTGAACCGGAGACTCACTGCCATGAGCTGGAATCGTCACTCACTAGCTTTTAACACTCCAATGGGCATTCAGATTGAAATGCAAATATGAAAAGAATTTTAAAGGCACAATCAGCTCTTTGGAAAAATTCCATCATTTCTTCAAGAGCATTTTATGTTAATTTATTATTTTATTTCCTTAAACCTCTCTTACCCAAACTAAAAAGTTTGCTTTAGAAAAACACCCATTCCATTGGTGAAGTCTTTCACTCTTTCTAAAGTCATGATAAGTGACATAAAAATATGAAAAACAGGTGCATTCCCTAGATAAGTTTATTCAATTTCTGCATCATTCTTGCTTTCAATTATACTGAAGATAGCAGGGCCAGAAAAATGATGAACTTTTCATTTTGAATGGCATTCAGCATTGGCTTGGTATTTCATAATGAAGCAAAGGTCTTAAAAATATTCCAAAGAGTAAATGGCTAGCAAATGCTTTACTCGTGACGTATTTCATTTTCATGGCCCTCTGTTGGGAAAGGGAGTCTTTAAAATAAGGGAAAAATTAAAATGCAATTATCCAACATCTAAGTCTACTATTGTCAAATAGAGCTAGCAGGCAGAATATGTGTATGAAATATGTTATTTTTCTTACGCTGGAACCCAAGAGAGTGTGGTACAATGGGAAAATCAGCTAGGAAGTAAACGACTGGGTCTTTGTATGGAATCTGCCACCCATTAGCCATATAACCAAGAGCAAATGGCTTAACTTCTTAATCTACACATCTGTGTTATGCTTACTCCACTGAACTATTGTGGAACCCAATCAGATATGGAAGCAAATATGAAAAGGCTTTGTAAACTGTGGAATAATATACGAATGAAGAGTTACACCTAAGACTTTTGCAAACTGTAGAGTACTGTGTATGCAAAGACTTAGAAATCACATATGATCTTTTTTCATTACCAATGAGCAGAGCCAATTGGAAATGAAGGGAGTCCTGAGACACATTTTTTTTTTACTGTTTCTATTTTTTGAGGTTCCATGTATACTGAAAATTAAGAAGTGCCAAAACATATTTATAAGAATTGGGGTGCTTTAAAAATTTAATATACACACAATATACCTGTATGTATCTTTTGAAACTATGTCAAAAGCCTAAATTTGAGGCCATTTGTGAATTTCAGATCTTGGCCAAATGGCTCTTCTAGATCTCATCTTGTACAGTAAGTCCCCTACATATGAACCTTCAAGCTGTGAACTTTCAAAGATGTGAACGTGGGTTTGCATGTCCAATCACATAAGTTAGTTCACCTGTCTGGCGTTCATTGTCATGTGCGTGCATCCTCTACAAGTGGTTGTGCTTTTGTGTACTTTACTGTATAGTACTGTATAGAGTACAGTAGTACAGTATCTTTATTTCAAGCCCTGGATGTCCGGAAGCAAGTGTAAGAGCAGAGGTGATGTAGCTGGTACAGTGTAGCCGATTGTGTTAGCTGGGTAACTGGGCTAGCTTTGTTGGACTTACAAACAAATTGGACTTACAAACACACTCTCAGAATGGAACTCTTTGGTATGTAGGGGACTTAGTGTAATAGGTTCTGCTAGTGAGTTACTATACAGGTGTCATGCCTGGTGCTTTTATACTAATTACTTTCTCTTTTCAAGTTTCAGAATAGGAGAAATGGAAATCAGATTAAAGTTTTCCTTTTGCCACTGAATAAATAGACCATGCACACTATTCCAACTTTGTGGCAGGGGCTAGAAATGTGGAGCAAACTGAAAAGAATGAGAGCATTTAAAAGTGTCTAGGCAAATATCAAAATATTCTCGTTCCCCCTATTATGGATCTGCAAAAATAGAAGGTTATCCCAGAAACCACTGTGAGGGAGCCCAATTCCACCTGGAGAGACAAAAAAAATCACACTCAGAATTGTGATTCAGTCTCAGAGTGGTGTCACATTCAAAGAAATATAACTCAGCAATCAACTACATTTAAAAATATAATTCTGAGTTTTACTCAAATAATTCAAAAAACATTTAAAATGCTACAATTAACCCCCAAAACACCTTTAAAAGCTCCTGTCCCCTCCATTTCTCCTATGCCCTTCAGCTCCTACAAGCACTCTCAACTCTACAAGAAACCAAGTTCTCATGAGCACTTCTAGTTATTTTCCTCTGTGCCAAATCCATTTTACCACCTGTCTCAGGGTTGTAAGATAAAACATAGGACAGAGTTAAACTGGAATTTCAAATAAACAATGACTTTTTTATTGTTATACTATGTCCCGTGCAACATTTGGGACAAATGTATACTAAAAGATTATTTGCTGTTTACCTGAAACTCAAATTTAATGAGGTGTCCCATGTTTTTACTTTTAAATATGGAAACCCTAACCTGTACCCCAGAATGGCTATCAGTGCTGTGCTCCCACCACTGGCCCCACTGTACCAACAGAAATCCAGAGAACCTGGAGGCTCCACGTCCCCTGGTTTGCTCTTGATCACGGTGGAGACAAAGGCAAAAAGCCGCTTGGGAGGCATAATTCCTCTCTCGCTCTCTCCTCATGGAGAATTTCTGATGAATGAAGTTCTCCTCATTATATTGTATATATATACATCACTGGAACTGAACTCAGAGGAGTAAGAGAAAATCCCCAGAGGGACCTGGAAGAGAACTGAGATTAAAACAAAAACAAACACTGATACACAGAGAACAGAGTAGTGGTTATCAGAGGGGAAGGGGTGGGGAGAGGGTGAAATGGTAAAGGGCATCAATTGTATGGTGACGAATGGAAACTAAATATTTGGTGGTGAGCACACTGTAGTGTATACAAAAGCAGAAATATAATTTTGTACACATGAAACTTATATAATGTTATAAACCAATGTTACCTCAATAAAAAATATTCTAAAATTTTGAAAAAGAACTATGGTTAAGGAAAATCTTGATCAAATTCATCCAGATATAAACACTACTTGGCTAGTTGGTGATATGAAAGAATTATCATTACATTTTTAGGCATGCTAATGGTCTTGTGATTATGTTTTACAAAAGAAATCCTTTTCTTTTAGAGATACATACTAAAGTAGTTATGGATAAAATGGTTTGGTGTCTAAGATTTGCCTTAAAATAATCCAGTAGAGGGAAGAGTGAATATATGGGGATTTGTTATATTATTTTCTCTACTTTAGCATTTGCTTGAATTTTCCGAAAAAGTTTCTCAAAATTAAGCCAGTTTATCACCTAATTTTGCTCTTCCTTAGAAGAGGATGCCGGAAACAGATCTACATCATTCCAGTATACCAGAGAGAAGAGGCTGCCTGAAGGAAAACAGTGACTGATCTGAAACTAATCAGGGCCTAAGTAAGCACCTCTTTTTGGCCATTCCAGTTGAAAAAGGTTCTGATTTGTTTGATATTTGAATCTTCAAAATAGACTCTGAAGTAGCCAATCAGAAGCTCGTATACAGAAATCTCCCTCCAGTGCTCATATAGAGAAAGTACAATTTGGATGAATGTTTGATGGGTAGAACCTGTTAATGCCAGAGCCCCCCCAGGCACCACTGCATTTCTCCCAAAGTGTCTGTGGAGTGCTGTGTAGAAACAGTTTCTCATCAAAAGTGGTATTGGCACTGGGCTAGAATACTAAATTACATCGCTGCCACCTTAGTCCTCTATTTTTAGGAAGGAAAATCTTTTTTGCCATGATGAACGTCCAAGGGAAAAGGCAAATCCTGACAGCCTCAGAGACAGTTGTCCTGGATAAAGTGTACCTAGAAACGTTACACGAGCTGCATACGGAAAGCTTTCTCCTCAACTGCATAGGCAAACTTGATTTCATCTGGCTGTAGCCTCCTTTCTTTGATTTACTTAGCCACTGCCCCCTACCAGTTTTGGCAGTTTTTACAGAATGATAGAAGCACCAACTAAAGAAGGAAAAAAAATCATCAAATTGAAGTCCAATGAACCAGGTGTTTTTCATTAAATATGGGATTTTTAAAAATGCAAATATATTCAAAATACTGTTTTGTATAGACATAGTGGGAGCAGGCAGGGATTTGTTTTCATTCAATTTAACTATAATATTTATTGAATAACACTTACGTGCCAGGCACTGAGTTCTGGAGTTTTTTTTTTGAAACAGGCCTTATATACATAAAAAGATAGTTAATGATGACTTGCAAATTACCAGGTGTCTTCTACAGATTGTATGAAAAGTAAGGGTTCTCAAATTTTACTCATTTTGCTATCTGGGTGTCACCCGATTTGGATGGACTTGGAAGCTTGTTAGCAGCCCCGGTAAGTCTGTCAGATTCTTGGCAAACTTGCCTTTGTTTATGGCTACACAGTGTCAAAATTGCTGGATGAAGATTAAAATGTTGATATATTTTTTATTGGGTTCATCAGCCAGATATTGTATCTGGAAGTCACACACTGTGGTGATGAGAGCAAAGACCTTGGAATTCAACATCTGAGCTGGAATTCCTGTTCCACCAACTCACTAGATGCTTGCCCTCAGAAGTTACTTAACCTTGATGAATCTCAGTTCCCTCAACAGCACATGAGGGATAATAATGCAGACATCATGAGATTGTTTGAAGGACCAAATGACTTTATAAATGTTGCATTTTTGGTTTAGAATTTCTTTTTTTTACCCCGTCCATCTCTTAGTAACAGCTATGCACTACTTTACCAATCTAGGATCACATACTTGTCTTTAAAAGTGAAATTAATTACTCAGCACCCATTTTGTCACCATGAGAACCCTTTTTTCTCCACCACAGGGTCATCTCTACTGGGATAAGCCCACTCCTCATTTCTGGTAGCTCCCACTTGGCCTCTTAACTTGGAAATCTGGTAGCCCCCTTGACACTGGAGAAGGCTACCACTTACACCAGAACTTTCTTGCTTTGGGAAGCCCTGCTGGACTATGCCATCATGCAAAGGACTATAAATCCATACTCCGGAATTTCAAAGAGACTTGACACCACTACGACCACCAAAATATCAGCATTACTACCACCATGTTTTCCATTAGGCCAACCCCACTTCTTTTAAGCACCTTACAGAACCAGCAAATGTGCTCACATAGATACACTGTTAAAAGTAAACCATCCCACACACCGATTTTTTACCTATTCATCACTGTGATGGCTTCACTGCTACTACTGCCGTAACCTTCCATGGTCGGGAGAAGGAAGATAAAAGAGGAAATTCTCTCCTCTGGAGTTATGATCAGCTATGGTTTTCAACACCTTCACCCATGGTCTGGGCTTTTTGTTTTATACTCATACACTCTCATATAGCCATTAATCCAAAAGCATACTTACAGTACATGGAAGGCAAGGCCAGGAGCAGTTTCCAGCCTCCCAACATACTATGCTGCAAGCAGCCTCTTCCCTCAAAGGAGAGTGTAGGCTCAAATGCTGAGCCTGGATGGCCAGTCCAAACTCCATATTCCCCCCATGATGAATTATTCCTTAAGGGACTGTTGGTCTTTGTACCTGCCCACTGATCTCAGCTGGGACCATTTCATCTCAAACATCAAAAATGTCCTAACAGCATTTAATCTCAAAAGGGAAAGACATTGGTATTTCCGTCCCTTCTTCTATTTTTTTGTGGTAAATATACATAACACAATATTTACCATTTTAACCACTTTTAAGTGTGCAGTTCAGAGGCATTAAGTACATTCACACTGTTCTGCAACTGTAGTGCAATCACTACTATCCATCTCCAGAACGTTTTCATCTTCCCAAACTGAAAATCTGTACCCATTAAAAAACAATTCCCCATTTCCCTTTGTTCCTAGACCCTGGTAACCACTATTCTACTTTCCGTCTCTATAAATTTGACTATTCTAGGTACCTCATACAAGTGGAATCATACAACAACATTTGCCTTTTTGTGTCTGGCTTCTTTCACTTAGCATTATGTCTTCAAGGTTCATCCACGTTGTAGCATGTGTCAGAATTTCCTTCCTTCTTAAGGCTGAATAATATTACATTGTACGTATATACCACATTTTACTTATCCATTCATCCATTGATGGATATTTGGATTGTTTCAACATTTTTGCTATTGTAAATAATGCTTCTATGAACCTGGGTATACAAATATCTGTTAGAATCCTTGCTTGCAATTCTTTTCATGTATACCCAGAAATGAAATTGCTGGATCATATTCTATTTTCAAATTTTTGAGGTCCATCCTCCTTTGCCAGGAGTCTTCTTGCCGCCAATGTAAATCTGCCTATACTTTCCCTCACTATTTCCCCTTTAAAATTAGTTCAAGGGATGCCTTCTCCAAGAAGACTTCCCTTGCTATCCCCAAGCCTCATTAGGTGCTCCTCCTTGGTATGCTCCCATAGGATGCCTCTATCTTATTACTTATTAGACTGAACTGTAGAATTGCTTACTTTCTTCTCTCCTCCTCCATTTAAATAGGAGCTCTGTCAAGACCAAGATTTTCCCTATTTAGCACTACATTCTCAGCTTCTAGCACTTCACCTAATGCATCCTGGGTTCTCAGAAAGTGACAGGCCCTTTTTTACAACCCCAAACATTCATTTGGTTTGCTTTTATACCCACCCCCTCACAAGGAATTTATCTAATTGCTTTATCCAAGTGTTTTCTGGAAGTGTTCACATTTAGAGATTTCTGCAATATTAATATTTTTCCTACCCTCACATCCTTCCTAGAATATCAAAAAATATTTTGGGGAAATAATTTGCCCCAATCTTTAAAGGCTATGTCTAGACATTCCCCCAAACTGATCAATTTGTGACTTACTTAGTCAAATGGCAAACTTAGTCATGTTAATGCAATATATTTTGAGTTTCTAATTTCGAAAATCATAATATACTCAATTTTAGTGAGATCCCAAATTTGTCTCATCTGCCTCTCAGCTGTTAGCCTCCTAGGTACAAGGTTAGGCTTGTTTTATTGTTTAGTGAAAATGAGAGCTGACAGCTCTATCTATATTAATCACATTAATGAGAACTTTTGGAACAAGCAGTAACAAGGCAGCTCATTCCCTACATTGTGTTGGCATAATGGGCCCAAGGGGCCTTACCTATTCACCCTGTGTGTCCCCTGCAGTATATAATTAAGAAACCAGCACCAGAAGAAGAATGGGATAGTTCTGCATCACTCCTAAGTTAAAGTGCAAAATTCTATGTGAGTTCCTTCATTAGGCAAATTTCTTGGAAAACCACAGTCATAATTTTTCAGTCAGCTCACTTTAACAGTTACAGAGAGCTTTTCCCTAAGAAGCTCCAAAGGGAAATGTAGATTTATCAGAGCCACGAAGCCCCTCTAGTGAAGCAGGAGTCACACAGTGTCTGGAGTCAGAGGACTTGTGGCCAGACAGGAATGAGAGACAGCAGGGTAGCACACAGAGCTTCTCCAACCTTCCCAGCCAAATTCCCCCACAGAGGGCAGACTATAATATATTGCTTTGAGATCTCATATTTTATCTTCTAAATTCACACAAATCTCGCAACCTAGTCAATAATATGCTCATATTTGTTTTAAAATTTCTGAAGTTTTTTTCCTTTCAAATCTTCAAGTATAATTGGGACTAATAGTAATGATAATAAGGAAAATACTTTGAGGTTACTAGTAATAATATCGAATACTTAATGAGTGCTTAAATAATGCCTAGCATTGTTTTAAGCACTTCACCTGGATTATTAACTCGTAACAACCTATTTTACAAATGACAGACTGAGACACAGAGAGGTTAAGCAACTTGTCTGAGATCGTAAGGCTAGGAGATGGTGGAGTTGTGGAGATGCACCATATTTCGTTCTCATGGTTTCGTTTATCTTCAAGGGGTAGATATTCCAGTTGGAGATGCACTGTGTAGTGCAAAGAGAAATGTACTAAGTAAAAGTCAGCAGGAGACCTTCAAGATGATGGAGGAGTAAGACGTGGAGATCACCTTCCTCCCCACAAATACATCAGAAATACATCTACACGTGGAACAACTCCTACAGAACACCCACTGAACGCCGGCAGAAGACCTCAGACCTCCCAAAAGGCGAGAAACTCCCCACGTACCTGGGTAGGGCAAAAAAAAAAAGAAAAAACAGAGACAAAAGGATAGGGACGGGACCTGCCCCTCTGGGAGGGAGCTCTGAAGGAGGAAAAGTTTCCACACACTAGGAAGCTCCTTCACTGGCGGAGACGGGGGTGGCAGGGGGGAAGCTTCAGAGCCACGGAGGAGAGCGCAGCAACAGGGGTGCAGAGGGCAAAGCAGAGAGATTCCCGCACAGAGGATCGGTGCCGACCAGCACTCACCAGCCTGAGAGGCTTGTCTGCTCACCTGCCGGGCCGGGGGTGGGCGGGTGGGAGCTGAGGCTCCGGCTTCGGTCGGATCCCAGGGAGAGGACTGGGGTTGGCTGTGTGAACACAGCCTGAAGGGGCTAGTGCACCACAGCTAGCCGGGAGGGAGTCCGGGAAAAAGTCTGGACCTGCCTAAGAGGCAAGAGACCATTGTTTCAGGGTGCACGAGGACATGGGATGCAGAGCACTGCCTAAAGGAGCTCCAGAGATGGGTGTGAGCCGCAGCTAACAGCGCGGACCCCAGAGACGGGCATGAGACGCTAAGGCTGCTGCTGCCGCCACCAAGAAGCCTGTGTGCGAGCACAGGTCACTCTCCACACCTCCCCTCCTGGGAGCCTGTGCAGCCCGCCACTGCCAGGGTCCTGTGATCCAGGGACAACTTCCCTGGGAGAACACATGGCGTGCCTCAGGCTGCTACAACGTCATGCAGGCCTCTGCTGCCACAGGCTTGCCCCACATTCTGTACCCCTCCCTCCCCCGGGCCTGAGCGAGCCAGAGGCCCCGAATCAGCCACTCTTTTAACCCTGTCCTTTCAGACGCCCTCAGGCGACCTACACGCAGAGGTGGGTCCAAATCCAAAGCTGAACCCCGGGAGCTGTGCGAACAAAGAAGAGAAAGGGAAATCTCTCCCAGCAGCCTCAAGAGCAGCAGATTAAATCTCCACATCAACTTGATGTGACCTGCATCTGTGGAATACCTGAATAGACAACGAATCATCCCCAAATTGAGGCGGTGGACTGTGGGAGCAACTGTAGACTTGGGGCTTGCTTTCTGCAGCTACTTTGTTTCTGGTTTTATGTTTATTTTAGTTTAGTATTTAGAGCTTATTATCATTGGTAGATTTGTTCATTGATTTGGTTGCTCTCTTCCTTTATATATATATATATATATTTTTTTTTTTTTTCCTTTTTCTCTTTTTGTGAGTGTGTATGTGTTTGCTTCTTTGTGTGATTTTGTCTGTATAGCTTTGCTTTTACCATTTGTCCTAGGGTTCTGTCTGTCCATTTTTTTTTTTTAAGTATAGTTTTTAGCACTTGTTACCATTGGTGGATTTGTTTTTTGGTTTGGTTGCTCTCTCCATTCTTTCTTTCTTTTTTTATTAATTTTTAATTTTTAAATTTTTAACAATTTTTTATATTTTTTATTTTAATAACTTTATTTTATTTTTTTCTTTCTTTCTTTCTTTGTTCACACTTTTCTTCTGAGCCACGTGGCTGACAGGGTCTTTGTGCTCCAGCAGGGTGTCAGGCCTCTGAGGTGGGAGAGCCGAGTTCAGGACAATGGTCAACCAGAGACTTCCCAGCTCCACGTAATATCAAACGGCGAAAATCTCCCAGAGATCTCCATCTCAATGCCAAGACCCAGCTCCACTCAACGACCAGCAAGCTACAGTGCTGGACACCCTATGCCAAACAACTAGCAAGACAGGAGCACAACCCCATCCATTAGCAGAGAGGCTGCCTAAAATCATAATAAGGCCACAGACACCCCAAAATACACCACCAGACGTGGACCTGCCCACCAGAAAGACAAGATCCCAGGAAGCCTCCACAACCCACTGAACCAACCTCACCCGCTGGGGGCAGACAGCAAAAACAACGGGAACTATGAACCTGCAGACTGCAAAAAGGAGACCCCAAACACAGTAAGTCAAACAAAATGAGAAGACAGAGAAACACACAGCAGATGAAGGAGCAAGGTAAAAACCCACCAGACCAAGCAAATGGAGAGGAAATAGGCAGTCTACCTGAAAAACAATTCAGAGTAATGATAGTGAAGATGATCCAAAATCTTGGAAATAGAATGGAGAAAATACGAGAAACATTTAACAGGGAACTAGAAGAACTAAAGAGCAAACAAACAATGATGAACAACACAATAAATGAAATTAAAAATTCTCTAGAAGGAATCAATAGCAGAATAACTGAGGCAGAAGAACGGATAAATGACCTGGAAAATAAAATAGTGGAAATAACTACCGCAGAGCAGAATAAAGAAAAAAGAATGAAAAGAATTGAGGACAGTTGCAGAGACCTATGGGACAACATTAAGCACACCAACATTCGAATTATAGGGGTCCCAGAAGAAGAAGAGAAAAAGAAAGGGACTGAGAAAATATTTGAAGAGATTATAGTTGAAAACTTCCCTAATATGGAAAAGGAAATAGTCAGTCAAGTCCAGGAAGTGCAGAGAGTCCTGTACAGGATAAATCCAAGGAGAAACATGCCAAGACACATATTAATCAAACTGTCAAAAATTAAATACAAAGAAAAAATATTAAAAGCAACAAGGGAAAAACAACAAATAACATACAAGGGAATCCCCATAAGGTTAACAGCTGCCCTTTAAGCATAAACTCTGCAAGCCAGAAGGGAGTGGCAGGACATATTTAAAGTGATGAAAGGGATCTCATTTAAAGCAACAAGGATCTCATTCAGATTCGACGGAGAAACTGAAAACTTTACAGACAAGCAAAAGCTTAGAGAATTCAGCACCACCAAACCAGCTTTACAACAAACGCTAAAGGAACTTCTCTAGGCAGCAAACACAAGAGAAAGAAAAGACCTACAATAACAAACCAAAAACAATTAAGAAAATGGTAATAGAAACATACATATCGAAAACTACCTTAAATGTGAATGGATTAAATACTCCAGCCAAAAGACATAGACTGGCTGAATGGATACAAAAATAAGACCCATAATATGCTGTCTACAAGAGACGCACTTCAGACCCAGGGACACATACAGACTGAGAGGGGATGGAAAGAGATATCCCATGCAAATGGAAATCAAAAGAAAGCTGGAGTAGCAATTCTCATATCAGAAAAAATAGACTTTAAAATACAGACTATTACAAGAGACAAAGAAGGACACTACATAATGATCAAGGGATCAATTCAAGAAGAAGATATAACAACTGTAGATACTTATGCACCCAACATAGGAGCACCTCAATACATAAGGCAAAAACTAACAGCCATAAAATGGGAAATCGACAGTAACACAATCATAGTAAGAGACTTTAACACCCCACTTTCACCAATGGACAGATCATCCAAAATGAAAATAAATAAGGAAACACAAGCTTTAAATGATACATTAAACAAGACGGACTTAATTGATATTTATAGGACATTCCATCCAAAAACAACAGAATACACTTTCTTCTCAAGTGCTCATGGAACATTCTCCAGGATAGATCACACCTTGGGTCACAAATCAAGCCTTGGTAAATTTAAGAAAATTGAAATCGTATCAAGTATCTTTTCCGACCACAACGTTATAAGACTAGATATCAATCACAGGAAAAAAATCTGTAAAAAATACAAACACATGGAGGCTAAACAATACACTACTTAATAACCAAGAGATCACAGAAGAAATCAAAGAGGAAATCAAAAAATACCTAGAAACAAATGACAACGGAGACACGACGACCCAAAACCTATGGGATGCAGCAAAAGCAGTTCTAAGAGGGAAGTTTATAGCAATACATTCCTACCTTAAGAAACAAGAAACATCTCAAATAAACAACCTAACCTTACACCTAAAGCAATTAGAGAAAGAAGAACAAAAAAATCCCCAAAGTTAGCAGAAAGAAAGAAATCATAAAGATCAGATCAGAAATAAATGACAAAGAAATGAAGGAAAAAATAACAAAGATCAATAAAACTAAAAGCTGGTTCTTTGAGAAGATAAACAAAATTGATAAACCATTAGCCAGACTCATCAAGAAAAAAAGAGAGAAGACTGAAATCAATAGAATTAGAAATGGAAAAGGAGAAGTAACAACTGACACTGCAGAAATACAAAGGATCATGAGCGATTACTACAAGCAACTATATGCCACTACAATGGACAACCTGGAAAAAATGGACAAATTCATAGAAAAGCACAACCTGCTGAGACTGAACCAGGAAGAAATAGGATATATAAACAGACCAATGACAAGCACTGAAATTGAGACTGTGGCTAAAAGTCTTCCAACAAAAAAAAGCCCAGCACCAGATGGCTTCACAGGTGAAATCTATCAAACATTTACAGAAGCGCTAACACCTATCCTTCTCAAACTCTTCCAAAATATAGCAGAGGGAGGAACACTCCCCAACTCATTCTACGAGGCCACCATCACCCTGATATCAAAACCAGACAAAGGTGTCACAAAAAAAGAAAACTACAGGCCAATATCACTGATGAACATAGATGCAAAAATCCTCAACAGAATACCAGCAAACAGAATCTAACAGCACATTAAAGGGATAATACACCATGATCAAGTGGGCTTTATCCCAGGAATGCAAGGGTTCTTCAGTATATGCAAATCAATCAATGTGATACACCATATTAACAAATTGAAGGAGAAAAACCATATGATCATCTCAATAGATGCAGAAAAAGCTTTCTACAAATTCAACACGAATTTTTGATAAAAACCCTGCCGAAAGTAGGCATAGAGGTAACTTACCTCAACATAATAAAAGCCATATATGACACACCCACAGCCAGCATCGTTCTCAATGGTGAAAAACTGAAACCACTTCCACTAAGATCAGGAACAAGACAAGGTTGCCCACTCTCACCAGTATTATTCAACATAGTTTTGGAAGTTTTAGCCACAGCAATCAGAGAAGAAAAAGAAATAAAAGGAATCCAAATCGGAAAAGAAGAAGTAAAGCTGCCATTGTTTGCAGGTAACATGACACTACACATAGAGAATCCTAAAGATGCTACCAGAAAACTACTAGCACTAATCAATGAATTTGGTAAAGTAGCAGGATACAAAATTAATGCACAGAAATCTCTTGCATTCCTATGCACCAATGATGAAAAATCTGAAAGAGAAATTAAGGAAACACTCCCATTTACCATTGCAACAAAAAGAATAATATACCTAGGCATAAACCTACCTAAGGAGACTAAAGACCTGTATGCAGAAAACTGTAAGACACTGATGAAAGAAATTAAAAATGATAAAATAGATGGAGAGATATACCACGTTCCTGGACTGGAAGAATCAATATTGTGAAAATGACTATACTACCCAAAGCAATCTACAGATTCAGTGTAATCCCTATCAAACTACCAATGGCATTTTTCACAGAACTACAACAAAAAAAATTCACAATGTGTATGGAAACACAAAAGACCCCGAATAGCCAAAGCAATCTTGAGAAAGGAAAATGGAGCTGGAGGAATCAGGCTCCCGGACTTCAGACTATACTACAAAGCTACAGTAATCAAGACAGTATGGTACTGGCACACAAACAGAAATATATATCAATGGAACAGGATAGAAAGCTCAGAGATACACCCACGCACATATGGTCACCTTATTTTTGATAAAGAAGGCAAGAATATACAGTGGAGAAAAGACAGCCTCTTCAATAAGTGGTGCTGGGAAGACTGGACAGCCACATGTAAAAGAATGAAATTAGAACACTCCCTAACACCACACACAAAGATAAAGTCAAAATGGATTAAAGACCTAAATGTAAGGCTAGATAGTATAAAACTGTTAGAGGAAAACATAGGCAGAACACTCTATGACATAAATCACAGCAAGATCCTTTTTGACCCAGCTCCTAGAGAAATGGGAATAAAAACAAAAATAAACAAATGGGACCTAATGAAACTTCAAAGCTTTTGCACAGCAAAGGAAACCATAAACAAGGCGAAAAGCCAACCCTCAGAATGGGAGAAAATATTTGCAAACCAAGCAACTGACAAAGGATTAATCTCCAAAACATACAAGCAACTCATGCAGCTCAATATCAAAAAAACAAACAACTGAATCCAAAAATGGTCAGAAGACCTTAATAGACATTTCTCCAAAGAAGATATACAGATGGCCAACAAACACATGAAAGAATGCTCAACATCATTAATCATTAGAGAAATGCAAATCAAAACTACAATGAGATGTCATCTCACACAGGTCAGAATGGCCATCATCCAAAAATCTACAAACAATAAATGCTGGAGAGGGTGTGGAGAAAAGGGAACCCTCTTGCACTGTTGGTGGGAATGTAAATTGATACAGCCACTATGGAGAACAGTATGGAGGTTCCTTAAAAAACTAAAAATAGAACTACCATACGACCCAGCAATCCCACTACTGGGCATATACTCTGAGAAAACCATAATTCAAAAAGAGTCATGTACCAAAATGTTCATTGCAGCTCCATTTACAATAGCCAGGACATGGAAACCACCTAAGTGTCCATCAACAGAGGAATGGATAAAGAAGATGTGGCACATATATACAATGGAATATTACTCAGCCATAAAAAGGAACGAAACTGAGTTATTTGTAGTGAGGTGGATGGACCTAGAGACTGTCATACAGAGTGAAGTAAGTCAGAAAGAGAAAAACAAATCCTGTATGCTAACACATATATACGGAATCCAAAAAAGAGAAAAAAAAGTGGGTCTGAAGAACCTAGGGGCAGGACAGGAATAAAGATGCAGACGTAGAGAATGGACCTGAGGACACGGGGAGGGGGAAGGGTAAGCTGGGACGAAGTGAGAGAGTGCCGTGGACATATATACACTACTAAATGTAAAACAGATGGCTAGGGGGAAGCAGCCGCATAGCACAGGGAGATGAGCTCGGTGCTTTGTGACCTCCTAGAGGGGTGGGATAGTGAGGGTGGGAGGGAGACACGAGAGGGAGGAGATAGGGGGATATATGTATATGTATATGTATATGTATAGCTGATTCACTTTGTTATAAAGCAGAAACTAAGACACCACTGTAAAGCAATTATACTCCAATAAAGATGTTAAAAAAAAATAAAGCCAGCAAGCTGCACGTCACTACTGTCTCTCTGTAAGATCCTTTCGAGTATTAATTTTCACTTCTGAGAATGAAGGCGCGCAATATCTCTAAGGCCTTTCCAGACCTAGTATGTTGTATCACTTTAGAGCTTTTAAATTACTTATTGATAATGGGAACTGGAAATGAATGAAATCTACACTTATGATTTCACTATTATTCCTTCCAATCTTCAACAAAGAAACCTGTTAGCTTTCAGTTCTCTTACAATAATAATCAAAATCAGTATCTTTTTCTTAAACATGACTCTAGACCAGAGGATAGTCAACTTTTTCTATGAAGAGTCAGACAGTTAATATTTTAGATTTTGTGACTCCAGTACAACTCAACTCTGCCATTTTAGACAAAAGCAGCCAAAGTTTATATATAAAGAATAGAGCCCAGTTATGATCCAATAAACCTTTACAAAAACATGTTTTGGGCCAGCTTTAGCCCCCTGGGCTGTAGTTTATAGACCACTGCTATAGACAAAGAATAATGCAGAACTGGGCCTTGTTCTTAGCCAGATTAGATAAATTAAGTCATTGTGATATCTCATATGTTGTCAAGCATAATGTTAAACAGCAGATTTGCTATGGTGATTTATTTTAAAATATTTTAGTATAAACAGGTTGATGTACACGATTATGTAAAGTGGCAGTAAATCTATACCCAGGGGTAACTTGCTACCATATAAAGTTTCCTGATCAGGAATCCACACTCCAGGACTGCTTACTGAGCTTTAAGCATTTGAAGGACCCTAAATCAGGGGTCTATAGTCCAAAGTGCGCTAGAGCAAGTGTTTCAAATAGTGTTATCCAAATCTATACCAGAGACTGTTAATTGGCATAAAAGGTATTAGAAAGTTAATCATTGACAAAATGAATGTTGTTCAAAATACGTCATTGAGTAGAAAGATTATATATATATGTATATGTATATGTATAACTGAATCACTTTGCTGTACACCTGAAACTAACACAACATTGTTAATCAACTATACTCCAATATAAAACAAAAAGTTAAAAAAAAAGATTTCTCACTTTAAAAAAGTAGAAAATGCAATAAAATATCGATATTATATTAAGACAATTAAAAAAAAGATTATATAAGTTCATTCATCCTTGAATGAATGAGGTCTAATAACCCATGAAGAGTATCATCGTAAGTCCTGAATGAACCTCACTTGGTCCAGAGTGCTGCTACAAAAGGAGGACTCTGATCCATGATCTGACTAGAAGTTGGCTGTTCCTGCTGTCAGGATACCATTGTGCTGGCCTTGGGAAAACCCTTTTACGTAAGGCAATTGATAGAGTGCCAGGAGGTCCAGTCATGAGAGAGAATTCAAACTAGTAATTTGTACATGGAAATTTTAATGTAAAGAATGATTAATTAGGTAAGTGGTAGTTAACTATTAAAAGGGGTAAGGGAGATTCCAAGGTGTACAGAGGTAGCAAATGCTGAGGGATATGTGAGCAGGAAGAGAACTTAGAAACAGAGACAGAGCCCCTGCAAGGCTGAGCTTCAGATTTCTGAGGAGAGGTGGTAGCTGCCACAGAAACACGCTGCACTTCTGTGACAATGAAGAAACTGGGGTTCGGGGAGCATTTGCTGGAGAACTGTGAGCGCTGCAGCCACTCCGGTGACAAAGAAAACTTGCCAGAGGGTGCCCGCCTCTGAAGTGTCAGAGCAGCCTGCTGCTCTGGAGATGAAGAAACTTCCCAGAGGGAGCCCCCCGATGAACTGTGAAGGCTGCTGGGACCCCCCACACGCTGATCTGCTTGCTACCACATGGAAAACAGCACACCGGAAGAAGAGAAATCTCTTCTAGCTCTCACCTTGCAGTCTCCATCCAGTGCCCTCTATTGGCAGAGCTTAACAAGTAGCAAAGGAGAAATGTATTTTGCAGGGTCAAACTCTATTGTCATAAAGTAGGCAAAGAAAGATGATTTTGGAGCTGAGAGGCAATAAATTATGAACTGGCCCAGTGCCCAAGGACACAGTGGGATTTCACCAAGTCTTCAGGAACAGGTGGCAGGACCATTTGGGTCTGCTTACTAATTAATGCTGTATATGCCTGAGACTTGCATTCTTTGTAATTTCCCACCAGGTAGGAGGATCATAGGGCCTACAATATTTCCTTAAATAACCTAACAATTGCTGAACTACCAAATTGCCTTATATTGGTTTGCAACACCTTGGCTTAGATCTTATCAAGTGCCTACAAGCTGCATGAATTTGGGCAAGATACTCAACCACTCTGAACTCCAATGTTCATATGTGTGTAATTAGGAAGGAAATTAGTCCCCTATCACATAAGTTTAATGTGAAAATTAAATGATTTAAGTTCCTGGTATATAGTAAGCACTCAATGAATTGTAGTTGCTGTCATTGCTAAATAAGCACACTCAGTATTACTGAGTTCAAACTTATATTCAAGGCACTGATTCTAAAATTTATTTGGAAGGGCAAAGATATTAGAATAGCTAAAACAATGTTGAAAAAAGTTGAAGGAATTACAGTACCTGATTACAAGACCTGCTACGAAATTATAATAATCAGGACAGTGTGGCATTGGTGAAAGGACAGACACAAATCAATGGAAAAAAATACAGAGCCCAGTAATGGCCCACACAGATATATTCGTCTAATTTTTTGACAAAGGTGCAAAGCCAACTCAGTGGATAAAGGACAGTCTTTTCAACAAATTATGCTAGAGTGAGTGGACATCAGTATGCAAAAAGAAAAAAAGGAATGTAGATACAGACCTTACATCTCTATAAAAATTGACTCAAAATGCATTGTAGAATTAAATGCAAAACATAACACTATAAAAGTTCTCAATGAAAACGTAGAAGAAAATTTGTGATACTTTGGCAATGAGTTTTTAGATAGAACACCAAAGCACAATCCATAAAAAAATTAGATTTTTTCAAAAATAAAAAGTTTAAATTACATTTAAAGATCAAAAGTAAAAACTTTTGCTCTTCAGATCACACAAGACTGGTTCAACAATTAAAATCAATTGATGCAATCCATCACATTAACAGGCTAAAGATGAATATTGCATGATCATATCAATTGTTGCAGAAAAATAATTTGATAAAATTCAAAACCCATTCATGAAAAATGATTTAGAAAAAAAATATAAACAGAGGGGAACTTCCTCAACTTCATAAAGAGCATATAGAAAAACTTATAGCTAACTTTATTTTTAACAGCAAAAGATTAAAAACTCACACTGCCCCCCTAAAATCAGGAACAAGACAAGGATGTGTACTTTTAGCACTTTTAGTCAATATAGTGCAGGAATTGTTAGCCAGGGAAGTAAGGCAAGTAGAGGAAAGAAAAGGCATACAGATCTGAAGGGAGAAAATAAAACTGACCCATTTTCATATGACATGATTGTCTGCATAGAAAATCCCAAGTCTACAAAAAAAAAAAAAATGGGTCCTAGAACTAATATGTGATTTCGGCAAGATCACAGAATATAAGATAAACATACAAATATCAGTTGTATATCTATATAATAGCGTTGAAAATATGGGCATTGAAATTAAAAATACAACAGCATTTACAATTGGCAAAAAATACTTATGTGCAAATATAACAAGATAGATACAAGACATGCTGAAAACTATAAACATTGGTAAAAGAAATCAAAGATCTACATTATCTAGAGAGATATATCATGTTCATGGACTGAAAGATTCAACATACTAAAAATATCAATTCTCTCCAAATTGATATACACGTTTAATGCAATTCCTGTCAAAATCTGAGCAAGATTTTTTGTAGATATAGACAACATTATTCTAAAATTTATATGAAAAGACAAAGAATTTTAATATCTAAGACAACTTTGAAAAAAGATTAAAGTGGGAAGAAACAATTTATCAAATTTCAAGACTTATTATATGGTTAGAGTAATCAAGACTGTGTGGTATTGCAGAGGAACAGACACATAAATCAATAGAATAGAATAAAGAACCTACAAGTAGATCGACACAAATATGCTCAACTGATTTTTGACAAAGGTGCAAGAGCAATTCAATGGAGGAAGGATAGGCTTTTCAACAAATTGTGCTGGAGCAAATGAACATACAGAAGCAAAAAAAAAAAAAAAAAAAAAAGAGAGAGAGAGAACCTTGACCTAAGGCTCAAACCTTAGAAAAAATTAACTCAAACTATACCACGGAGTTAAATGTAAAACATAAAAATATTAAAATTTTAGAAAAAACATAGGAGAATATCTTCAAGATCTAGAGCTAAGAAAACATTTCATAGACTTGACATAAAAATATGATCCATAAAAGAAAAGATGATAAATTGGACCTTATCAAAATAAAAACTTTTGCTCTATGAAAGACCTTGTGAAGAAGATGAAAAGATAAGCTACAGACTGGGAGAAAAAATGTGCACACCACATATCCTACAAAGGACTAATATCTAGACATATAAAGAAGTCTCAAAGTCAATAGTTAAACAAATTCAAACAACTCAATTAGAAAATGAACAAAAGACATGAAAAGATATTTTACTGAAGAGGATATATCAATGGCAAATAGGCATTTGAAAAGATGCTCAGCATCGTTAGACATTAGGGAAATGCCAATTCAATATCACCACACACCTATCTGAATGGTTAAAGTAAAAAACAAAATAGTTACAGCACCAAGTGCTGGTGAAGATGTAGAGAAACTGTGTCACACATACATTTCTGGTGGAAATGTAAAATGGTGCAGCCACTACGGAAAACAGCCTGGCAGTTCCTTAAAAACCTAAAATGCAGCTACCATATGACTTAGCAAGTGCACTCTTCAGTAATTAACCCAAAGAAAAGAAAACTCATGTCTACACATAAACCTGTACACAAATGTTTATAACAGCTTTCTTTATAATAGCCAAAAATTGGAACCCAGCAGTCTGGCAATTTCTTAAAAACTGAAAATGGAACCACCATATTACCTAGCAATTGCACTCAGGCAATTATCCTAGAGAAATGAAAACTTATGTTCACATATAACGTGTTCACAAATGTTTATAACAGGTTTCTTTGTAAAAGCCAAAACTTGGAACCCAGATGTCCTTCAATGGACAATGGGTGAATTGTTAAACTGTGGTACATCCACACCACTTAATGGAATATTATTCAGCAATAAAAATGAAGTATTGATACAACAACCTGGAAGACTCCAGAGAAATATGCTTTGTGAAAAGTCAATCCCCAAAACTTACACACTGTATGATTCCACTTACATGACAATTTTGAAATGACAAATTATAGAAGTAGAAAACCAATTAGTGGTTGCCGGAGGTGGGGTCTGGAGGCAAGTGGGTGTAGCTATACAAGGACAACATGACAGATCTTCGTGATAGTTCAAATGTTCTCTATCTTGACTATAGCAATATCAATATCCTGGTTGTGACCCTGTGCTATAGTTTTGCAAGATGCTACCAGTGAGGGAAACTGGGTAAAGGATACACAAGATCTCTATTATTTCTTGTAACTACGTGCGAATCTACAATGATCACAGTATAAAAAATGTAACTTAAAAAATCTTTTGCTCCCTGAAAGAAACTGTTAAGAGAACAAAATGGTAAGTCACAGACTGGAAGGAAATCACATATCAGATACTAAGGGCTTGTATTCAGGATGTATTAAAACATCTTAAAACTCAACATTAAGAAAAGAAACAACCCAATAAAAACTGGACAAAAAATGTGAACAGACAATTCACTAAAGAAGATATATGAATGGAAAATAAGCATATGAAAAGATGCTCAAAATCATTAGTCATTAGGGAAACACAAATTAAAAGCACAATGAGATACCCATACACATTTATTAAAATGGCTAAAATAAATAAACCTGATAGTACCAAATGATCCTGGAAACTGCCAAGTAAGAGGAATGCTCCTTCACTGCTGGTAGGAATGGAAAGTGGTACATTCACTCTGGAAAACAATCTGGCAATTTCTTATAAAGTTAAATATGCACTTACCATATGACCCAGCGACCTTACTCCTAGATATGTTCCCAAGTAAACTAAAAACTTACATTCACACAAAAACATGGATGTAAATGTTATATCGGCTTTAGTCACTATTGCCCAAAAATGGAAATAACCAAGATGTCCTTCAAACAGTGAATGGATACACAAACTGTGAGACATCATACAGTGGAATACCATTCAGCAATTTTAAAGAATGACCTATTGATTCACACAACACGGATAAATTTAAAATACATTTTGCTACCAAGCAAAAGAAGTTAGACTAAATTGGCATTCCAGAAAAAGCCACACTATAGGGAAGGAAAATAAATCAGCATTGCTAGAGGCTCTTAGATGATACTGAGGTGCCTCATGAAGTGATATTTAGGATAATGGAACTGTTCTATGTGGCAGTGTGGTGATGTACACATAACTCTATGCATTTATAAAAACCCATAGAACTGTACATCACAAAGAAAGAACTTAACTGTATGAATTTATTTTTTTTAATGGCAAGTAACCTGGATATTAGGGATCTTGGGATTGAATGCAAACTGTGACGAATGAGGTTAACCTTAATACAAATGTCTGACATAACTTACTGAAAGGGGTGGGTAAAACATGGAGCTGACTGGATATTGTAAGGATAAAGGCAAAAAGAGCTATACATACATATCCTACTCTAGTTGGTATTCTTTTCTCACAGTGGTACAGGTTAGCAGTCCTGAAGTCTGGTAGACACCATCTTAACCAAATGATCGATGCTAACATCACCAGTAATAAGGAAAGTTTATCATGTGTCACTGATATGACGCAATAAAATTATCTCAAAATATTTCTAAAATTTTATGAAAAAAATCATCGGCAAGATAGAATTAAATATGGTTAAATAAGGAAATGGATAGAAACAACAGAAAAAACTTAAGGTCGTGTCAACATTCAGTGAAAAGAAAGATGACTATTAGCAGTCTATTCACACTTCAACAACTTGAAATGAACAATAAATTGTTGAATTGTTAAGATGTGTCAAAGTCTTGACAGTAAAATGCATTATCTCTGGAAATAATAGAGCATGTATATGTTCCTTTTTTAGGAGTAATTTGAGTTCAAAATTATATTCACAGAAACTGCATATTTTTGGCCAAAATGAACACTTCTGATCATTTTTTTCAGAAGGGAATGATACCTGAATATTCTCATTTCAAGATTTGACTGAACTGCCATCATCTAAATAGTAGATAGTGGCATGGGTGACGTTTGCTAAACTAAGAATGAGTTCCAAATTTAGAGTGAATGCACATCAGAAAGCTTTACAGAATTTGAAAAAAATTTTTTTCTCAGTTGATCTGAGAGCTATGTAAATCAACAGGCAATTTGCAATATTTTTTTCATAATGGACTCATTATAAAAATGATTTTCCTTGAACACCTGTGTATTCCTTACCTACATCCTTTCACACATATATACACATCTCCACACACCCCACCATAAGATTCTCCATTGCCTATGCAGCATTATTCACAAAATGGATGGTGGCTCAGACTCATGTCTTCATTCAGCCACGACATGCAGGATAAAAAGAAATGCATTGTTATTCTTGCATGGAAAAAATTATGAAGAGCAACTGCAAATTCTAAAGATAGAACTGTTGCCTGGGTAAAAAGTGAAGGGAACCAGATGTTTAAGCCACCAAGAAGTAATCACTGAAGTTGACACATTTCAGAGAATAATATACTTGCAATATCCTTGCCTCATAATCTAATAATAGCCCTACATTTTCGTCATCAGGATCCTTACAGCTATGGACATAGAACTGCACTTGATATCGCTATTAAGCCCCGTTTTGCTCCCACCCATCCCCATCATACCATGTATGGTCAAATAGAGCTCCTTACCACTTCCCAAACACACCAGGCTCTTTCACATCTCCATGTTTTACACATGTTAGTCCGTCCACTTGAAATACTGATCCCTCCTATTTGTCCAACATCATTAAAGAAACCAGTCAATTATTCCTATCTCTTTCCACATTTCACTGTAATTATCCATTTTTGACTGTCTCACATAACTGACTGTGAGCTCGTTGATGGCAGGGATACTGTGTCTTGGTCACTTTTTTTCCTCAGCACAGAGCAGGCTTTGATACATATTTTTCTGATGGTTGAACCATAGTCAGAAGCGTGCATTTTCAATAGGCAAAATTGTGGAGATCTTAAAAAGCTACAAATAAATTTGAACTTAAGCAAGGTATTAAGTGGAATTATAATAAAATGAAAAATATGTTTTGGGCAGCCATGGAAGTGTGCTGCCTAGATTTTCCTTCCACAGAGCTTGCCATTCAGCTGCAAGGGATGCCGTTAGCTGCCAGCCTCCTGCTGTTAGCACTTTCAGGGACCTCTTTAACTTTTGATCTGAGGCATGTTTTCCCCAGGCAGTGACTTAGTGTGGTAGGACTTCAATGACTTAGTGTGGTAGGAGTACTAAGGCCTGGCCATTTCCGCTCAATATAGGACTCTTCTAGTATTTGCTCCACAGTTCCATGTTGGTTTGGCCAAGACTGCTAGATCTGCATTGTGGTCTAAAGAATCCCCTGCCCAAATTCTGTGTCCTCTCCCTCTTCCCTTTGCAAGTATCAGGTCTGTGTCATGGTCTGAATGCTCTTCATGCCCAGTCCTGTTTCTTCTCATTTTTATCTCTTACAGGTATTACTCCCCCCAGCTCCTGATAAAGCTCTTGAACTCCTAACTCCAACCAGTGTCTATTTCACAGAGGAGCCAACTGATATGATACTTAATGATTCATCTGACAGCAGTTATCTGGATAGATTAAAGAGGGTAGAGACTGGGCTCAGAGATACAGGCTCAAGGATTTCAGAGCATGCAGGTATGGTTTGAGTGTGAGAATGAAGCAGAAGGGATGAAGGGAGCAAGCATGACACAATCTTGAGCCAGATATCAGGAAGGATCGTGGTACCATTGACAGGAATAAGTTAGAAGGGGACTCTGATTTGGGCTAGAGGGTGATGTTAGGTTTTGAAAATACTGAGTTTGTAGTAATGTTGAGGTGTGTGATGTCCAGTAGGTGGTTGAAGATATGGAGTGAATTCTGAATGTGCAGGAAGAGCTATTGAAGAATATTTATAGATTATGGGCATGAAGGTGGTGGTGGAAAGTAAGACACTGATTCTCGTGAAATGCTCTTGAGTTAAGACTTTCCTCTAAGGCTCTGGCTGCCCTCTGAGCTAGATGTTCTGTTACCATCTTGCCAATTAAATACATTGAATTAATGACTAGTGCATCAGCATCTTGTTACTGTTCTTAGATCTACTGCGATTAAGAAAGTAAAGTGGGATGCAAAGAGTGGAAAGCTTCTCAACTGTGTGTGAGCAGACATCTGGCATTCTGACTGCTGGTGAGAGTAACTAAATGTAAATATCAATGCTGGCATATTCACTGTGCACATCAGTAGAAATGGAGTTTGAAATGAAAGCAGAAATAACTTCAAAAAGGTGTGTGCCCTTCATAGAATGCTCTGGAAATGGAGTAGCAGAAATCTTAATTTCTTTTTGAAGAGGGGCACGGATGGTTGGATTGACACTCAAATCCAAAAGGGAACAGTAGCCAGATAGATACTCTGCTCCCTACCCTCATGGAGCTCGCTCTGGATTTATTTCAAAAGTACAGTGTCTCTGCTGGCTAGTCCTATAGATATACGGATTACCATACTGGGGTGGTAATCTGCTAAAGCTGAGAATAGAGTGAGACAGACTTCTTTTCTTGTAACACTCTATATCCTCAACACAATATTGAAGGGCCATTCTAGCTCTAGAGCTTTCCATAGCATCAGCTGAGGTTCTTGGGCTTCATCACATCATGACTTCTCCCTCTGACCATCTCTATTCCTTTCCCCTCCATTCCACAAGTGTTGCTCCCAAAGGTATCCCTTAATAAACATTCTACATATTGAACTCTATCTTAGAGTTTGCTTCCTAGGGAACCCAACCTGCGACAATAATCAAGTTGAACCAAGTGATTGAAAAAAAAAGATAATATAACATTTCCAAGTGATGTTGATTCCAGAATGCAGGGGTATAGTTCAATATTCGAAGATCAATCAATGCCATTTGCCTAATTAACAGAAGAAGAGGAGAAAAATCATATGATATCTTCAATAGATACTGAAAAAGCATTTGTTAAAATTCAATATCCATTCAAAATTAAGGGAAAAAACCCTCTTAGCAAATTGTATAGAGAAGGGAACATACTTAATCTGATAAGGAATATTTGCCCAATAAAAGCTCACAGCAAGCATCTTAGGTAATGGTAAAATATTTAAGGTTCCCACCACCTGCCACCCTGAGATCAGGAACAAGAAAAGGATATTTTATATTAGTACTTGTATAAAACCTTACACTGGAGACAGGAACCAATGCAGAAGGACAAGTTAAAAATAATAATAAAGGTATAAAGACTGGAAAAGAAAACAAAATAAAGTGTTAGTATTTGAAAATTATCTGATGTATACAAAGAAAATACAGAAGACTCAACAAAGTATGAGAATTAATAAGTGAATTTTGCAAGGCCATCGGTCAATGTGAAAAACGTATTCCACATAAGCCAGCAACAAACAATCAGGAAGTGAAATTTTTAAAATATACATTTACAATAGCATCAGAAACATAAAATACTAAGGAAAAAATTAATAGCTGGGCAAGACCAGGAAATTACAAAGCACTATTGAGAGAAAATTTTAAAATACCTAAATAAATGGAGGAATATAACATTTTAAAAATGAAAATTGACATACTAATTCTTATATTTATATGAAACTTCAAAGAGTCGAGAATAGCCAAAACATTCTTGAAGCAGAATAATTTGACAATACCAGAAGAACATTGCTAAAAGACTGAGGTCAAAACTCCCTAACATGTGATTCAAGTCCTTCATTATTTGACCTGCATCCCTCTCCACCTCTCCCAGCCTCTCAATGCTCCACTTGTTTCCCCAAACACGTTACGCTAATTCATTCCCATGCCTTTCCTCTCTCTAGAATTTCTTTCTCTTTCTTTTTAACCTGGTTAACTTCAACCCAGTCTTCAAGAGCTGGTTCAGGAACTACTTCTTCCAGTATACCTTTCTTTCAGTACTTCTAGACTACTTTAGCCACCCCCCCCCAACTTTGCATTACTATAGCACCTGTGTATACTTCTATCATACACAGTAATTTAACAAATATTTATTGAGCATCTCCTATGATTCTAGATGATATCTGTCAGAGCACATACTGTGACATAGTGACATAACTGTCTCCCCCCATCTTTAGACTGTGAACTTTCTTGACATCAGGGCCTGTGTCTCATATTTCTATATCCTCCATGCCCAGCACAAAGCTTGATCATAGGAAGAGCCTGATAAACGTTTGTTGGCTTCATGTATAGTATGGTGCCTTAGTACTGTGTGAACTTAGTAAGGCTGGATCTACTTTTCCCTGAATTTCTCTTCCTGTGTGGTTTTGGGTTAGGCTTTTCCACAGGAGGAATCTACATGAGACTGGGAAGGCCGAAGTGAAGTAGTAACTGTTCTTATGCTCTGAAATTTAGTACAGGACCAGGTATTTTGCAGCTCAGCCATACTGTCACTGATCTGGCTTAACTTCTTGCTGCGGTGCAGCAGCAAGGACTGCAGCTCCTCCAGCTCCTGCAGGATTTTGCTTTCAGCTTCTCTGAGCCCTGAGTCAGGAGCATTTGCACCTATGGTAAAGGGCATCAGTTCATCCTGCAAGTCTCCATCAAGTGTGGAGGAGGTGAGAAAAAGTACAGGTTTTAATTTGTCCTCAGAAGCTCCAGTTTATCCATGCTATCCCCCATGTCACATTCAATTTCCCTTCCTGACTGCTGGCTCTGCTCACTTCATACCCTCACTAGATTCATAAGCAAGAGCCATAGACCGCTTACATGAATCCCAGAGTTGCCAAAAGTCAAATCCCTATGATAAACCCCTTATTCTATATCTTCCCCAGTAGTCTGTTTCTCTGATCAAATGCTGATGCAGAATTTGGTACCAGAAGTAGTTCCAGGGTAACCACAGAGCCCTAAGGACAGATTCTCTTTATTGTTTTTAGGTTATTTATAATTGATTTTAGGAACTGATGAGATCAGAAGGCACTAGTTATCTTGTCTCTAGAGATACCAGGAACACTCAGTCCACGTTAGGTAGTGGTAAACAGCTACTTAAGCATAACCTGTAGACACCTGTAATAAAGGACGAGATTTGGGGGGACCAAGTACTTGTTGTCATAATGTCAACATTTTAGCGAAAAGAAAGGGAGCATAATGGTTTGGTTGGTTGCTTCTAAGTGCACTGGAGAAGGTGAAGAAAGAGACCTGTGGCCACTTATCGGGGTGACTGTGCATCGAGGAAAGGGGAATAATCAGAAATTTGGAGGATTACTGGACACTGACTGTGAATGACACTAACTGCTGGAGATCCAAAATGCCACTGCTGCCCACCAGTGAGAATAGGGGTCTTTGTAGGTCAGGTCTTCAGGAGAGTGTTACCTCAGGTCTACCTCACAGTGGACCGCGACTCCTCTATCCCACCCTGTAGTTATCTCTCCAGTTCCAAATGCATAGTTGGAATAGACATACTGAGCAACTGGCTGAATCCCTGTTTCATCATCTGTGGAGTGAGGGTTATTAGGGTAGGAAATAACAAGTGGAAGCCATTAAAACTGCCTCTACCTACCACTCCCCAACCAAGTCGTCTGTTTAGCTTGTGCAGAAGGCAGAGTGAGCATGGGGAATGAATGACAGTGTATTATCATAAACTCAGTCAAGTTGTAGCTCCAATTACAGTTGCTCTTTCAGACGTGGTTTCCCTGTTGGAACAAATCAACATATTCCTTGCTGACAGAGGCACAATGCATACTGGGCCTCTTTGGATGTTGGAGACATTTGGGTCTTCATTTTAGTCCTAGTTTGAGTCCAATCCATCTACTGAGTAACCCAAAAGGCTGCCAGTTTTGAGTGGGCTCAGAAAAAGAGAAGACTCTGTATCAGGTTCAGACTCCTATGCAAGCTACACAGCAACTTAGGTTATATGACCTGACAGAGCTGATGGTGCTTGAAGTGTCAGTAATAGACAGAGATGCTGTATAGAGCTTTTGTCAGGCCCCTGTTGGCGAATCACAGTATACAACTTTACAATTTGGGAGTAGAAAAACGCCATCCTCTATAGGCATTCTCCTTTTGATAAATAGCTTCTTATTTGCTATTGTGCCCCAGTGGAGATCTTCAAGTTGCTATGTGACCTAAACTGCCACTCATAAATCGGATGTTGTCTGACCCACTGACATACAAAGTTGGTCCTGCACAGCAGCAAGTGGAAGGTATATATTGGGTCAGCCAAAAAGTTCGTTCGGGTTGCTCAGACTCGAGCAAGTTCTGGAGGCACAAGTAAACGGCATGAGCAAGTGGCCCAGATGCCCATGGTCCTTCTTACTGCTACACTATCTTCTCTCTCCCAGCCCGCATCTATGATCTCATGGGGAGTCACCTATGACCAGTTTTCTAAAAAAAAACAAACTTGAGCTCAGTTTACAATGTGCAGGCGCCACCCAAAAGTTGACAGATGCACCACTCTAGCCTCACTCTGGATGGCCCTGGAAAAAAAAAATTGTGAAGAGAAATCCTCCTAGTAGGCAAAACTTTGATCAGCGCAAGTGTTTGTTCGTTGTGCTTAAAAGGAAGGATGGCTGGAGGCACAGGTCTACATTGATTCATGAACTTGGCTAATGGTTTGGCTGGATGTTCAGGGAATTGAAAAAAATAAAATTGGAAACATGGTGACAAGACCTGGGAAGAAGTATACGGACAGACCTTTCTGAATGGGCACAGAGTGTGAAGATATGTGTGTTCCAAGTGAATGTCTCTCAAAGAGTGACTCAGCAGAGAAGTATCTTAATAATCAGATGGATAAGTTTATCTGTTCTGTGGAAGCCAGCCAGCCAGCCTATTTCCCCAGCTACTCTTCTCATTACTTATCATGAAGAAAGTAGTTAGTGACAGGGTTGGAGATGATACATGAGCAACATGGACTTCTGCCCACCAAGGTTTATCTGGCTCCAGCCACTGCCTAGTGTCCAACCTGCCAAAATAGAGATCGACAGTGAGCTCCTAACATGGCACCATTCCCCAGAGATATCAGCCAGCTTCCAGGCGGTAGAATGACCGCACTGGACTACTTGCATTAATGGATAGGGCAGTGTATGTTCTCACTGGAATAGACACTTATGCTGTATATGGATTTACCATTCATGCCTGCAGTACTTCTGCCAAAGCCACTATCAGCATCTTCTTCCCCCTCATGATATTCCACACAGCATTGCTTCTGACCAAGGGACTCATTTAGCAGACAATGAAGAGTGGTGATGGGCTCATGCAGTAGAGACCTGTAGGTCATCCACATCTTTGAAGTTCATGGTGGTGAGAGAGGGATATTGGTTCCAAATTGTCTTCATGGATTCCAGTTTGTCTTCGCAGGTTTCTTTGCTCTTGTAACTTC
This sequence comes from Eschrichtius robustus, assembly GCF_028021215.1. NCBI lineage: Eukaryota > Metazoa > Chordata > Mammalia > Artiodactyla > Eschrichtiidae > Eschrichtius > Eschrichtius robustus. Next base: position 120,552,263 of record NC_090845.1, on the reverse strand, counting down.
CTTTGTACTTTGCTCTTGTAGCTTACTTTGTACTCCCTTTGATTCCCATACATTCCAGTTTGTCCTCACAGGTTTCAGTTTGGCCCTGCTCTCCCCACTCCATGCTCATCTCTCCTCCCTCATTGCTGAACTTGATGACTTCATGCCTGACACCAGATGCAGAAGCAACAGCCTTACACAGACGGCGTAACAAGATCCTACAAGAGTATAACGTCACATTCCTGTAATAAATCCCTTATTTTGTATCACTCATTGTGCTTCTGCTTCTTTGACCAAACCCTGTCCTTTTTCTGTTTTGTTTACTTTTAAAAGGCAAAAAAAAAAGGTCATTTCTCTTATAGGAATCTTCTTTCATCTCTGTTCCTGTAATGTGCTGCTTCTGAGCATAATTTGGCATTTCAGGTTCTAATTAATATGGCAATGCATTTTGAAATGCTGAAACTAAAAGTAAACCTAACAAGTGGGGTGTCCCTTTGACCCAAGACTTCATATGGGTCAGGCAATTTCATGTTTCTGTCCTCACTTAACCTGTCAACCCTCTATTTCTGTGCTGATTTAGAAAAGACTATTATATTTGTAATGAGTATGAAGATGACTATCAAAATGGGAACATTGGACCCTGTTAAATTATGGGTGGCAGAATACACAATATACTCAATGAAAAAAATCAATCTGATAAAAGATTTTCTGCATAGGCTGTCTTCCTCTTGAGCTCAGCTCAATTGTCTCTGGGTGATTGCAGTCAGCAGGAGCAGCCATAGTAATTCCACAGATCATTTGGTCAGATGCTTTCTTTTAAACACTGCTTTTTTTTCCATTAGAAGTGGAGAAAAATAAAAGCTTGGAGTCTCAAGGGATGGTGATGGCATTACCAACCCCTGCCAAGATATGAGAGGGTCTCAGGGGGATCTATCAGATCCCCGGCTCTGGGGGGATATAACTCTGAGACTAACTCTGTCTCTGAACCTCAGGTATCCATCCATCTGCACTCCCAGAGCAAGCGTATATAAGTTGCTGGTCTTGGTATTCCGTCCAGCAAGTTCTGCTACCTAGTGCTTAAGAGATGCCTCAGGGCCAGGCCCAAGGAATGTTTTGAGCCTCTGCTCAGCATGAGCAGCCTTCAGGAAAATGAAAGTTAACTTCTGACTTTTCTCTCCCTGATTATGGCTCATCTTCAGGTCTTCATGTTGCATTGGGCAGGCCAGGTGTGGGAGGTAGAGTAATGAGCCTCCTCCCTAAAGATGTTCATGTCCTAATCCCCGGAATTTGTGATTATGTTAGGTTATGTGGCAAAGGAGAATGAAGGTTCCTAGGTCGCTAATCAGCAGACCTTGAGATGCACTATCCAGATGGCTCAACGTAACCACATGGGTCCTTAGAAGTAGAAGAGGGCGGTAGAAGAGAGAGAACCAGTAAGGTGACAGTGTGAGAAGAATTGGCCCGATGTTGCTGGCTTTGAAAATGGAGGAAGAGGGCCATGGACCAAGGAATGTGGACAGTCTCTAGAAGTTGGAAAGGCGAGAAAGTGGATTCTCCCTTAGAACTTTCAGAAGGAATGTAGCCCTGCCAGCACCTCGATTTTAACCCAGCAAGACTAATTTTGGACTTCTGACATCTCCAATTGTAAGAAAAATAATGTGTATGTTTTAAGAACCACTAAGTTTGTGGTAATTTATTAAGCAGCAATAGAAAACTAATACACCATGCAGCAGGTTTGTTTTAACACTAACCTGTTTCTGTCCTGACTAAATGGCCACTTGGGAGGCCTCTTTTCAGTCCTTTTCTCTTTCTTCTTCTTGTCTGCTCTGTTTTGTGCAAATTCTGGTTTTTGGAAGCACTTTCATTTCCCCTGTTTGCTCAAACCATCTTAGACTCAAGTTCGTAACTCTACTTATGATTCATTCTCATGCATTCTCATCTTACTCTTAGCCTTCTCTTCCTCCACCCAATCCATTCTGTGCTTTTGTATGCCCTCTTGCTCCATCCAAAGATCACTGAGATTTGCTCATGGCCCAGTTCCCATGCCAAGATGCAACACATAGCCCTGGTCCTACTCTCCTCCTGTATTAAACATTCTATTTTCTCCATGCAGCTTGTTTACCAAATGTTACAAAAGCAAGTTGATTGATCTAATTCATAGTAAGTCCCTTTCCTTGAGCCATCTGAGGAGTACTTACCACAGGGGAAGAAAGAAATGGGATACATGTGTGGGGGGAAGGGGAAATGACAGTAGAATATAAAAGTTACTTCATTTTCATCTACCAGCGTTGTATGACTGGTGTATGAAATAGATCACTAGTCTGATTCCATAATTATCTCTTCACCTTTGTTCCTTCTTCAAAACTCTCTGAGACCAGAGGAATTATTTCCTGTGATCTCACAGACTTCCCAACTCCATGTTCATTATCCCCTCAAATTCTTTTTCCTCTTGTCTTTGTATGGTACCTAAGCTGAAATATCACCTATATTTATTCATATATTCATTCACTGGACAAAAATCATTGAGCACCTGCTCCATGCCAGGCACTATTCTAGAGGCTGAGAATATAGTAGTTAACCAGTCTGGAATATCTCAAGTGAGTAGGTATTTTTCTCAGGGGACAAGGGTGAGGGAAAGCATTTTAAGCAGAAGGAGTTTCATAGAAAAAGCCACAGTGGCATGACATAGATTCATATGACTAGGAAACTTAAAAAAGTTTTGAGGCATCAAAAAAATAAAAGGAGAGGATATCACTGAAAAGCAGACTAAGGTGTTTGTTCTTTGTCCTAAGAGAAAAGTGAAAGTATCAAACAATATTAAGAAAATGAATGACATGGTTAAATGTGCAAGTAAGAGAGATTAGTCTGGCTGCAGTGTAGAGGATAAACTGGAGAGGAAAAGACCTATAAGAAGATTTTTATAACAGTATGGGCAGAAAAATATGTAGTCCAGAAGTAAGGCAGTTGTTGTAGTGATAGAGGGGAAAGGACAGGTTGGAGAAATATTCTAGAAGTTGGTGAATGATTAGATGTAGAAAGACGAATGAAAGGGAGTTGTCTAAGTAGAATCCAGGGATCTATCCTGAGTGATTAATATGATTAAATAGTTTACAAATATTTATTGAGTGCCTATTATATGCCAAACACAGAAATACAAGGATTAATAATACACAAGCCCAGCCCTCATGGATCCTATCGTCAAATAGAGAAGATAGACACATAAACTGATAATTTCAATATAATACGGCATGTGTTTTGCTAAAAGTCTACATAGATATTATGGAAATTCTGAAGGGGAGTATATAGCCCATCCTCTAGAAGAACTTATTGCTGAGGGTGTGCTGGAATTTTCTAGATGAAGAAAGGTGGGAAAGAAAAGTACAGTAGGTCTAAGTCAGCACAGTATTTACATAGAATGATGTGTTGTTTAATAGTAGTAGACCATACAGAGGGAGTGAGAAATGATAGGAAATGACGCTGAAGAGTCACATAGGGACCACATTATGAAGAACCTTGTAAACCATGGTAAAAGAATCAACCTTTATTCTCTAGATAATGAGTATCCATTGAAAGTTTTAAATATGGGGGTGTAGTGGTCAGATTTGTGTCTTAGAAAGATCATCCTGACCACAAGAAACAAGAAGAGCTGTTTGGAGGCAGTTGCAGTAGTACAGACAAAAGATGATGGGGGCCTGAACTAGGACAGAAAAGAGCTTGAATAAAGAAGAAGAAAAAGGTTTGAAAACTGTTTAATACATAAAATCAGGAGTACTTAGTGATTGACAAAGGATGGGGAAAAGGTAGGCAGTGAAGAAAATGAAGGAGTCTAGGATCACTTTCAGGTTGCACTATTAGGTGCCTGGGTAGATGGTGATGCAGTTTACTGAGAATGATGGTAGATAATGAGTTCAGTGAGGGTCACATTTAGACAAAGATACTGGAGACACGCAACAGGCAGTTAGAAATTTGGATCTGGAGCTCAGGAGAGGGGTCTGAGCAGAATATCCTATTTTAAATTTATTCATTTGTTTTTGGCTGCATTGGGTCTTTGTTGCTGTGTGCAGGCTTTCTCTAGTTGTGGTGAGCAGGGGCTACTCTTCATTGTGGTGGGCGGGTTTCTCATTGCGGTGGCTTCTCTTGTTGTGGAGCACGGGCTCTAGGCATGCAGGCTTCAGTAGTTGTGGCACACAGGCTCAGTAGTTGTGGCTCGCGGGCTCTAAAGCGCAGGCTCAGTAGTTGTGGTGCACGGGCTTAGGTGCTCTGTGGCATGTGGGATCTTCCCGGCTTGAACCCATGTCCCCTGCATTGGCAGGGGGATTCCTAACCACTGCGCCACCAGGGAAGTCCCCAGAATATCCTATTTTAGGTGTCACTGGCCATCCTAGTTGTCATTGAAACCATAGGATATGATTATGTAAAAGCATGTAAAGACAGAAAAACATTGGGCCAAGGAGGGATGCTTGAATCACATCAATGTTTAATGGAAAAGGAGAGAAGGAACTGATGAAGAAGACTAAAAATGAGTGGCCAGAGAGACAGAGAAAAAAAACAAAACTAGTGTTATGGAAACCCAGGAAATAGAATGTTTTAAAACCAGGAGCGAGTAGAAATCAATTTCAAATATAGCAGAGATCCAATAAGTTAAAAATAGAGAGGTATCTTGTATTTTTAAACTTGGAGATCATTGGCCACCTTGGTAAGGATCCTTTCAGTGAAGTGGTAAGAACAGAAGCCGAATTACATTGCAATGAGGCTTGCATGGCAAGTAAGGAAGTGGAGAAAGCAAGCATAGACTACTGTTTCAAGAAGCATGGTTTTAAAAGGAAAGGGGAAAATAGGGTGATTATTATGGGGGCTGTTAATTCTTGGGAATTTTTGTTTGTTTTGCAAAGAGAATTGTTTAAATATATGTGCATACATGTGTACACAAAGAGATAGATGCATAGATAGATGATAGACAGACAAACAGGCAGACAGTGGGGAAATCAGTAGAGAGAAAGGGAACATGAAGACATAGAATAAAGAGTAGCTAATTGGTCTCAGAAGAGGAGATGAAGCTGGGACCAAGAACCAGGGTAAGGAAATAGTCTTGAATGGGAGAAAGAATACATCTTCCACTGAAAATGGAGGAAAGGAGAAAAATTGGGTGTAGGTGAAATATAGTATAAGTGGAGGAGTAAGAAGCTGGGTAAACTCATGTCTGACGACTTTAATTCTACTAGTGAAATAGTGCGACAACATCTGCTGATGGTTGAGTAAGCGACTTAAAGGCATTAGGAAATTTTGGGGAGAATCACTGAAAGAAATGACAAGCAAAAATGAAGGCCAACAAGTGTCAACGACCCAGCTGAGATTGAGGGTTATGAATTTGTAGCAAGATTTTCTTTTGTAGCACAAAGAAGCTCTAGGGCAGGACCAGAGAAGCAGAGTGTGGGAACATTTCCAGATGTTGTTTAGCCAGGAAGATTCAATGAAAGAATAGGAATGCCATAAGTTGTGGTGCCACTCACTAAGCTAGGAGATACACTTTCTTCGATTTGTTCTCTCTCCAAGGAGATACTTTGGGGTAGTAGAAAGAACAACAGACTGAAAGGGTTCTAGTCCTAGCATGTACTATTTCTGAGACCTTGGATAAATCATTTCCCCTTTCTGGGGCTCGGTTTCTCCATCCAGCTATGATGGGTTTAGATAGCCCCTAAGGCCCTTTCCGGATCTGACATGCTATGACTCTGTGAAATATATTGTGATTCCCAGAGTTAGGATCAAGAAAGTTTGGTAGAATGCAAGTACGTGTGGACATACTGTGCTGCCAGGTTCGGACAGTGCAATTTGGCCAAATCCTCTCATGTCTGCCTTCTTCACTGAGGCAGATCACCCTTAGTCTCTTACATCTCTGAACCCAAAGATACAGGCACATGTCACTGGAGGCAACGTGCAAAGTACCCAAGGTATTTCCAACTTGCAGCAATTACATGGCTCAAGTCTCACCATGTCTGACATATTCAGAAAGGTAAAAACACATACCCTTTACTCAGGGGCAGAGGCCAATGTACCCTTCTGCTTATGAATGCCAAGCCATTTGTGCTGTCCCCAGCCTCTTAATCCTATGCTTTCATAGACCCTAAATTTATCCCAAAACTTCATGTTAGAAGGATAATACCTTCAACATTTAAGCCACAAGAAACAGAATGTTTTTCAGGGTTTCTGGCCTCCACAGAATTATATTAAGGCATTTCAAATTTAGCTTGACATGAAATTCTAAGCCAAGAGGATAAGGATTAGCTTTGAGGTCACATATCTCTTAAAGCACATAAACCCTCTGACAGATTTGAAATATGAAATGTATCTTCCTCAAATGACTGAAGAACTACACGTTTTCTTTCGCCTCTGAAGTGCTGAGGTAAAATTCTGAATGCATGTCTACTACTAAAGCAAGTTTTGTGATCTGGGTTGGATTTCAGAATTTATTTATCTTGGATGAAGTATTTCCTGACTAGACTTCTTTGGTGTTCTGCCACATAGGCTGGTCCTCTGTAATCTGCCTCAGTCCAGTGCCTACATCTGCCCCAAGCCAAGCCTCTGTCTGCTGCAAACATTTATTCATTTATTTAGTCAGTCAACATGCATTATGAGAGCCTACAATGTACTAGGGATTGTGCTCAGTGCTGAAAATGCAGAAATAAGTAAGATATGGCTCTTGCTTTCTGGGAGCACACAGGCTACTTTACAGTGATAAAGACAGGCACGGAAATATGCCATTACATTAGAGAGATATGCATATGGTTAAGAATCAGACCAAACTGTGTTTGAATTCTAGCTCAGCTATTTTGAGCTGTTTGACCTTGGCGAGGGGGAGGGGAAATATAGGGGTAGGGGATTAAGAAGTACAAACTATTATGTATAAAATAAGCTACAAGGATATATTGTACAACACAGGGAATATAGCCAATATTTTATAATAATTATAAGTGGAGTATAACCTTTAAAAATTGTGAATCTCTATATTGTACACCTGTAACATATAATATTGTACAATAACTATACTACAATAAAATAATTTAAAAAAATTAAACAGATAACTTCTCATTAGAAACTATGGAGGCCAGAAAGCAGTGGGATGATATGTTCAAAGTGCTGAAAGAAATGACCATCAACCAAGAATTCTATACCCAGCAAACTTATCCTTCACTAGACAATAATTTGAATCCACATAAAGAAATAAAGAGAACTGGTAAAGTTTCGTACATCAATAATTATAAAAAATAGTAAAAATATATTTTTGATTTTAACTGTTTTCCTCCTATTTGATTTAAAGGACTACCTAAAGCAGTAAATACAACTTTATATTGTTGGGTATATATATATATATATATATAGTATTTCTTTAAGATTGGGAAGAGAGGCACCAAAATCCAGGCTTTCAAAAGAGGTTGTCTTCGGCTTCCCTGGTGGCGCAGTGGTTGAGAATCTGCCTGCCAATGCAGGGGACACGGGTTCGAGCCCTGGTCTGGGAAGATCCCACATGCCGCGGAGCAACTAGGCCCGTGAGCCACAACTACTGAGCCTGCGCGTCTGGAGCCTGTGCTCCGCAACAAGAGAGGCCGCGATAGTGAGAGGCCCGCACACCGCGATGAAGAGTGGCCTCCGCTTGCCGCAACTAGAGAAAGCCCTCGCACAGAAACGAAGACCCAACACAGCCAAAAATAACTAATTAATAAATAATTAAAAAATAAATAAATTTAAAAAAATTTTAAAAAAAGAGGTTGTCTTAAAATAATTTTGCACTCAGGCTTGATGGAAAAGCACCAGAACTTCTAACTGATTCTCTTAGCCAAGAGAGGAGGAGTTTAGGATTTGTGGGAAAGATAACCTGGTCATTGAATATAGACCTTGGAGCCCTCTGGGTCTGGAATGGCTAGAAAAACCTGGAGGCTGTTGAACAAACATACACTCCAGGCCCATATTTTTCTGATCAAGTTTGGCTGATGATAATAATACCAAATGAATGTCTCCCTGTTCTGGCTTGCGCTACAGTAAAATATGAAGGAAATCTCAGAGGCGTACCTGGGATTCATATAGGAATGAATGATCAAGGGGATCTTGAATTTGGCACTCTGTTGGTGAGTCAATATATCAGAGTCTATTCTCTCACTCCAGGGCTTACTGTCTGGAAAGGTTGTTGCCTCTCCCCAAACAATTTCAGCAACGGTTGGATTTTTTTCCCCATCTCTAACTAAAAAACATATAGCTTACCCTAAACCATGTGATTATTCTTAAGGAGAAACAAAGGTGTTGTTTTCTCTCCAGAAAGAAAGAATCAAACAATAATGGTTTAGGATGTGCTTTTTATGAAATAAACAGTGGCAAGGCCAGTTTATTTAAAGTGGGTTTTCAAGAGCAGAAGAATGAAAACAAATGGAGTTAGAAGTGAAAGCAAATATTCTAGAATCTTAGCTCCCTTTTGTAGCCTCAAGGGCTGGGCAATCAACAGCTGGATTCACAAATATCAGAGACCCGCAGGACTCAGAGCTGAAAAGAACAGTAGACATCATCTAATCAAATGATTTTCAAACTTTTATAGCCATATAAATCTTTGTTAACATGAAATATTTCTTGGAACCCCACTATCTAAAAGATATACAAAAAGCGGTGCCTTGATTAAAGCAGGGATAGGAAGCTCAGAGTACTGCTAGCTTCGCAACCCTTCTCCAAATCATAACTCCACAATCTCTGCCATTTGACTCCTGAAAGAACTCTGAAAGGCACAGCTTTTCATGGGGGGAAACCGAGCCCCCGAGGGAGGATGGGCCTTATTCAGTATCACTAGGCTAGTCAGCAGCAGAGTTGTGAGTAGAACCCTGGTCTCTCAGCCCAAAATGTTTTCTCCTGTACCATATTTCTGAGAAGTCTGCAAACTTTTCAGAAAGCAATAATAAACTTATTTTCACTTATGTCCAGTTTACTTGAGGAGGAGGGCTTCTGTGTTAGTGCTCTCACGTCTAAATCTTGGGTTTTTATCTCATTCCCATTTCTCATCTTTTAATAGGGTTAACTTGCATGGGTAGAAGCCAGCAACTGAAACAGTGACATGATTTTAGGGAACCGTACATCTAGTTAAAAAGCTTTCCTGAGCAGCACAGGATTTATCATTGTGAAGCAGGCACTTCATTTGATGACAAAAGGTCTACTAGGATAGTGTCTGGCACTTGGTAGATGTTAAATAAATGTTAGTGCCCTTCTTTCTCCTCTTCACTTGACAAATGATAGATTGAAAGTCATGTTCCCAACTGCCAGGATAAGCAAAGCACTTGCAAAACAGTAGGATTCTGACTGTGTAGATGAACACCTTAGCTGGGTTCCTCAAGGACCCAGGAGGTACTGAACATTTTACTTAAAGAAATACAAGCAAAGGTCCTTATATTTTTCTCTTCCCATCTGGCATCTAAGCAGCTATCTCCTCCTGCAAATACTCTGTCTGTGATGTGTACTACAGAACACAAAACAAAAGAGATGAGTTAGTCCTGCTTAAGTGCATCATTGTGCTAATGAAATTAATCAGTCACAATGACAGCCTTAGAGCAGCAGGGAAGCTTACAAAATGGTAGCAGTTAAGAAGTGGCTGCTGGAGAGAGAAGCTGAATGCAATCAAGGATGAAATAAAGCAAAACAAGACTGGGTTTAAAAAAACGCTCAGCAATCAACTGTCCATAAGGCCTCGGAATAAAGGGAAAAGGGGGGCTATTATTTGAAGTCTAATGAAGAAAGCGTTTGCAGGGATTGTAGCTCCTTTCCTCTTTTATTGTTTGTTTTTCACAATAGTTTAAAATTCTGTAAATTTAGCAAATAAAAAGTATTCTCATTAATTACAAATATGTGCCCATGTGGCCAGTAGGTAGAGAAAAAGAGACGGACGTGCAGGGCCCTGGGTTCAGCTCTGCCAGTTGTCTGTCTTCCATTGAGCAAGTCCCTTCCCTTTTTTAGGCCTCAGTTTCCCCATCTAGAAAATGACAGGGTAGACTAGACACTCTAAGGTAGATCCTTTTAGTTCTAACATTCTAAAACCCTGTGGCTCTTTACAGAAGTTTTATTACAAAAATGATTTTTAGTGTGTCATAGATACTCTTTGTAAGGTGAGCAACTTGAGTCCTAAGTACTAAGCTCAATTTTCTTGATGTTGTTATGGAATATTCGTACATTTGAGATAAACAGATCCTGTGAAGCAAATGGATTAATGGCTATCTAAATGGGTTTGTTTTGAATACTATTTACATCTTGTTTTTCATCCATAGACCTCAGCCACTATCTCTAGGGGTAGTACTTCCAACGTTTTCCAACTCTACAGCAAACAGACTTTACTTCCAGGAAGCTTCGTGTGATGCTTATTGTAAATTTTCTCTCCTGCAATTTCATCCAGTTTCTCTTTTCCTCGATTTCAGCCCCTTCCTGCCAAGTACCAACAGAAGCTATGGTTGGTTTCTTTTTCTTTTTTAAAACTGGTATTTATTAGCTTTGGAAGATACAGGGAAAATATTGGAAACTCAAGACAAAGTTTTGCAAGATTAAATAGGTGGGAAAAGTTCATAGCAAGTAATAAACATTTTTCTGAGCCCCCCTGAAACTGGAAAATCACCGTTTGGATTCATCCACCATAAATCCAGGTGAAGGAATTTGGTTCTTGGAGTAGGAAAGAGGATGGAATTTGTAAGGTTCTTATATCCATAGACATGACTAAGCAATTCGTCTACATTATCCCAGATCTGGTCAGGGTCTCTAAATGCTATTGGCAACCATGGTGCTTGCAGTGGATATTTGGAAGATAGGTTTGGAGAAAATCTGATGTGAGAACTCTGGAATAAAACTGCACTTCTGGAAGCTCAGAGTTGGAAAATTCCCTATCCACTTACCAGAAAAATCAAAGAAATGAAATGGTGTCTACAAAATGCAGTATCATATGAGCTACTTCTAGAAGTGGTCTTGGAAACTTGTGTAAATTTGGAGGCAGAATCAGCATGGTTTACTGATAAATGCAGTATGAGGGATGAAGAAGTGGGACAGGTTGAAGATGACTCCCAGGTTTCAGATTTAAGCAAATGGTATCCTTTACTGATGGTGAAATCTGTTATGAGATAAGGAATTTGGGGGATGGATTAAGGAAATGATGTGATAAGATCTAAGGCCTGAGAATGGGAAGGAAAGGAAGTCAATGAGTAAAACTGAAAAACAATAAAGTGAGAAATCAGAAACATTTAAGGAGAGAACAAATAATGTGAGAGTCAACAGGAGCAGAGGAAAAGGAACAGATCAACTTGTTGTTTGGTCTTGGTCTTGATTTTCTTTTTCATAAAACCTGAAGAGTTTACAGTGTAAGTTCTATAAGCCCGAATTAGTAGTTTCAGGGGTTTTATAAGGGCTTAATCAAATGAAAATTTCTAGGAAACGTTACAGTTTTGCAAAATGAATAAGGTAATGTTGACTTAATCTTGTTTTATCAAGGAAGAATTTTGGTAGAATCACCTCATCCTGCTGCTCCGAATCTTCTGGTAGTGCCTATTTCCTGAGGATTAAGGCTAAACTCCTTAGCCTGTCAGAAAGATTGTCACCATCAAACCCTAACCTACCTAGCTCCTCCCGTCATCCCCTTTCTTCTATCTCTATGTTCCAGTCCTACTGAATTTATCATATTTCTCTTTAAAACAACACTTTTATGACTGAATGCCTTTACACATATTATTTCCTACCCCTGAAATGGTCTTTACTTCCTTTGCCATATAATAAACTCCTTAATTTCCTTCCAGAGTAGAAAAAAATGTCACTTTCCCTAGGAAGAACTACCTGACTTCCCACTGAAGAAGATCTGGTTGTGCGGACTACAGAACTCCCACTGCCTTTCGCAGATCTCTCCATTAGAACGCTAATCACACAATTGTAATCTGAAATTTTCTCTTTATGTGTCAGTTTCTCTTATACACTCTGGACTCCTCAAGGGACCAAGTAACCATCTTTATAGCCATATTACCTAGAAGAAAACCTAACATTTGTAATTAATTGTTCCACGCCTGTCTTCCTCTTTTATTATTTTTTTATTTTTGTGTGTGTGTGTTAGTTTCTGCTTTATAACAAAGTGAATCAGCTATACATATACATATATCCCCATATCTCCTCCCTCTTGCGTCTCCCTCCCACCCTCCCTATCCCACCCCTCTAGGTGGTCACAAAGCACCGAGCTGATCTCCCTGTGCTATGCGGCTGCTTCCCACCAGCTATCTATTTAACATTTGGTAGTATATATAAATACTGTATGCTAACACATATATATGGAATCTAAAAGAAAAAAAAAAGGTTCTGAAGAACCTAGGGGCAGGACAGGAATAAAGACACAGATGTAGAGAATGGACTTGAGGACACGGGGAGGGGGAAGGGTAAGCTGGGACGAAGTGAGAGAGTGGCATGGTCTTATATGTACTGTCTTCCTCTTTTAAACCACAGATTTCATGAGAAGAAAAGTCTCGCCCATCTGTTCATTGTATTCCTAGTGCCCAGCACAGAAATTATGAATTAATGTTCTGACAGTTTCCGGGAGTAGGAGATAATAATTGGGGACCCATAATTAACGGTATCTGGCAGCCTACTGGAGGTGAGAAATGAGGAAGCAAAGGTCAAGGCATGGCATGGGCTGTTGGGTACATGGTGGTTTCATTCACTGAGATGGTGATCACTGGAAGAAGACAAGATTGAAAGTGAGGGAGAGGATGAAGATTTGTGTTTTATTCATTTAATACATTTATTGTTTAGTAAGCATCAGATACTGTTTTAAGTGCTTTACAAATATTAACTCATTTAATCATCATAATAATCCTCTGTGGTAGGTACTTATATAATCTCCCTTATACAGATAAAATTGAAGCATAGATAGATTCAGGAATATTCCCAAGATCATCCAGATGTTAAGTGATGTAGAAAAGCTTCAGATTCAGTGAGTTCATCTCTAGAATCCGTGCTCTTAACCACTTTACATGCTACTGAGTTCAGCTTTGCATATAAGTTTTGGACAAGTTCAGTTTTGGACACATTGTATCTAAGATGCCCATAAGGAAATCCATTAACTGTTAGATAGTCATATGTTTAATCATAATAAGTCTTGATAGAGGAAGGCATGTGGCTCAGTCTCTGTATGAAGTGGGATTTAAAGAATCATTATTTAATAGCCAAAACTAATTTATCTGCTTTTCTTTAAAGACTTTAGAGGACATCCCTATACACAATCTACAGCAATCCTTGTTTAAATCCTCTTTCCTCTCTGATCAACTAATCTTATACCACAAAACCACAAAGTCCCTAAGACTCTTGCACTCCCCAAGGTGGAGATAACACTTTTCTTCCCCCAGCCTTCCTGGCTTTCGGTCTTCTTTCTCTTCTCCACCCCTCAAAATTTTATTAGGTACATAAGCAGCCTCTGTTCCAGCAAGAAATAATTGTCCCTTTTTAGGATACTAAGAGGAGGGGAGAAATTAGATGACAGTTACAAGATTTACTTTGGAGGGATGGTGAATGAGAGAAGTCTGTAAACACTCCCATGTGAAATTTCTTTATTCTGCTACATATACATCTGGAGCTTAGGCAAGAAGACTGCACTATTCACTTTGAGAATCGTTTGCATATAGCTAAGAATGAAACCGTGTAAATGCAATCAAAGAGCCTGTACATGTAGAAGAAAAGTGAGCCAATGATGGATCTCTGGCAAACCAGTTTAATCAGCCAGTAAAGACTCTGAAAAATAGATAGTAAAGAAGCAGTCTGAGAATTTAAACTAGTATAACCAGGAGAGTAGTGTTTTAGAAGTCAAGGAAGTAGAGTTTCAAGAAGGAGTAATGCGGTCATTTGCCTTGAACACTGTAGAGAGATCTAGGAAAATAAGGTCTCATGGGTGTCTGTTGGATCTTGCAATACAAAGTTCAGTACGGACTTCATCTAGAGCATGTTTAGTGAAGTGGTGAGCTCCAGAATTGATGAAGTAGAGGTAGAAAGAGTGAGTATAGACAACTATAAATAAATGATCATATGTAAAATCTTTCCTACCTTTCAGAAACTGAAGGTATGCCCCATTTCATGTATTTCTTAATTTTTATCATTTTTATTATTGAGCTCTAATGTACCTCTCATAATTCAAAATAAGCAACTGAGGCAGTTTCAAATGTGTGTGTATAAAATGGCCCTTAAAATAATAATACCAGAAATTTGAAAGTACACAGAGAAAACTGACAGTTCATTTTACCAGAAACTATAAATGATATATTTACTGTAATTGAACACTAATTTTCAACTTGCACTTCCTGGCTTTCAAGAAAAAACACTAAACCCAATTGGTTACATAGCTCTTATTCTCTCTGAGAATACAGCTTCATCACAAAAGAACATTTGAGGCCATTAAAATCTTGAAAGAGTTCTGGAATTAATTTTTTTTTTAAGGGAACGCTATCTATTTATTTATTTATTTACTTTGCCTGTGTTGGGTCTTTGTTTCTGTGCGAGGGCTTTCTCTAGTTGCAGCGAGCGGGGGCCACTCTTCATCGCGGTGCGCGGGCCTCTCACTATCGCGGCCTCTCTTGTTGCGGAGCACAGGCTCCAGACGCGCAGGCTCAGTAATTGTGGCTCACGGGCCTAGTTGCTCCGCGGCGTGTGGGATCTTCCCAGACCAGGGCTCGAACCCGTGTCCCCTGCATTGGCAGGCAGATTCTCAACCACTGCGCCACCAGGGAAGCCCTGGAATTAATTTTTAAACTAACCTTGGATTTATTTATATTCATGTCCCTTTTCCTCTTGTTCTCCATAAAATATTTTACATACATAAACTTATTTTTAGAAAAAAATTCTTAGAAAGTATTTTTTTACCAATGAATTGAGAAGGTTTTAAAGCATACTATAACTTTCCTTTTCCTTACATTTCTATGCAGACAAAATAACCAGCCCAATGTTCTGGACACATTTTTTTCTGATGATGACCATCAATTAGAGTGAAACTGTTTTTGTTCCCCCAATTACTCAAGGGGAAAAATCTTGCTTTTAAACTAGATCATAATTTTATAGAGAGAATGGAAGTTATAAACTATGTCTTGACCACATTTGATTAGAAAAATAAATATCACTTAATAAAAAATGAAATAAAAATGGACTAGTGGGCTTCCAGTCATGATAAAGTATTTGGTTATGGGACTTATCCTTCTGCCATAAACAACTAGAAAGCAGAAAAAAATATATGAAATAGCTGCTTTAGATATTGGACAATAGGCAGGTGAGAGCTGTAATGCCTGAGAGAAAACTCTACAATTGTCCCAGTTTGGGGCAAGGGGGCATTTTCTGAACTGAGGCATAGGGAGGAGGATCCCAAGCAGAACATAGTAGTCTCTCTGAGTTGAGGACAGAGACATCAGAGTTTACGGACACTGAGGTAGCTGGAATCTGTTGAGAAGAATACTAGAAAAGATGGAGCTCTCAAGAGAAAGAGATTCATCAATTTACCTAGAGGTCCCCTGAAGACTGTTGCTGAGTACTAGACTGCATGCACCGGGAGAAACTCCATGAGGCATGGAAAAGAGCAACTACTAGTGAGGAAACAACTACTGAAGAGCTATAAACACATCCCAGAACTCACATAAGGCTGGAAGATATTCGAGTTCTGACCAGCTAGAATAGAGACTTCCTTGAACACTGTGGAAATTTAGTAGTGAATCTAGGAAGCTCTAAACTAGCCCAAGAGTAAAATCTAGAGTATATTCTAGATTCATGCTAGCAAAGCCTAAAACAAACAGATCTCAAGATTTTGCTTCTGGCCATGATGGACTTCAGTAACCACTATAAAAACTAGGAACTGGACAAGGTATATGAAACTCATTTTAGACATTGAATAATAGGTATCATTGAACCATGATTCCTGAGTGAATGGAAACAAATGAGATCAATCCTACAATCACCCTAGCTTTCTATCTGGTAAAACCTTCTGGATCACAGAGTAAGCAGGGTGATCAAAAACAGAGCACAGTGGGCTCACTGAGTTGAAAAGATAGAGCTGGAGTTCAGGGAGGCTGAGACAATTGGGAGTTTCAGGGCAGAATTCTGGAAAGTAGTTAGCTAACAGAAATAAAAAGCTACAGAAAATATCAGACGGGTTCCCTTTACGATTAGTTGAACAATAAAATCTACATGGGTACACTGAATCTTTTTGAGACTAAGCTAAGTGCAACCAAGAAGTTGTGAGCTAATCAGTCATCAGAGGTCACATGTGAGGTATGTGGGTTCCAACAAGCCAGAGTCGAGAATCCTCATTGATCACTAGGGCATTCAGTAGAAAATCCAGAAGGATCACATCTTCATAGCGGTGTTAAACTATCTCTAGAGTAAAAACTATTCTAGACTTTCCCTTTTAAAAAGCCTCAAAGTGATCAAACTGAACCACAGTTATTCAGCCTACAATAAAATATGACTGGACATGGCCTAGCTGTACTAGCAGGAAAATATGACCCATCAACTGAAGAAAAATGACTCAATAGAAAAAGACTCAGAAATGAGTGAGACAGAACTACAAGAAAGGGAACAGAGTATTATAACTATATTCATGTATTTGAAAGAAAAGGTAAACTCAGTAAGGAGAAAAATGGACAATATTTTTACAAGTAAACAAATAGGAGTCCCACATATGAAATGGGAGTGTAAGGAGCTCTGTGGACCTTTTCCCCAGTGAAACATCCATACTGGTGAAGATTTATTTCTCAAACAGAAAAAAAAAACCACTTAAAGTGTCTGGAAATGGTTGTGAGGGCAAACAGCAAATGAAATAACATACATTCAAGAAAATAAATGAAATCTCAGTAAAAGCAGAGCGAGTCCATGGCGTGTGAGCCATGACTTACTCCCTCCTTCTTCCTTTCAGATCAGGGTGACAGAAGCTCCACTCTGAGTGCACGTGGTCAAGAGGACAGGGCTCCCTCCCCTTCAGGATCTTCCTGGGAACAGCAGGCTACCAGCATTTCTCATCCTTTCCAGCTCCAAGTTGCAGAGGCTAAATTCCTGTTGAGGTGGCGGAGAGGTCATGACCTCTACCCAGTCCTGACTCGTAGGCTGGAGGCTCTGCCCCAGGCATGGCATACCAAGAATACTGGAACCACGGTTGCCATTAACCCAGCCTGCTTGTAGGGCAGAGGTTCCACACCAGGAGAAGGAAACCAAGGAGACTAGAGGCTGCTGCTCTCACCTAGCACTCTGCTCATGGAGCATGGGTGTCACTCCTGCCCCCAGCACCAGAGCCGTGGCTCAGAATATAGAAAATAAACCAACAGTGGAAATAAAATAGAAGCATTAAAAAAAACCTCCAGAAATCCAAAGGAAGGCAGAGAAGAGTGGCCAGGATGGTAGAACAGGCAGACCCTGAGTTCATCTCCTCCCATGGCCATACCAAAATTACAACTATTTACACAGCAACTATTTATAAGAATGACCTGAAAACCAGCAGAAAAGATCTTCTACAACCAAGTTATAAAAGAAGGAACCACAATGAGATGGGTAGGAAGGGCGGAAACATGATATAGTCAAGACTCATACTCCTGGGTGGGTGACCCACAAATAGGATGATAATTACAATTGCAGAGGTTCTCCCCAAGGAGTGAGGGGTCTGAGCCCCACATCAGGATCCCCAGCCTGGAGGTCCTGCACTGGGAATAAGAGTCACCAGAACATTTGGCTTTGAAGGCCAATGGGGTTTACTTTCAGGGGGGCCAGAGGGCTGTAAGAAAGAGAAACTCTACTCTTAAAGGGGGGCACACAAAATCTCACACACTCCAAGACCCAGGGAAGAAGGAATAATTTGAATGGGGCCTGGGTAAGACCCACTTGCTGATCTTGGACAGTCTCCAGAGAGGCAGGAAGCAACTGGGATACCCTGGGAACACAGACATTAGCAGCAGCCATTTTGGGGAGCTCATTCTACCATGATTACACTTGTGTTGGTAAGCATCATTTTGGAATCCTCCCTTTATCATATTAGTGCTGGAACTTGGCCCCACCCACCAGCCTATTGGCACTAGTCCTGGGACACCCCAGGCCAAGCAGCTAGTGGGGCAAGGACACAGACCCACCAACCAGCAGGCTGACTGCCATAGAAACCCCAGAGGCTTCAGCTGCCCTGGGACCTGGCCCTGCCCACCAGAAAGCTCAGGCCCTGGCCCTGTCCACCAGTGGGCTGACACCAGCTCTGAGGCACCCTGGACTCCACAGCCAGCCATGTAAGTAACTGGCCTCACACACCAACAAGTGAACACAAACCCGAGACCCCCTTGTGCCATGGCCCTGCCTGCCAGCAGGCTGACCCTAGCTCTGGGACGCCCTCCCCACAGCGAGCCACCCAAGAGCCGGCTCTGCCCACCAGTGGGCCAGCATCAGGACCAGGACTCCCCGGCCATGCAGCCAGCTGTGCCAGGATCTGGCCTTGCCCACCAGCTTCCAGCAGCCTCTGCACTAGGTAGGGACCTAGTGAAACCAAACCAAATAGACTGGGGGCCAGCCATGCCTACCGGTGTGCCCAGAGTAGTCAGCCTGCCATGAAAGAAGGACACACACAGAGGGCAAACATAGCACATATAGCTCTGGTGACCAGAGCGGGGTGTGTTGCTGGGCCTCTTAGGATGTCTCCTACAGAAGGCTGCTTCTCCAAAATTGGGAAATGTAAGCAACCTACCAAATATATAGAAATAAAAACAGCAAATTAGGCAAAATGAGATGATGGAGGAATATGTTCTAAATGAAAGAACAACATAAAACCCTAGGAGAAGAACTAAGTGAAGTGGAGATAAGCATCTACCCAAAAAAGAGTTCAAGGTAATGATCATAAAGACACTCAAACAACTTGGGAGAAGAATCAATGAACACAGTGAGAAGTTAGAAGTTTCTAACAGAGCTAGAAAATATAAAGAAGCACCAAATAGAGCTGAAGAATATAATAACTGAAACAAAAAAAATACACTAGAAGGAATCAACAGTAGATTAGATAATACAGAGGAACAGATCAGTGAACTGGAAGAAAATAGTGGAAATCACTCAAGCTACACAGAAAAAAAATTTTTTTTAATGGAGACAATTGAAGATACCTCTGAAACAACATCGAGTGTACTAAAATTCATATTACAGGGGTCCCAGAAGGAGAAGAAAGAAAGGTGCAGGGAACATATTTGGAGACATAATAGCTGAAAACTTCCCTAATCTGAGAAAGGAAACAGACATCCAGGTCCAGGAAGCACAGAGGATCACAAACAGGTTCAACCCAAAGAGGACCGCACCAAGACACACTGTAATTAAAGTGGCAAAAATTAAAGATAAATAGAGAATATTAAAAGCAGCAGGGGATATCAAACTACCAATGGCATTTTTCACAGAACTACAACAAAAAATTTCACAATATATATGGAAACACAAAAGACCCCAAATAGCCAAAGCAATCTTGAGAAAGAAAAATGGAGCTGGAGGAATCAGGTTCCCGGACTACAGACTATACTACAAAGCTACAGTAATCAAGACAGTATGGTACTGGCACAAAAACAGAAATACAGATCAATGGAACAGGATAGAAAGCTCAGAGATACACCCACGCACATATGGTCACCTTATTTTTGATAAAGGAGGCAAGAATATACAGTGGAGAAAAGACAGCCTCTTCAATAAATGGTGCTGGGAAAACTGGACAGCTACATGTAAAAGAATGAAATTAGAACACTTCCTAACACCATACACAAAAATAAACTCAAAATGGATTAAAGACCTAAATGTAAGGCCAGACACTATAAAACTCTTAGAGGAAAACATAGGCAGAACACTCTATGCCATAAATCACAGCAAGATCCTTTTTGACCCACCTCCTAGAGAAATGGGAATAAAAACAAAAATAAACAAATGGGACCTAATGAAACTTAAAAGCTTTTGCACAGCAAAGGAAACCATAAACAAGACGAAAAGACAACCCTCAAAATGGGAGAAAATATTTGCAAACCAAGCAACTGACAAAGGATTAATCTCTAAAATATACAAGCGGCATATGCAGCTCAATATTGAAAAAACAAACAACCCAATCCAAAAATGGGCAGAAGACCTAAATAGACATTTCTCCAAAGAAGCTATACAGATTGCCAACAAACACATGAAAGGATGCTCAACATCGCTAATCATCAGAGAAATGAAATCAAAACTACAATGAGGTATCATCTCACACCAATCAGAATGGCCATCATCAAAAATTCTGCAAACAATAAATGCTGGAGAGGGTGTGGAGAAAAGGGATCCCTCTTGCACTGCTGGTGGGAATGTAAATTGATACAGCCACTATGGAGAACAGTATGGAGGTTCCTTAAAAAACTAAAAATAGAACTACCACACGACCCAGCAATCCCACTACTGGGCATATACTCTGAGAAAACCGTAATTCAAAAATGTCATGTACCACAATGTTCATTGCAGGTCTATTTACAATAGCCAGGACATGGAAGCAACCTAAGTGTCCATCGACAGAGGAATGGATAAAGAAGTTGAGGCACATATATACAATGGAATATTACTCAGCCATAAAAAGAAATGAAATGGAGTTATTTGTAGTGAGGTGGATGGAGTTAGAGTCTGTCATACAGAGTGAAGTAAGTCAGAAAGAGAAAAACAAATACCATATGCTAACACATATATATGGAATCTAAAACAAAACAAAACAAAAGTGGTTTTGAAGAACCTAGGGGCAGGACAGGAATAAAGACGCAGACGTAGAGAATGGGCTTGAGGACACGAGGAGGGAGAAGGGTAAGCTAGGACGAAGTGAGAGAGTGGCATGGACATATATACACTACGAAATGTAAAATAGATAGCTAGTGGGAAGCAGCCGCATAGCACAGGGAGATCAGCTCGGTGCCTTGTGACCACCTGGAGGGGTGGGATAGGGAGGGTGGGAGGGAGGGAGATGTAAGAGGGAAGAGATATGGGGATATATGTATATGTATAGCTGATTCACTTTGTTATAATGCAGAAACCAACACACCATTGTAAAGCAATCATACTCCAATAAAGATGTTTAAAAAAAAAGAGAAAAAAGGGGAAAAAAATAAAACCTATAATACACACACACACACACACACAAAAGCTTTTGCATAGCAAAGGAAACCATAAATAAGACAAAAAGCCAACCCTCAGAATGGGAGAAAATATTTGCAAATGAAGCAATGGACAAAGGATTAATCTCCAAAATATACAAACAGCTCATGGAGCTCAATATCAAAAAAACAAACAACCCAATTAAAAACTGGGTGGAAGACCTAAATAGACATTTCACCAAAGAAAATATACAGATGGCCAAGAGGCACATAAAAAGATGCTGAACATCACTAATTATTAGAGAAATGCAAATCAAAACTACAATGAGGTATCACCTCACACCAGTCAGAATGGCCATCATCAAAAAAATCTACAAACAATAAATGCTGGAGAGGGTGTGGAGAAAAGGAAACCCTCTTGCACTGTTGGTGGGAATGTAAATTGATACAGCCACTATGGAGAACAGTATGGAGGTTCCTTAAAAAACTAAAAATAGAACTGCCACACGACCCAGAAATCCCACTACTGGGCATATACTCTGAGAAAACCGTAATTCAAAAAGACTCATGTACCACAATGTTCATTGCAGCTCTATTTACAATAGCCAGGACATGGAAGCAACCTAAGTGTCCATCAACGGATGAATGGATAAAGAAGATGTGGTACATACATACAGTGGAATATTACTCAGCCATAAAAAGAAATGAAATGGAGTTATTTGTAGTGAGGTGGATGGACCTAGAGCCTGTCATACAGACTGAAGTAAGCCAGAAAGAGAAAACCAAGTATCATATATTAATGTAAATTTGTGGAATCTAGAAAAATGGTACAGACGAACCTATTTGCATGGCAGGAATAGAGACGTAGACATAGAGAACGGACATGTGGACACGGCGGGGGAAGGGTAGGGTGGGATGAATTGGGAGATCAGGCTTGACGTAAATACACTACCATGTGTAGGACTGATAGCTAGCGGGAACCTGCTGTATAGCACAGGGAGCTCAGCTCGGTGCTCTGTGGTGACCTAGATGGGTGGGATGGGGGTGGGTGGGGGGAAGGTCCAAGAGGGAGGGGATATAGGTATACAGATAGCTGATTCACTTCACTGTACAGCAGAAACTACCACAAAATTGTAAAGCAATTATACTACAATTAAAAAAATGAGCAAACTACTCATACACACAACAACACGAATAAACCTGAAAAACATTTTGTTGAGCAAAACAGATACAAAAGAGTAAATGTATGATTCCATTTATACAAAACTGAAGGGAAAACATAATCTATAATTATTTACAGTAGATTAAAGGTTGCCTGGGGCCGGGAGTAAAGGTTAGGATGACTGCAGAGAGACACAATGGAACTTTTTAGGATGACGGAAATGCTCTCTATTGTGAATGTATGGTGATTACATGGGTGTATGTATTAATCAAATCTCGTCAAAGTATACACTTTAAATATGTGTATTTTATTTTATGTAATAAAATCAAGTCTATTTTAAAAGAATAGTGTGGATGAGTGAGCATATTTATCAGCGTTACAATAGTTTGCTGAAGAAACTAGATTTTTATAGTTATAAAAATGTTAATATAGATGGTAAAAACAACTAGAGTTCTAATTTCCTTCTTCACAGTAAATATCAGAGTATTAAACCCAGTTAATATGGTGCAAGAGTAGGTGGAACAGTAGAGGATTTCCAAGGACTCAGAGGATGGGACTCCCAACTTCCCATAACACCACTATGGGTTAAAGACAGTGATAATTGTTCATATTTATTAAGCACTTATTATATACCAGACACCAATCTAAGATTTTTACAGGCGTTGCCTGTGGACCCTATGATTTTCCTCATTTAATGTGAGGAAACTGAGGCTCAAAGGTATTTGGTAACTTACTCAATGTCACACAGCCAGTAAGTGAAAAGGCTGCAATTCAAATCTGAGCTGTTCTGGCTCCAGAGCTTGAGCATTTTTTTAAGTGGTAACAAGCTTTTTACCTTATAGAGTTTTAAAAATTGAGTATACTCCACCTACCATAAACTTACCATTTACAATATACAGTTCAATAGTTTTTAGTATATCCACAGATTGAACCAACATTCATGCTATCTAATTGAAGAACATATTTGTCACCCCAAAAAGAAACATGTGAGGACTGCTAATGTAAAAAGTTTTGTGTCAATATATGCAGGTGATCAACACACAACCTAAGGGTGAAATAATGGTTAGAACTACTGCTTGTCTGAGAAAGATCAAGCGATGACTTGGAGTTTTTGGTGGCAGAATAAAGAAAGCTTTTTTGATTATGAAGAAATGAATCATTAGGCAGAAGACTTAGAAGAACAGGTTCTGTGTGGCCAGGTCAGTGCAAAGATAGTTTGGGGAAATTTTGGAATAGCTCTCAGGGACATGGCTCACTCCAGTTTCGGGTTGCTCTTAAGAAAAGAGTTCATATTTCAAACAAGTAGCAAAAAACAACCTAGGACCCAGAGTTCAAGGACCTTGCTTCCTCAAGGATAAAAGGATCAGAAAATAATTGGAAGGAGTAGATGACTCAATAGGTTAGGCTGTTAAGTGCTGGTAAGCCAATAAGTGAACAAGGAGGACTTGGATGGGACTAACAATGTTTTCAAGGCAAGCCAAACTGGATAGAAGAATGTGTGATTATGTACTTGCAATTTACCAGGTTCATAATGAATGATATATCTGGGGAGACTGTAGAGATCATCTGATATGACCTTTAGTGTGTGAGGCACAGAGAGGTCAAGAAATACATTGAGTCACACAGCTAGTTAGTAGGAAAGAGTCTCTAAGATTCCTAACTTTTGGAGTGGTGCCATTCCCACTATATCATATTCATTTGCCCTGATAAAATAGTTATTTTACACAGTGGCAGTGTATGGGCCACACTGTAGTGGATATTGAGGGGGACAGTATACCACAAGAAAGGTGAAAGGAGCATTTACCTAAAATCCTAAGGGTTCAATCTTTGAAGAAAAACTTACCTTAATCATTTGGTAGGCAAAAATACCCAAGTTATTTAGAACCCAGCCAAGCAGTGCAGGGGTGGGGATGTTTACTTAACCATTTGGTTGAGAGTATATTTTTATTGTAAGTTATTGCATAAAAATATTTAAACAATTTGGGCAGCTAATGTGTTAAAACCCCTAAAAATCCTATAAAAATATATGCCATTAAACAATCAGCCTCTACCTCCCTTGCCTTGTCAGCTGCTGCCTTTGTGCAGACACCAGCAACCTCAGACTGCACTGTCCCTGAAGAAAGGAGGAGCCGCTATGCAAATGAAGAGCTACTCAGCTGGCTCACTTGTTTTTAGCCAAGGCTATTGCATCATTTTTAGTTCCTCAGGACAGAAAAACGCTTACAAAGCAAAGAGCAGTGAAATGATTAGATGCAAGGTTATGGCTGAACAATTCATTTAATCTATTTATGTGCTGTTGGGTAGCACATTGGGGTTTTCCTGAAATCAGACACTGCGACCCTGTGCCCCAGAGTTACTGGGGTCCAAATCACCAGACAGCTATCAGCATACCAAGTAAGAGAGCAGCACACAGAGGGCGCCTACAGGACTTAAAGTCTTATCAAAGATGAATTCCCCCTGAAACCATCTGCGTACTGGATTTGAGACTCCTAGGGTGCAGCATTTTCCTAGGGGTTGCACACAAATCTAGGTGGTAAAGGAAATTAGTGGAAATTCCCGAGTCCTCTCTGAGATTCTGAAAGGGGAAGACTTCTTAAATAACATCACCTTGCCTGCTCTTACCTCTACCTCCAACCCCTTCACCTCTTGTGAAGGCTGTAATTTCACAGCCTGTAGAGCAATGGACTAAACAGAGGAGGTGAGCTAGATTAGTAAAGGAGCAACACACCTGCCTGTCTCAACTAAGTACTCACTAGCAGTTCTCATCTTATCCTCAAAACAACCCCAGGAAGTAGGGGTTATTAATATCTCTATTTTACAATGAGGATACAAAGCCTCCAGTAAATGAAGGTACCTGTCCACAATTATGCAGCTAGAATAGGCAGGACTTTAACCTACATAGTCTGACTTCAATGCCCATGTTCTTTCTACCACATCAAGATGTCTTTCGAATGAGGTAGCTCCAGTGTCATCTCCTCCGTGCAGCCCTTTTCACCAACCTCCCAGTTCTACTCTCCCATGCCCTCCGCGTATTCTGGTGGCATCCTTAGTTTGCCTCACAATATTTTAAACGTCTCAGTGTATGTATATGTGTGCGTTCCTCCTCTAGGAAACCTTGGAAAGCAGTTTCTGCTTCTAATACGGATCATAGGCTTTCAGGTGCCCATCACAGGGCTGGTGCAGAACAGGTTCTTATTAAATATTGGTCAGACTGAGGCAAAATTTGCCTTTTAAAAAATTCTTTTTATAGAAGTAAGATTCATATAACAAAGTCAACCATTTTAAAGTGTACATTTCAGTGGCATTTGGTACATTTGTAACAGGGAAGAGCAAAATCTGACTCCATGTTGGATCTGTTTCTTTTACTTTAACCTTTGTTTTCCGTTGCTCTTGCTATTATAATCATACATAATGGCCTGCCTCAGGGAACCCTGCCCCTCTGCCTGAATGTTGAACTAAAGTGCCTCTGTTCAGCTCACAAGGAGACATTCTGACCCTGCCCATCTGTGAATGGCCTTTTTACTTTACTTACTCACCTCCTCCCCCTCTCTGTTCTATAAAAGAAACTAGCATCCAGACCCCGATAAGATAGTGCTCGGGGACGCTAGTCCACCATCTTCTCAGATGCCCTGCTTTCCAAATAAAGTCGCTATTCCTTGCCTCAACACCTTGTCTCTGGATTTATTGGCCTGTTGTGCGGCGAGTGGAGTGAGCTTGGACTTGGTAACACATTCACATTACTGTGCAACCATCATCATTATCTAGTTTGAAAGCATTTTTGTCACCCCAAAAGGAAACCCCATACCCATTAAATAGTTACTCCCCATTTCCCTCTCCCAGAGCCCCTGACAATCACTATTCTGCTTTTTATTTCTATGAATTTACCTAGTCTAGATATTTCATATAAATTGAATCATATAATATGCAATCTTTTATGACTGTTTCTTTCCACTTAGCATAATGTTTTTGAGATTCATCCGTGTTATAACATGTTGTGTTAGTCAGGGTTCTCCAGGAAACAGAACCAATAGAAGGTATATACCTCTATCTCCTATCTATCTATCATCTATATATAGAAAGAGAGATTTATTATGAGGAATTGGCTCAAGCAGTTATGGAGGCTGAGAAGTCTCATCATCTGCCATATGTAAGTTGGAGACCCAGGAAAGCTGGTGGTATAATTCAGTCTAAGTCCAAACGCCTGAGAACAAAGAGAGTATGGTGTAAATCTGAGTCCAGGGGCAGGAGAAGACTGATTTTGCAGTTTAGTTAGGCTGAGGAGAGCGAATTCTCCCTTCTTCCACCTTTTTGTTCTATTCAGGCACCTCAATGAATTGGATGATGCCCATTTACATTGGGAACAGCAATCTGCTTTACTCAGTCTATTGATTCAGGTGCTAATCTCATCTGGAAACACCCTCACAGACACACCCAAAAATAATGCTTATCATCACCCAATCAAGTTGACACACAAAATTAACCATCACAAATGTACCTATACTTCAATCCTTTCTGTGGCTGAATAATATTTCATTGTATGGATATATCACATTTTGTTTATTTGTTCATCTGGTGATGGACACTTATTTCTACCTTTTGGCTATTGTGAATAGTTGCTGCTATGAAAATTTCTGTACAAGGCTATGTTCAAATACCTGTTTTCAATTATCTTGGGTGTATACCTAGGAAAGGAATTGCTGGGTTGTATTTTATCTCTATGTTCAACATTTTAAGGAAGCACAAAACTGTTTTCCAAAGTGACTGCAGCATTTTACATTCACACAAGGAATAAATGAGTGTGAAGTAATATCTCATTATGGTTTTAATTTGCATTTTCCTGATTACTAATGATGTTGAGCATCTTTCATGTACTTACTGGCCATTTATATATGTTGTTTGGAGAACTACATATTGAAGTCCTTTGCTCATTTAATTTTTTTTCTTTTTGTCTTTGAGTTGTAGGGGTTCTTTATATATTTTGGAAATTAAATCCTTGTTAGATAACATGATTTGCAAACATTTGCTCCAATTTTTAAGTTGTCTTTTCACTTTCTTGATAATATCCTTTGATGCAAAAAGTTTTAAATTTTGATAAAGTACAATATATATTTTTTTCTCTTGTTATTTGCGCTTTTGGTATTATATATAATAATCCATTGCCAATTCTAAGATCACTAAGATTTACTCCTGCTTTCGTCTTAGAATTTTATAATTTTAGCCCTTACATTTAGTTTGTTGCTCCATTTTGAGTTACTTTTTGTATATGGTGTGAGGAAATGGTCTAATTTCATTCTTTTTTTTCTTTATTCCAGTTTAATTGAAAAATAATTGACGTACATCACTGTATAAGTTTAAAGTGTACAGCATGATGGTTTGATTTACATATATTATAAAATAATTACCATAATAGGTTCAGCTAACATCCATCAACTTGATTCTTTTGCATGTGGATTTACCCATGCATCTAACTTTACTGTTTTTATTTTTTCCACTGTCTAATACAAGTTACTGTCTAGTGTCCTTTTATTTCATCCTGGAGGGCTCCCTTTAGCATTTATTGTAGGATAAGTCTGCTAGTGATGAACTCCTTCAGTTTAGTTAATCTGAGAAAGTTTTATTTTCTCCTTCATTTTTGAAGGGTAGTTTTATTGGATATACATTTATTTGTGAACATTTATTTGTGAACAGTTTTTTCTCTCTCTCTCAGCACTTCACTGAGAAGCATATCACCTCACTGCTTCTGGCCTTCATGGCTTCTGATGAGAAATTGGATGTTAATCTTATTAAATATGCTTTGTATATGATTAGTCATTTCTCTATTGCTGGTTTAAAAAAATCTTTCTTTGTCTTTTGATAATTTGATTATAATGTGTCTTGGTGTAAATCTTTTTTAGTTTATTCTGTTTGGAGTTTGTTGAGCTTTTTGGATGTGTAGATTTTTGTTTTTCATCAAAGTTGGGAAGTTTGACCATATTTCTTCAAATATTCTTTCTTCACCCCTTCCTCTGTGACTCTTATTATGCATATGTTGGTATTTTTGCTTGTGTTCCACAGTTCTCTTAGAGTTTGTTCATTTTTAAAATTATTTTCTCTTCCTGTTCCTCAGACTGGATAATTTCAATTGACGTATCTTTAAGTCCAATGACTCTTTCTTCTGCCTGCTCAAATCTGCTGTTGAAACCCTCTAATGAATTTTTCACTTAAATTATTGTACTTTTCAGCTCCAAAATTTTTATTTGGTTTCTTTTTTATAATTTCTCTCTCTTTATTGATATTCTTTATTTGGTAAAAAAAAAAAAAAAATCACTCTCCTGGTTCCTTTAGTACTTTGTCAATGATTCCTTTAACTCTTTGTGCATATTCAAGACAGTTGATTTAAAATCTTTGTCTATTAAGTCCAATGTCTCAGCTTCCCCATGCATAGTTTCTATTAATTTCATTTTTCCTTATGAATGGCCCATTTTTTCTCATTTTTTGTATACGTCATAATTTTTGTCAAAAACTAAACACTTTGAATATTATAATGTGGCAATTCTGGAAATCAGATTCTTCCCAGGTATTCCTGTTGTTGCTTATTGTGGGTTGTTGCTCTTTGCTTGTCTAGTGATTTTTCTAAAATATTTTTGTAAAGTCTGTATTCTTTGTCATGTATTTTCACTGAGGCCTGAGTTCTGTTACCTTAATGGTCAGCTTGTATTTTGACAAAGTTACCTGTTACCTTAAACACCTGGAGCCAAAAAAAAAAAAAGGAAAAAAAACCATACTCTTTCAGTCTTTGAAGATTCGTTCTTTACTGAGCACTTCAGTTCTTAGACAGTCTGTTTACAACTCTGCCCTTGCCTTTATTTACTGTTTGTGCAGAACCTGAAGGCCAATTAGAGATGAAATGTTAGGGTTGTCTCAGTCATTTTCTGGAAGAATTTTCAGTCTTGGGCATTAAAGTGGCCTTCTCAATTCCCCATTATAACAACATTAAATCTAAGGCTAGAGTATAATCTTCTTTACCTTCATGTTCTCCCCTCTGAGGCAGGGGTACTCCCTTCCAGACACATTGGGGCATTCTTGTCCCCATTTCTTTGCAGTGCACATGGGAGCTCTCCCAAGCTGGAATCACATGCCTGTGGCTTTACTGGTCTGATGTCTCAAGGGCGGTCTTACTCCCACAGTTCTCTGGTCCACACGACTTTGAGTAGGGTCATCTGATCTTTTGAAACCCAGGTGATGGTGCCTCCTTTTGAAACTGAGGAGGCATCCCTGATGATGTCTGAACCATCTTTGAAGTCCTTCTTACTTTGTCCTGAAGAATACACACATTCACAGGTGAATAGTTTATAGTCCTATTCTATAAAATCTAATAAGTCCAACAACCTTCCTTCATCCCTTCCTATCTCCTTCCTCGCATTTTACGGTAAGCATTCAAGCGAAGCTAAGCTTCACCTTCAACACTTTGTTTACAAATAGCTTCATACAAATACCCAGTTTCATCACTCGCAAGTTCTTCCTTCCACAAAACACTGGGACAGGAACACAATTCAGATGACTTCTTTGCCACTTTATAATAAGGACCACCTTTCCTCCAGTTTTCAATAACATATTCCTCATTTCCAAGACCTAATCAGAATGGCCTTTACCATCCATGTTTCTATGAACATTCTATTCACAACCACTTATTCTCTAAGAAGATTGAGGCTTTATCTATAGCTCTCCTCTTCTTTTTCTGAGCCCCCACCACACATGCTTTTAACAGTCTACTTACAGCAATGTAGGGTTTTTCTAGCATGCACCTCCAAACTCTTCTAGCCTCTACCCATTTCCGAGTTCCAAAGCTGCTTCCACATTTTTAGGTATTTGTTACAGCAACACCCCCACTTCTCAGAGCTAATTTTCTGTCTTAGTCAATTAAGATTGCTATAACAAAATATTCGGTAGCTTACAAACAACAGAAATTTATTTTTCACAGTTTTGGAGGCTGGAAGTCCAAGATCAGGGTGCCAGCATTGTCAGGTGAGGGCTTTCTTCTGCATCACAGGCTTCTCTTTGTATCCTCACTTGGTGGAAGTGGCTAGGCATCTCTCTGGAGCCTCTTTTAGAAAACACTAATCCCATTCATGAAGATCCCACCTTCATGACTTAAGTACTTCCCAAAGGCCCCACTTCCTAAGACCATCACCTTTGGAGGTTAGAATTTCAATATATGAATTATAGGGGGACACAAACTTTCAGACCATAGCAGAGATGAACAGAAGATTTGAGCAGACAGCAGAAAGAATGGAGAACTTGAAGATAGATCAGTTGAGATTATCTAGTCTGAGGAACAGAAAAAAAATAATTAAGAAAAAGGAAGAGAGCCTCAGAGACCTATGCAAACCCACCAAGCACGCCAATGTATGTATAATGGGAGTCCCAGAAGCAGAGGAGAAGGAGAAAATGGCAAAAAGAAAATATGAAGAAACAATGTTTTGATAAAAAAATTATCTTACACACCCAAGAATCTCAACAAACTTCAAGTGAGAAAAACTCAGAAAGATCCATACCTAGATGCATCATAGTCAAACTGTCAAAACCTATAGACAAAGTGAAACCCTTGAAATCAGCAAGAGAGAAGCAACTCACTATAAGGGATCCTCAATAAGATTAAGAGTGGATTTTTTTCATTATAAACCATGGAGACCAGGAGATAATGGGATGATATATTTAAAGTGCTGAAAAAAACCACTGTCAACCCAATATTCTATATATAGCAAAACTTTCCTTCAAAAATGAAGGAGGAATTAAGATATTACCAGATAAACAAAAACTGAAAGAATTCACTGCTAGCAAAGCTGCCCTCCTAGAAATACTAAAGACAACTCATTCATTCAGGAGGAATGAATAGAGCTATACAGAGCAAAGTTTTTGTATGCTACTAAAATTAAGTGGATAGTAATCCAAATGAGATTGTTATAAATTAGCATGTTAAATGTAATCCCAAGGACAACTGTAAGAACTAACTCAAAATAACTCAAAAATGAAAGAAGGGCCTCAAACTGGTATTTGTACACTAATGTTTATAGCAGCATTGAATAATTGAATACAATATCCAAAAAGTGTAAACAACCAAAGTGTCCACTAATATTTGAGTGGATAAACAAATATATATATATATATATATATATATATATATATATATATATATACACACACACATGCACAAAATGGAATATAATTCAGACTTAAAAAGGATGAAATACTGATATGTGCTAAAACATGGGTGAAAACTTGAAAACATTATGCTAAGCGAAATAAGTCAGACACAAAAGGACATCTATTGTATGATTCCACTTATATGAGGTTCATAGTGTCAATGAAAAATTAATTGGTCGATCTAAGAAAGAACTGGAAAACTTTATTCAAGCCAAATTTGAGGATTATAACCCGGGAAGAGCATCTCAGAAAGCTCTGAGAACTGATCCACCTGTTAGAAGTCAAGACATAGTTTATATAAATTTTTTGAGACAGAGGGCTATACATCAAAAGATATATTATTGACAATTTACATAATCCATATCTAAGCGCCATCGTGGTGGGTCATATGGCCCCTTACACGATCAAGAAGGAATGTTATCTTTCAGGAGTTGCCTTGTTGATGCTGGGAGAATGTTGCTGTTTATGGTTGAGCAGGTCTTCCTCTCGATAGGGGAGGTTTGGTCGATGTATAATGCAGATACACAATGCACAGTAGGGGGAGAGACGAAGCCAAAGGGCAGAGAACAAGTTTTATGTTTAGATTTTTCTTGTCTTGCCATAAAATATGAATTTTATTTTACAATAGATTACTCAAGTTCATAGAGACAGAGAATAGAATGTTGGTTGTCAGGGGCTGGGGAAGGGGGAATGGAGAAATGAGGAGTAATTGTTTAATGGTTCTGGGAAGTGCATTGTAGCATCCACTACACTGCCAAAATGCAGACACCAACTTCTATGCTTGGGGATTTTCTCCTACCTTATGAGTATTAATAGAAAACAAAGCCATCTCCTACTGTACAAGATTACCGGCTGCCCTTACACGGGCAGGTCATTTAGACACCACACACCAAACACTCCTGTCCCAGAGTTATGGGACAGAGAGGAATACTCTTTGAAGATGTGGTGACAGCTATAGGAAGCTCAAGTTCCAGGGGCAGCAGTGGCAATCTTCAGTGTGCTCAGTGGCAGTAGCAAAAATAGTATTCTCACTTGATCACTTCTGCAGTGAGATTTCAGCCATTGCTCCTGGTTATGTAACCCCAAACCTGGTTCTCCAGACCTCTCTGTGATTCTAGGGATAACCCAGTAACCTTTCCTATAAATTCCTTTCTGATTAGAATAGCCAAAGATTTTGTTTCTGTTGCTTGTGACTAGGAACCCTGACTGATACAGTGAAGGGATGAGGGACTTGGGGCAGAGAATGGAAGGTGTGCCTGAGAAGGGAAGAGGAAGGGAAGAGAACAAACACTATCAAGGGCCTACTTAGTACCAGTTGCTGAACTAAACTCTGAGAAATCTCTAAATTGAATTAATCCCCATATCTACATTGTGAGATAGGTATCAGTATTCATCTTTCACTCATGAAGAAATGGAACTCAGAGAGATGAAGTACATTGCTCAAAATCACACACTTATAGGCCAGGATTTGAACCCAGTATGTCTGACTCCAACACATTCCTCTATACTAGTGCTCTATTCTAGTACTTTTTAAATGTGTTCCATGGGATTATCTATGGGGGCGTGGGACTAGGGAGATGACAGACAGGCTGAGCCAGGTGGATGTGGCCTAGGCCCCATTTCAGTTTCAGCTGGAGCAGCTCTGATTTGTTTATTTTATATAGTACAGTTCTACTTAAGATTTCTATTTTAAAAAATAATACATATATGGTTTTAGAAAACACCCCTCCTTGGTTGTTTACACATGTTGCTCTCTTGGCCTAGAAACCTCCTCTCCCTACTCGTTTGTTTGGCTGAAACCTTGTTAGGGTCTCAACAGGACCATCACTTCCTCAGAGATACCCAGCCCAAGTCAGATTCCATGGTTACCCTTTCTCCAATTCTGTGCCTCTTGGCAATTGTGTACTTACTTTTCATAATCACTCAGTTAAAATCTGCCCTGCCCCACTAGACTGCAAGTTCCCAGAGGGCAGCAATCATGCCTGTGTGGCTTATCATCCTGGCCCCAGCACACAGCACACTCGCTGGCATGTAGTAAATGCCTAATATGTGTTTGTGGAGTGCTTCAATGACTGTCACATGGGGTAAATCACCATGTGGCTAGGAGACAGTGGGATTGATTTGTATTTAGCAAATCCTTGCCTCCTTAGCCCAAAAGAATGGCTGAAGATGGGGCAGTCAGGTCTTGCCTGAAATATAGACACTGTGAAGCAGATAAGACTTCCAACAGCCTCACAGATTATATTAAGGAATCAACCTCTCCATCAGCCCACATTTAAAGGTCCATTCTGCTACCTGGGACTATATCATCAGTACTCTTTGTGGTACCAGTAACACCCAAAGTGCTTTCTTTGTCCTGAGATCCAGTTGGGGTCCAAAGTTTGGATCAAAGCTGGATTCAGCTACTGGGGCACTCCATTCCCCAGTCCAGGGCCTGGACAGTCCAGGGCCTGGCCACAACGGGGCCTGGCCACAACACTGGTTATGTGGAATCCTTGGGCAAGTTGTCTTCAAACAGTCTTTAGGCTTCAGCTACTTCAGGGGCATGGGTGTGTACCAGCAAAGGCATTGCCACATTGGCTCACAGCTTGGGGGTGGGTGTCACTCAAATGGAGCACAGGAAGCTCCACACTAATACCCTGAGTAAAATACTCCAGAGCCTAGCAGTCTGGGGATAGTTGAAAACCATGCATCAGGCAAGGTCAGCTGTGGGTACTCAGCCTGCTGCTTTCTGCCAGCATCTCCTAGGAGGCTACCCCTGGAAGAAGCAAGGCAGAGCAGGGGACTGTTTCAAGGGCTGGTGATCATGGGTATCGCTGTGATGAGTGCTCATTATAGGGTCCCCTTTGAAGACTCTGTTTCACCCTGCTCATCTCATCCGTGACTGAAGGATGAATGAGATGAGAAACCCATCACTTTGTCCCGGCTCAGCTTGGAACTTTGAGAAATCAGAGGGATTGCCAAGAAAATGACAAAATGCTTCCCACCCTTTTCTTCCTTTTCTGACTGTGCTCACGAGGAAATTCCTAAGAGGAGCTGGCAGGGAGGAATGAAGGGGAAATACAGTGCTGGGCATAGAGCAGAGATGCGGAGTCACACAGGCCTAGATTGCATTTCCAACTCTGTAATTGAGAAGGAAACATTGGACAAGTGAACTCCTCCTTTCTGAATTTTAAATTTGTCGTCCACAACATAAACATGACTCTATTTTTCAGCATTGCTGCGGGCACTGAAAAAAAATAATGCGCCTAGCAAGGTGTCTGGTATATACAAAGTAGTCAACAAATGTTAGTTTCTATCCCATCCCATAGGCCCAGCTTGTTAGGCAAGAAAAGTCTTCAGCAGAGATGAAGGCAGCACCTCTGTCTCCTTCCCCCAAAAGTAGTTGCTCAAACAGATAATGCAGCTACACCAAGAGTTTCTTTTACAACATCTCTGCCTTTCTTCTCTACTTTCCCACCAATTCCCACTTTCTCAATGCTCTTTCAAGCAAGTCTGGCCTTTCTATCACTTCCTTATGCAGATCCTCAAAAGGGTGAAATCCTCAAAGAAAAACATTGGGATAAATTAGGAGATTGGGATTAACATATACACACTATTATATATAAAATAGATAATCAACAGGGACCTACTATATAGTACAGGGAACTATATTCAATACTCTGTAATAACCTATATGGGGAAATAATGTGAAAAAGAATGTATAAGTATAACTGAATCACTTTGCTGTACACCTGAAACAAACACAACATTGTAAATCAACTATACTCCAATATAAAATAAAAATTAAATTAAAAAAACAAAAAAACCCCAAAAAACAAAGATGCACAAAATCTGTAATAAAAAATTAGAACAGTCTATTTAGAAAAAATCATCAGTTAATCATCAAAAAGATAAAATAAAATAAAATGTATATCAAATTAATATATTCAAACTTAGATGAAAATGAAATTAAAGGAAATGATGTCATGGCATATCAATCTTCTTTGAAATAATGGATTCTAAAAATGGTAATAAATGCTCAACACCAGACAGCTAGACAGGACCTTAATCTCATAACTGGTGAAAATGTAAAACAGCACAAGTATTTTGAAGAACAATATGGACATTTATAATAAAGGTGACAAGAACAAACAATTTTCTTCTCGTATGAGAATCCTGTGGGAATTATACTCTAAGAAAGTAAGCCAGAATAATTTTTAAAACTAATATGAAGTATTTAATTTGTAAAATTTCAGTAAAAGCACATATGATTTAATAAATTATATTTTAATAACCATAAAAATACACTACAATCGGCAATAATACTTATGAAAGATGTGTTTAGGTATGGAATTTTAGATTTAGTATAATAAAAACATAAAAGCTGGAGGGGGATTACGGGGAAAAAAATCCAATACCCATAAACATGAAATAAAAATAATTTTTCATTTCTTCCTAATACAAATAGAATCAGAAAATAGAAATAGCAATAAAATCACCAGAATCATCATGAAACCAATATAGTTAAAAGAAATCTTTCAGACTTTTGAAGTTTAACAGTACCACTGATTAGAGTTGTTTAAACAACTGAATAGTGTGTGCATTAATTTTTCTAAATTTTCTAATAAAAAACTAATTTACAAAACAAACAAACAAACAAACACATTGGTAGGGACTAACAATCTCTAAGTCCAGTTTCACATCAAATGTAGGAATCACCTCTTCTGCTTTAACGCCTCTGGTAGTTCACTGCCCACTGAAGCAGTCCCTCTCATTTTGGCATAGCTTCAGATATTACACAGTCCTTCTAAAGAAGGAACCCAAATATTAGCAGATGTGATCCACCTGCTGATAATCTTGTCTGAGCCTCAGGTGGGCACACCTGGGCTGATAATGGAACTGAATATTTGAAGTGGCACAGTGAGGGAAAATCCAGAAAATCTGTTTAACAAGGAATTGGAGGATCCATGCAAAGGTGAGACAGAGGAAGGAGGGGACAACCTCAGAACAAAAAAAAATTGAAATGACTGAGGACAACAGGCTGGGTCTCTGGTGGATTCAGCTGAAAGAGGAGAATGGGAGTGGGAGAGAAGTGTGTGTGCACACACACATGCACATTGTTACCCAAGAAGAGAGTTAGTAAAAAGGCACTAGAAGTTGCCCTCAGTGGGTTCAGGGTCTAACCTCTGGACTGCCCCTTTAGAGCCTGTAGCACTCCCGGCAGGCCTATCAGCTTACCACTGCTGTCATGCCCAAAAGCTTTGCCTTCTGACCCCAAGATCCATTTGATTTCTGTCCCGCCCCATGGCAT